>NC_142792.1:587500-930000 GCF_988280905.1 Pimephales promelas | reverse complement strand
TTGAATTTAGTGCATTAAACAAACTATAATATACACAAAATGTTTGCATTCATTTCGTCACCAGTTTTTATTATTATAAAAGTTGCATTAAATCATAGAACAAAAAAAAAAACAGACATCAGAATTTCTGAAAAATGAAACCTTTCATAGGGAACTATTATTTGTTAACTTTTTTGTGAATTATTAAATTGTTAAAGTTTTATGAATTAGACCTAATATTATAATGATTAAAAATGAATTAAACCATTAAAAAAGAATCCAGATAAATGAAAACAGTCAACATAGAATTTCTAGAATTTCTCTATTATGGTTCAATTTAAATCGTTAAAGTATTATGCATTCGATTGTATTAGACATCCTTTTTGATTTGTGAACTTTTATTTTAAAAATGTAAACATAATGTAAAAAGCGATTTCATAGGTCCCTAAAAGTGCATTGCTGGCATTATTTAATAAGCATCAACAACCAAAGAAAAGAAACTGAAATGACAAACACCCTGATGGTGTGTGTGTGTGTGTGTGTGTGTGTGTGTCCTGACTCAGGCCGGTGGCGCAGACAGCAGCAGTGCGAGGGATGCTGTGATGGAGGAGTGGTTGGAGGACGAGGAGTGTGTGTTCGCTCCTCCGCCGCTCCTGTGCTGTGAGACGGAGGAGGAGGGAGTGATTCCTCACGCGCTCGAGAGGCTCCTGGACTCAGCGACATGTAGAAACACATCAGACTGTCTGATACTGGCGGCACATTTACTGCTTCTGGAGACCGGCTTCCTTCCACAGGTCAGAGTTCACCTGATTCAATATAGTTCAATTCGATTCACGTTTATATGAGTTGTGCCGGTAATATGGCACATTCACACAAGTCTCACATTGGTTATTCTCCCTTTCAGGGTTCTAATGTGAACTCAGGCGAGATGCCGATTGGCTGGCGGGCGGCAGGGGGCGTGTACAGGCTTCAATACGCCCACCCACTCCTGGAGAACAGCCTGGTGTCAGTGGTTTCTGTGCCAATGGGCCAAACGCTCGTCATTAATGGTGTGTTAATCTGCATTAGGGGCGGAACGGTTCATGAAAATAATCGTTCGTTTCACTTGTCACGGATCAAGTCACATGTGTATTGTTCGGGTCCGGTGTGTTTCTAAAATAGGATCACCGTGGGTCGCATCGCGTCTGGTTAGGACACGATGGGACAGTGACAAGAAAACCTATTCTGTAACCCCCCTTTTTTGAATAGACATGGAAATGCACATTTCGAACTTAAATGGTTGTAATTCAAGAATGCTTTGGAATATAGACATATGATTGGTCTTGTTTTAAAGAAGACATTTGGCAGATATTTGTCGAAGTGAAATAAATTAAGAAAGTGAAACAGACAAAAAGTTATAGAAGTTTGAGTTTATGGAAATGTATGCTGTAAAAATATGAATTATTTATATTTTACATAAAATATATATTTTCAAAACCTGGGCTACTCTAAAACTGCAGAAAAATCAAAGCCAAAAATCTGAACAAGCTGTGTTTCAAATCTTAGGTTGATATCTTAAAAAATGAGCTTTCAGTAAGATTTTGTTTGAGCGCAGTACCAAACTTTTCCACTAGGGCACAACCAGACTCCATTACTGCCCATATAAGGGCGTCTGCATTTCCATTCGTGTTTTGAGTGATATGAACCATTATTTCCACAATTTTCATACAATTTATGAAGTAGAGATCCTATTCAGAAGTAATATGGGAAGTTTGGCAGATTCTGAAATGAATTCAACCTCTAAGAAACACAAATCCTACAGCGAACCAAAGTCATAGCTCGCTGCCACGTCACAAATGGTGAATTTATTATTTTTTTTTCTTCATATTTCAAACCTTTTTTTCCAAAATAATTAAATGGATGTTATCTTTTGAACTTTTGGCAAGAAAACAAACTGAGGTATCTACCATTTTTTCATGATTTTTCATGTTCACTGCTGTTTTAAAATAAAGGTCTGAACTCGCTTTATGAGTATGAAAATATTCTTGTTGCATATTGATAAATTATGGTTCCTCTGTAATATATTTTGAAAATCAGTCACCAAATATGGAAACTAGAGATTGTAATCTTTCAAATGATACGTATATAGTTTGTCAATATTACTAAAGGTATTTACTAAGATATTATTGTTTTAAAAATATAGTGGCAAAGGTCCCACCTGTGGGACGGTGACAGTTAAGTTTTGACAATAAGTGTTTTTGTTCTCAGCTAGTAAACTTTTTTACAAATAAATGAAAAGGCCGTTGAAACGAACAACATCTCCCCGTCCGCTGTATCAGAATCTCACAGATTTATGATTGTCAGTGTCGCAGTAATGTGTCTATTCCTAAGATCAAGCTGCCTCATTCTTTCAGTTTTTCGATTACATGATCTTGAGAATAACTTATTTTTTTAATACTGTAAATGGTAGGTTATATTTATGCTGATGTATGGTATTTCTGAAGTGTTTATTCTCTCTGTTGTGAAACAGCTGTTCTTAAGATGGACAAGACTATGGAGAATTCTCGCAAGCTGGCGCTGAAACCAGATGCTTATGTGACAGCTGATTGGGCAGGTACGTTTTATGATGAATCTTCTGTATTATGTGTATTATTTCCGAGCACACAACTGAAAACATTGTGTTTTCATGTTCTCATCATAACTGTGTGTAGCCTATATGACTGGCACTGTGTTTTCCTTTTTTATTCCAATCCTATTTCAAGCCCATCATGTTGAGCATCTGAAGGAAATTATACATTATTTATCAGCTTTTATAATGGATCCCTAATATTTTGTCAACATTGGACAAAGATATTTTGATGACACAGTACAAGGTCAAAAATGTTTTAAGGAGAAAATTTTAAAAACACCACAGACATATAAATCAAAAATGTTTGTACCACAGTGTGATTTTCTGTTGTAGTTGACTTGATGCTCACAGATGAAGTCGTCTCTTTCCGCAGGCGGCAGCGCAGTCGTCGTCTACAGAGACTTAAGAAAACTGTCTTGTCTCTTTAAAGATCAGCTGGTGTATCCGCTCATGGCCGCCGCCAGACAGGGTGATGATTCCTCTCGCGATGCGTTCAGACTGGTAACGTGAGTCCGTTCAGAGTGTTTTATGGCTGTGTGTGTGTGTGTGTGTGTGTTGCAGCGCTGGGTCTGCCGGCTCTGTTCGGTCTGGCTGTTCTTCCTCCTGAGCTTCTGTTGCGTGTGTTACGGCTCCTGGACGTCGTCTCTCTCGTCTCGCTGTCGACTGTGTGCCGAGACCTGAACGTCGCTACCCAAGATCCTTCACTCTGGAGACACCTGCTGCACAGAGACTTTAGGGGTATCTATCTATCTATCTATCTATCTATCTATCCATCAATCTACCTATCTATCTATCTATCCATCAATCTACCTATAAATGTCTATCCATCTATCTATCCATCCATCCATCTTTCCATCCATCCATGTATCTATCTATAAATGTCTATCTATCTATCTATCCATCCATCCATCCATCTATCTATCTATCTATCTAGCTATAAATGTCTATCTATCTATCCATCCATCCATCCATCTTTCCATCCATCCAAGTATCTATCTATAAATGTCTATCTATCTATCTATCTATCTATCTATCTATCTATCTATCTATCTATCTATCCATCAATCTATCTATAAATGTCTATCCATCTATCTATCCATCCATCCATCTTTCCATCCATCCATGTATCTATCTATAAATGTCTATCTATCTATCTATCTATCTATCTATCTATCTATCTATCAGACAGATGAAGTGTAACTGTAAGTGTTGTGTGGTTTTGCAGTGCGTTTTTCTGCAGGAAATCAACACAGAGACACAGACTGGAGAGAGGTGAGCAAAACATCTGTCAATCACATTTATAAACATCTCTTATAGCATTGGCACTCAATAATAATAATAAAAAAAAAAACGAAATTACTTATGATCATGTTCTGCAAAATTATAAACAAAACATTAATGGCAATGTAATATTCAATTTAGCAATTTATTCATTTTTAATATCTATCACACAATCTAAATGTTGATTATTTTTGTATTATTTAAATGTATAAATTAAATGTTATGATGTAATAATGTCACAAAATAAAAACCAAATTGAAACTGATAATAAAAGGATTTATGAACAGAATAATTTCTCACTGACCCTCGAGTCACCAAACAATCTAAACTGAATAGTTAATTTGACTACTTTTATAAATGCTCTTCTAAACTCTAAGCTCTGCTTTTCAACTGTCCAATATTGAGTTGACTTGAGATGATTATTAACACTGGTGTGATAGTGCTGAATTCAACTCATTTTATAATTGATGGCCTTCACATAAGTGATCTGAATAATGACAGCATTGTCTCAAAAAAGTTTGAAACCGTCTGTATTGTATAAAGCTGACATGACTTTTCTTTTTGCCCTCAGCTTTACAAAAAGAAGTATAAACTGAAGAATGTACACAGATGCCGTTTCTACCCACACCACGTTCCTCCGATTTTCCCTCTTTCCCCGTTCCCGTCCCCCCCGCTCCCACTCCCGCTTTACCCTCCCGGCATCATCGGAGGAGATTACGACCAATCACCTGTCCTCCTGCCCCGCCCACGCTTCGACCCCATTGGTCCACTCCCGGGTCACCTCCCCGGAACGAGCGTTCCCATTGGCCGACGTAATCTGCGTCCGGGAGGGAATCGACCAGCAGACGTCAGGAGAGGTTTCATTTGAGCTCCTAAAGACTGTAGACGATGAAATTATTTTGATGATGATTTTTTTTTTGTGTGTTCATTAATTAAAGCATTCCTGGGACGTTCAGACTAGCAATTCAGTGTGTGTCTGTGTGAGGAGATTAAAGCAGCAAACACACGCCAGTGCAGCAACTCATTTGCATTTAAAGGGACACACACACACATTTTTGCTCACCCTCATAATGTGACAATTTTAACATGATATATAAAATATGTGTGGGGTATTTGAGCTCAAACTTCACATACACACTTATGTGTGTGTGAAGAATGCAAATGGAAACTGCTTTTACATCTTATGAAAAGGGTATTGTACCACCCCTTTAAAAATAGGGATAATTCACCCAAAAAATGAACTATTCCCTTTATTAAGACATTACATTTGAAGAAGCAAGAGCTTGTGTGCGAATAAACATTCAATCAAAAAGTTTGTGAGTTTGTGAGCCTGTGAAGCAACATCTCCATAACCACCTGGAGGAGACGGAGACAGGGGTCAAGCATCATACTTGCTTTCATTCATTACTCTAAATATTAGTAATTTGTGTTTAAAAAAACAATAATCAATTTACAGTCAAATTGTAAATTATTTTTTATAATTGGTTAAAATAATATTATATTAATTATTATTTTCATTGTATGGTTTTAACAATAGTATTATCAAATGTTATTTTTTATACTACAACCATAATATTTCAGTCTTCCTGTTTATTAGTTTTAATAATAATGATGTTATAATATGGTTTGATAATATTAGAATTATTATCAGGGTTAGGTTATTTTTTATATTATTATCATCAGTAATTATTATAGTTCTAAAACTATGGAATGAAGTGAGCAAGTTTAAGTCCATTCATATTTTGGGCCTGTCGTTATACTGAACTGTGGACTATCGGTACATTTATGATAATATCTACCAAATGTAACCATAATTCTTATTTTAGGACACTATGAATCTGCTTCACCAACCCCTTTTTTAATGAATTTCAAAAGAATTTGGACACCATTTCATCTTCAGTAAATAAGAAAGCATGTAGAACGACTTACATTTGCATTGCCTTTGATTTGTATACTTTAATTGATGTAATATATTTTCGTTTTCTTCATTTATTAGGAATATTACATTATATTTTTCTGTCGTTAGCAATTAATTCACTTTTTCCTCAGTGTATTACAATGGGTTTATTTTTGTTCAATTGTTTGAATACACAAAAAGTGAGTATTATAAACGTGACAACTTTTTTTTAGCCTAAATAAGACAAATAATATCGAGCGATGCGGGTCAGAGGTCACGCTAGAAGTTCGCACCTGATTCCATCCTGCTGTTTTCTGACGGTCAGAGAGGAAGAATCGGCGCTCATCTTCCTCATCCAGATCCTCCAAAACTCCCCGCTGGACTTCAGAAGGTTTGACGCTTTGTAAATTCCGCTTACAGTCATATTTAATCACTGCAGAGAAAGTAAATAAGCACGGGGTAGTGAAGACAGTGACAACACCGGAAGTGAATTTTAGCTGTTCTCCTAAATAAAGGTATTTTTTGTACATGGAAGATTTGCCAACAAATACATCGTGGATTAAAGTCCATATTTTGTTACATTCAACACAAAATAACTTAAAATAACATTAAAATGTTCTCGCTGCATGTTTTATTCTGTTGCGCTTATATTTTTTCTGTTATTAAAACGTCTGAATCAACGAGGCTTTAAAAGAATAATTCTTAATCAAACTAGTTTTCCTCTAGAGTTTAATATTATGAAGCTGAATTCTGGTGTGTGTTCAAATGAAATGGAAAAAAAGTTCAAATGAATATTAATCTCTCCACGAGCCAAAGTAGAAAAATGTGTGTTCAGGAGGAAAACTTAGGAAAAGTAGCCAAGTCTTGTACCGCTCAGATCAAGGGAAGTATATTTAAAAATAAATCAAAACTATTTTGCCCACATTTGTCCAGAATACGGTTTTAGGGTTAAGACGAACATTTGTTTTTATCTGGACGCCCTCCTGTGGTGAACTGTGTGAATTACACTGCTGTCATTTTACCCATAAACATTTAAAGATTTGAGTCAGCGAAATAGATAAATCGAGAGTGCAAGAATTCTGGTGTGTGTTCAAGTGAAATGAAAAAAGTTCAAATGAATATTATTCTCTCCACGAGCCAAAGGTAACGTTAGAGTATAATTTAATATTGAAACAAACATGTATGACGAGTCACGCAGGTCCTGTGCTCCTCCGCAGCGGTAAGACCAGAACCAGTATAAAATAGTCCGAATATAAACACTTATTATAGGTGTACCACAGTGATTCAGGATAAGACAAAGCACGATTTGGACAACTGATGCATGTACTCGCTCACTATATAACCTTTGAACATTTTGAACACAAAAAGATAAGCACTAAAACTTTAAAACAAAACAACTTAGCCAGTCGCCCTCCTGTGGTGAATTGTGTGAATTACACTGCTGCAACTTATTCCTACAGCCGTGACTGCAGTCAGAGGAAAACTTTGAGTTACAATATTTTGTAATATTTAATAAATTGTTGGTTGTCATGTGACGCAGTAAAACATCTGGAAATTACCATTCTTATTTTCTATAAATATATTTTACATCTGCGATATTCTTTTTAAAATGGAGTTTAATCGCCCTCACGTGTGAATTACACTGCTGCACCGTATTCAGAGCACCAGAGCTAAACTCTGCACTCTGCACTTACTTTGCGTTAATTTCACATTATTTAATAAATTATTAATTTAACGCGACATAGTAAAAAATCTATAAAAGTTCGCTTTTGTTTAGTGGAAATATATTCTTCTGTAATATCAATTTAAAGACTCGCGTCTAAATTATGTGCATTACACCGCTGTTAATTATTTCATTTCTGTTAAAACCTTTTATTAAATTATTTTTATTGATTAAAATCATTTGATAAATAGTTTAAAACATCTGGCAAACATGTAGTTTTAAAATGAAATATATTGTTGGATGCATAAACTAAGGGATAATTATGAAAAATTGATTGTATCATTCTGTGTGTATTGTACGTACTGCCTCCCGATTTGTTAAAATAAACAAATACATAATCTAATTTTAAAAAGTCCAATGTCTTGATCGAGCTGTGGTGAATTCATGTGAATTACACTCCTGTTAATTATTTCTACCTAAAAATTTCTACCTACTTCTAGTTAATTCAAGTCAAAGGAAAACTTTGCATTACATTATTTTACATTGATTTCATATTAAATAAATTGTTCGTTACCACATGAAACACATAGGCCCTAATCCCTTTTATTTGTATATTTAGTAGTAGGCCTAATAATTGTACATACTTTTATATTTGAATTGAAACGCCCTCCTGTGGTAAAATGTGTTAATTACACCACTGAAACTTTTTTTCTACAGCAGTAACTCTAGTCTAGAGGAAAACTAGTTTGATTAAGAATTATTCTTTTAAAGCCTCGTTGATTCAGACGTTTTAATAACAGAAAAATAAAAGCGCAACAGAATAAAACATGCAGCGAGAACATTTTAATGTTATTTTAAGTTATTTTGTGTTGAATGTAACATAATATGGACTTTAATCCACAACGTATTTGTTGGCAAATGTAAAACCTAAAGATGAAGTGACTTTGCTGTCACCTGGTGTCTTATTTTGTCTTATTTTAGAATGCTCTAAAATTACAGTTTTTCCCATTCATTTCTATGGGTGCCCATTTTTGACCTAAATACAAGATTAAGGAGTTTCTTTTTCACCCACTTAACATTATAGAATTGAGTCAAAAAAAAAAGTGTGTGTTCAGGAGGCAAACTTAGGGAAAGTAGCCAAATCTTGTACCGCTCAGATCTAGGGAAGTATTTTTTTTAAAAATAAATCAAAACTATTTTGCCCACCTTTGTCCAGAATACGGTTAAGACGAACATTTGTTTTTATCTGGACGCCCTCCTGTGGTGAACTGTGTGAATTACACTGCTGTCATTTTACCCATAAACATTTAAAGATTTGAGTCAGCGAAATAGATAAATCGACTCTGCAAGAATTCTGGTGTGTGTTCAAGTGAAATGAAAAAAGTTCAAATGAATATTATTCTCTCCACGAGCCAAAGGTAACGTTAAGTTAGAGCAGGGACGTGCACAGGGGGGTTGCTCAGGTTGCCCGGACAACTGCCCATATGCCCTTCTCGACTCAGGTTGCCCTTCTGAGGAAAAAAAAAAAAAAATCGTACAATGGATGTAGAATTTCACGTAGGCCTAGACAAAAAATAATATAAAAATCGCAAAGCCTCATTCACTTCCCAAAAAAAAAAAAATTGAAAGTCAAACTGTTTCCACGAGACCATAGACTGCACGCGACCGGTGCGTAATAAGGCACCGCAAATACTCGGGCCGCGCCTCAATCTCGTGTCGTGCGCTAATTAATGTGTACGAAGTCCATGACAAAATGAAGCGAAACTATCCTTCTCGTCACGAAAAGAGGAAGAAGAAAAACATGAGAGTGAATTGCGGGAACAGCATTCAGGTAAACTTGTGTTCTCTCCTCTCTAGTGTCAGCAAAGTTTGATGGTTTGTCTGGGCAGGCAGTGCATCTCTTGCATCACTTTTTGCCTGACAAAAGTGAGAGTAAAATACCATTATTTATTACGTTTTGTTTTTGATAAACGACAAAGTGCAACAACAGTGTTTGTTTACTGCAGCTCGGAAAACATAACCGCGTCGCGTGTGTTGCGTTCATATGCGCGTGCACGAAATGAAGCTCGCATTTTTCAAGCAGAAATGTGGAGACCAGAGAAATACTGTACAATACGTGAATGATGGCACTTCCAATCAAAGTACACATTATAAAGACACTGATTATCTAGTCTCAGTGTAGTTAAAAACTCTAAACAACTGCACTATGCAAGATATAAACCAATGTATTGGCAATTTGACATTGATTGATTGATTTATAGGCTGTATTGAATTTAAAATGATGATTAGATGGACATTCTGGTCAATATGAATGCAAATCCCTCAGTAAATAACCATAAATCAAGATTTGCTTTAACATGCATAAAAAAAAAATTAAATAAAAATCATAGGCTACTGATTCCGAAAATACCCTGGCTGTAGAGAGAACCAAAGTCACTCCCAAAAGCCAAAGTTCAGGGTTGTACTTTATTATTTTCTTCTTGTTTATGTTTACGTTAATATTCACTTAGCTATGTGAATGTTAATGTAATCTTAACATTCTATAAAAATGCTTTATTCAGTAAATATTGTTTGTTTGAACCTCATTCTGTTCTATATTGTTGTACTTATTCTTTGACTGTTTTGTTTAAAGGAGGGAGGATTGTATTGGGTGGTATTGAGTGGCAATGGCAAATGGTTTACATGGCTCACGGCATCACAGATCAGGTAGAGGGCCCCTTAGCAGAATTTTGCTTAGGGCCCCAGGGGGAGGTCAGGATTGGCAAAAAAAAAGAATTGTATTTTTTCCCGAAATCTAAGCGTTTTTTATTTTTTCGAGTTTTTTCCATTCAATCCAGGTTATTTCTTTTCAAATAAATAAATAAATAAATAATTTAAAAAACAATAAACAACAATATGAAGAACTCTTTTGCTCATTTGTCTCATCTCTGACATTTTGCAATCTTTATAAATAATTATAAGACCATAAGATGAGGCATTGCGTTTGGACATAAACACGGCCAGATGAGGCAATTTGGAAGGGGACAAATTCAACTGAATATATTCCTTCATATAGCCCGTGAGGGGGGAGGAGGGGGGGGGGTGCCCTTTTTTCAGGTCAGAGCAACTGCCCCTCAAAATTCCTGTGCACGTCCCTGAGTTAGAGTATAATTTAATATTGAACCAAACATGTATGACGAGTCACGCAGGTCCTGTGCTCCTCCGCAGCGGTAAGACCAGAACCAGTATAAAATAGTCCGAATATAAACACTTATTATAGGTGTACCACAGTGATTCAGGATAAGACAAAGCACGATTTGGACAACTGATTCATGTACTCGCTCACTATATAACCTTTGAACATTTTGAACACAAAAAGTTAAGCACTAAAACTTTATAACAAGGCAACTTAGCCAGTCGCCCTCCTGTGGTGAATTGTGTGAATTACACTGCTGCAACTTATTCCTACAGCCGTGACTGCAGTCCAGGCTGTATCACACACGCTTTATTCCTGACGAGTGTTTAAAGTCTCGAGTTATGATGATGATGATGATATGATGGATGATGTCACTCTTCAGCTTTGCTTCTTTCACTTTTATCAAACCATGTATGTATATATATATAACGCATTACACTATCAGCAAATGTATCTATATGATGATTTTGATAATAACTAATAATTGTGCTATACTGAAAACATGAATGTTGTGGACGCTTGAAGATATGCAAATACAGTCGGATGTCATAAATGATACGTCATACTTCTGCTGTTTTTAGAATAACCTGGCGAAAATATGAAAACATTATTTAGTCTAGTTTATGAATCTTTAAGCATTGAGAGTGTGTCTAAAGTCAGGCTTTGTCAGATTTAGCTGAATATGTATTTTTTAATGAACTGAATCATGAACTGTTGCTCAAAATGATAAACACAACTGGCTGAGGAATGATTTATTCATATTTAATGCCTGTGTAATATTTCCTTTTTGAAAGCCGATACGTCTGTTTGTTATTATACTTAATTAACTTATAGGGTTAATTGTATTTGATGTTTTCTAACTGAACCATGACTGACCAAACACACACTCTCATAAGGATGTGTTAATTAATAACACATTTTGTGCGATTTTAAGTTGATCATGTGTAAAAAGAAAAATAAACAGAGAGAGAGAGAAACAACACAGTGTGTCCAACATGTGTTAACTATCATCCAATCACATTGCTGCAACGTCACACTGTACATGGCTGATGGCTCTGCAAGAAACAAGTTCGGATGCACGCGTCAGGTAATTCTATTGATTTTTTATTATAAATTGTCAAATGTTTTGTATCATAGTTGTTATGTTTTTCGACGGTAAAATGTGTATTTAGTTGGCGACCTCTAACTGTTTACCGTTACTTTCCGATGACGCGAGAGGCTTGAACTTGAACAAGGCCGCAACGGCATCTAAGTTAATAGTGCTTCACAAATGATTTTTATTTTTCCTCATAAACTTTGGTAGGTTTGTCCCTCACTTTCTAGAGAGAACTCATTTTTAACGATTGTTTTTTCTTTGTTTTTTTAGTTGCAAATGGCATGATGTCTGATAAAATGCTGCAGCTCGTTAACGAGCATAGATATATACACTAGACTAGACGTCACCTTGGCTACGGCAGTTCATTGGAACGAATGCGTCAATAGAGCCGCCATCTTGAAACAGGGGAGCTCCTCCACTTTAATGCATGAGCGTCAATGTAGTAGACACAGGTCTAACGCAAATAAAATCACCATAAATTATCATGAATGCGATTTTTCTTGTTTTTTTGGTTCGTTCCAACGGTCAGACATGTATTTATCATTGATTCCAGAAAGAATTTTTTTTTTAAACATTCTTCCTAGTTCAGATTTCATCCGTGAACATCATACGCTGCACAAAAGTCTGCCACCATCAATGAATTCGAAGTAAAGGCAGAGATAGCAGCGTTACCTAGCTACTTCCTATGACAAGACCCCTGTTCCAAGATGGCGGCGGTTTTGACGTATGCTTAGAACCCCAAGGTGAGGTCTAGTGTATATGTCTACCCAGATAGCAGACTGACATTGAATCAACGTGGAAATATGACATCGAAACAACGTTGATCTGACATTGTTTTGCTCATCGAATTAACGTTGAACCAACGTCAGACGCGTCATTCTTTCAAAACTAACGGAAAATCAACTTGAAATCAACGCGTTGTTTCAACGTTATGAAAGCAAACCAATTTTCGATTTCATTTAGCTTTGAAGAATGCCGCGTCTGACGTTGGTTCAACGTTAATTCGATGAGCAAATCAACGTTGTTTCAATGTCATGAGAGACGTCGTTTCCACGTTGATTCAATGTCAGTTTGCTGTCTGGGTATGGTTAACGAGTTTCACAAACTAACGTTACCGTTAACTTAGTGGTTACGTCCCCACTTTCGCCTCTCTTTATTAAACAACAGAATTTATTGATGTTTAGTTAAATGTATAATATTAAGATTAACATGATTTATCAAGGTAAAGTTAAAAATTTGATTAACTAACGTTACGTCATTGACACAAATTGTGTAATAATAACACATTTGTGTGTAAAATTATCAAGAATAACACATTGTTTCGTTAAAAGTAACACAAAATGTGTTGTCCTCAACACAAGTTTAAAAGTGCATTGTAATAGAGGGTTTTCACCATAGACAGTATAAGAAATGGACAGAGTGATCTCATTGTAACTCCATTTATTGAGACGATTGAAGCCCGTTTTTGGCGATTTTTTTTTTAGCACTTCTGTCCCTGACGCGCAGACTCAAACAGAGCTTGACGACGTAGATGTGACGTGAGTAACCCGTCTGTCTCCTAGTGCTGTGGCATGAGAAATCTGAATAATTCCCTTCCCAAAACATGCAGAGGTGGAGAGTGTGAATAGGAGCTGTCCATGAGCGAGGAGCAGGAGACACTTTTGCTAGGTATTCTGATTAATTATTTTGTCATTTTGCCTCCACGTTTCCCCGATTGCCCGCGAGCTTCTTCTCATGTCCATACGGTAATCTCTCTTCTGTGCGACAGAGAGTCGCGTGGGTATGACGCAATCGTTTTGCAGTCATACTGCAATTGCAGCGCCAAATTTTGACAAACTAAAGGTAATATGTGGTAAAGGTCCGAACGAGCTAGCTTCTCTAGCCCGTAACGTTACTGCAATTCTTCCTTCTATTTCTTATCCCGCTACGTTTAGATTGTCAGTCTAAGAAGCACATGAAATCCGTTTCAATCCGCCAAATTTGTGAGTCTGTTCAGTTCAATGGCATTGTTCATGTCCAGTGCCTCCAAGATGGCCTACTTCCGGATTGATGACACTTCATGAAAACCCTCTTCGCGTACTAGTACACTAACGTTAACTTAATAATTAAGTTAATAACTTAATAAATTAACTTAATTAGTTAGATTAATAAAACGGGTTTAAGAACGTTTTACTGCTTTTAAAATGTTTCAAAAATGTTTGTTCTTGGTTCTTCAAACACTGGGAACGATCTGAAACAGGTAGCCTAAAACTAAAAAAAATATTTAAATTCCGGATAAAATGTTTAAAAAACATTTGATTGATGTGTAAATAATATTTTTGTGCTAAATATTTAAGAACATTATTAAAGAGCAGATACCGCTGAATAAAAGTTATTGGTGTGTGTGTGTGTGTGTGTGTGTTCAGTTCTTCACCATCTGAAATGCAGCTGGAGGTCGAAGCTTCTCTGAAAGCTCATAAATCAAACAGTCTGGGAGGCAGTAACACACACACACACACACACACACTTATAAAATAAAGTATAATTTCAGTGTTCACAGACGCAGGTTAATGTTCATCAGATGCTGGTTCTGCCCCGCGCTCATGGAATGCCTCAATTAACTATTGAACAGTTTGATTACCAGGTGTGTGTGTGTGTGAGAGAGTGAAAGAGAGAGTCTGAGTGAGTGATTCTCTGAGTGTGTGTGTGTGTGCCATCTGTTGATCACGACACAGCAGCGTTCGATACAGAATCCTGTACATGGTGCAACATCTCAGACAGGACACATGAATTCACTGAGACACCGACACACACACACACACACACACACTCTCTCTCTCTCTTACTCACTCACTCAAACACACACACACTCCCAGTCTCTGAAGGCCCATCTGCTTGAGTGACCTGTAGTAATTAGTTATTAATCTTCACATGAGACAGACCTGAGCTAGAATACATTACCACGCTTACCGAGACACAACAGGACACACAGAGGAGCGGAGAGGCGTCGGGGGTGGGGTGGAGAGGGGTGAAGGGGCGGGGCTAACCAGTGTGAAGAGGGAGGGGCAAACTGGGATGTTATATCCCATAGAAAGCCATAAAGTCCCCTTTAAGAGTAAGTGTTAAATGCATCATCCACAAGTATATAGGTGTGTTTGGGTTATTTTAAAATAAATAAATTATAATTAATATATCATAGAGTGTGTTTGTTGTGGTGGTGATTAGACGATCTGTGGTTACATCACAATCGTACTGCATTGTGGGACATATAGATCCCTGAAGTGTACAGGGACCCTCGGTCCAAATCGAGAGAACGAGTGTCTGTCCATTTAAGCTTCCCTCGTTCGCTTCACAAAGTGTAAGGCACTTCAAAATGGCGGATTCCCCCGAGGGTAAGTGCGTAGGGAGGTTTGCAAGTGCGTGTGGAACGCAGCCCTAGTGTGATGTAATGAAGAATGTTTCAACAATTCATTACTAGTTTATGGAGCTTGTCTATTTACAATTATAGATTTACTAAATCATTCTAGGTTACTGCTCAGGATTTGTTAAGTGGTTGCTAGGGTGTTGCTATGCATTTATTCAAGTTTTTTGTGTGTTTTAACAGGTGGGAGGGTTTATTATCATACTGGCATGTGGTCGCTAGTGTGTGTTAGTGTGTTGTGGCGACCACAGGCGGTTACGCGTTGCTTGGTTACCGAGGCTATGCTGTGCGGTTGCTATGACGCTCTGGGTACGGTTCTTATGCACTGTTGTTGGTTTCACTGCGTTGCTATGTGGTTGCTAGGGTCTTGTGGTTTGTTGCTGAATTTGTTGTTGTATTGAGTTTAATACTTAGTGCTTATTGGTTTGATCACATTACTAGGATTTGTGTACTATCCTTGTGAGATTGCGTGTGTGTAAGAGGTGTGTGTGTATGTGTGTGAGTCTGAGTGTGTGTTTAAATCTGAGTGTGAGTATGAGAAAGAGTGTGTGTGTGTGTGTGTGTGTGTGTGTGTGTACACGTGTGTGTGTGTGTGTGTGTGTGTGTGTGTGTGTGTGTGTGTGTGTGTGTGTGTGTGTGTGTGTGTGTGCACACAGGTTTGGAGCTGTAATGCATCATGTGAATGCCTTAGAGGCATTTGTGGGTGAGAGGCCCGAAACACACGCACACACACGTGTTTAACATCTGGACGTGACATCAGACCGTGATTTCTCTGGCGTTCTGATTCTCGCGTCACAGAAACTGCAGCATCACATTATTCTCCCGCAGAACTACACACTGCAGTCGCACACACACACACATGTTTTATGCATGTCCAAACGTACCGGTCACATTCACACACGTGCAGGAATCAAGGGAGTGTGATGTGAACCGTTTCATGAGAGTAAAAACCACTGATCAAGTGCAAATCCAGCTCTCGTGAATATCAATGCATGAAAACACACTTCTAACATCAGGAAACACACACTTCTGGATTTATTGAGTTGATTGTATATAAAATTTAATTTCACTTGACAGAGTTGATCATTTCGGGAGGGAAAACTACAGGAAAAATATTACACCTCAAATTCTCAAATTATATTCTGCACAAACAAAATGAAGCTGGTAATTTTTTATTATAATAATCATATTCTCATTACTGTACTGATCACTTTAATAGTGTTTTTTCTATTTTGCATGTTTTATTGTCTATTAAATTTTTTTTTTTAAATTTGCAACCAATGATCTGTTGACTTTCTCGATCTCATAATTTTGCCGTTTAATCTCATAACTGACATAAATCAAAATTACGACTATCAAAATTTCAATTTATGCTCATAGTTTTGAATTTGATTCTCATAATTTAAATGATTATCTCTTTCGATTCTAAATACTGTAAACAAATAATATAAATTTGTGAAAGGCAGTGCAACCAATGATCTGTAAACACTGCACAATTGCATCACAATAATGAGAATTAATGTGAAAATGTCCTTAATTGACATTTTTTAAACACACTTGATTTTCTTCATGCAGAATATAATCCCCTCGACTGAGAGTGACTCCGGATTCTTCCTCTTCCTCGGCTGAGAGTGACTCCGGATTCTTCCTCTTCCTCGGCTGAGAGTGACTCCGGATTCTTCCTCTTCCTCGGCTGAGAGTGACTCCGGATTCTTCCTCCTCCTCGGCTGATCAGTGAGTGTTTCCCGTCAGCTGCCGTTGCTGATGATGACGGATGTGCCGTTGTGTGTGTGTGTAGTGCTCGTCTGAAAGTGCACGTGTGAGTTCACATGGTAAGGACTGGTCCCGTCCTGGCCGATCCGGGGCCCCGGGGCCCCTCTGCACCCCATGGAGGAGAACAGCACCGGGGAGGGGTAATCTCTCATCTGAACGTCCTCCACTTTAATCATCTCCTGTTTGGCTCTGATCCGGGTCTCCATCCTCTCCGGATCCCGAGGGGTCGAGCGAAACGGTCCGTTGTCATGGCAACTGTCTCCGGAATCACCCGACGACGCTCCCGGTGAGCTGACCGCACGCTCCTCGTCCCAGTGAGCTGTCGGCGAAACACACACACACACACATTCAGATTGTCGTTTACTGAACTGCCAGTGCACTGATCTGCAAATATACGAAGACGATCTGAGTGATTTCACATCAAAGTAATGAGAATTATGGGAAGAATTATATATATACTGTATATATATATATAAATACACACGTGCATGTATATATTTATATAAAAAATATAAAAATTGTTTTTTACACATAAAATATTTATATTAATATATAATTTAAATTACTTATAAATACAGTATATACATGAAAATATTTTTTAAATAAATACATGCGTGTGTGTGTGTGTGTTACTATATACAAAATAATTATACCCAGCGCACACACACAAGTATATTACGTAAATGAACTTTTATTTTGGATGTGATTAATTGTCGCTCAGCACTAATTTAAATATAAACATGAATATCAATGACTTTATCGGGAACAATAAACACCAGTGTGCCAATTTACAATACTTAACACGTGGCCAAGATGACGTCATGTAAAAGTGGTTTTGATGAGAGATTATGATTCCCAGCATTAAATAAACTTCCTCAATATTAAGGAATCCTAAAAACGATCATGTTTCCACAAATCTTCGTTTTTTTTAAAGTGTGTGTGATTTCTGCGGGGTCATGTGACTTGTTCGTCCAATCACTGACCGTGAGTTTGATGAAACGCTCGTCCGTCTCGCGCGGCGTCCCACCATCCCTCTCTCACGCCCAGCGGTGTGTGTGTGTGCGCGGTGTGCATGTGCATCACGTCAGCCTGAGCGAGGCCGTAACACACTCCCGCCGCTTCTGACGGGTCCGGCCGCGGGGAGGCGGAGTCAGGCTGAGGGCTGCCGTCCCATTGGCTGTCGTGATCCGAGTCCGAGCGATCCGGCGGGAAGCCCGAGAACGGCTGGACACAGAACCGAATGAAAATATCACAAATTATTCAGACAGAAGTTTGTGTTTACATAATACAATTGTAAAAAAAAAAAAAAAACCTCTAAAATTATAAAAATTGTAAAAATTTGAAAATTTTTCATATTTTTTCAGTAAGTGTGATCAGGACACTATAGATAATTTAGTGAGGAGAGCTAAATAAAGTAAACTGGGACATATTACACACAAATATTCTTCATACAACGACTACCAGTGACATATAGAAATTTCGGACCAAAAATTAAAAGTTAATAAACTGTGATAGTGTGAGAAATGTTGAAGGTGTGTGTGTGAGACCTGTGAGTAAGGAGAGAGAGAGATCTTGCTCCTGGCGTTGGGCACTGGAGGTTTGTCCTCGCGCTCGTGATGGTTTGTGTACGGGAACGCTGGTTTACTGGGATTCAACTGGTCCAGAGACAGCAGCAGGCCTTTATATTCAGTGTCCCTAAACACACACACACACACACCCTCATGTTTTAACACTTTATAACACTGTTCCGTCTTAATGAATAACTACACAGGAACGAATGAGTAACGCACTTATTTAGCACTTATAAATCAAGTGTTACTATATCCTATATTAATACTAATTATGTAGATCAGTATCTAAAGTCAACAACATTATAACTCCCTAATATCGACTGAAGTTATTGTTATTTTATTAGATTTTGAATAGTAATTTCTTCTGATGGATTCGGCGACTTCAGCCATGACTGATGTGTGTTCCCATGATCTGCACCCCTAGATAATGAATGAATAGTTCCTTTAGAAAACTGTAGTAAACCTTGAGTCATTACTAATGAGTTACCTTATATAATATATTATTATTAGGGCTGTCAAACTATTAATCACGATTAATCACATCCAAAATAAAAGTTTTTGTTTACATACTATATATGTGGGTGCACTGTGTATAATTATTTTGTATATATAAATACACACACAATATTTTTTTTAAATATTTAATACCAGCATGTGTGTGTATTTATATATAGAAAATAATTATACACAGTGCACCCACATATATATATTATGTAAACAAAAACTTTTATTTTGGATGTGATTAATCATGATTAATCGTTTGACAGCCCTAATTATTATTATTCATATTATTTATGAACCTGTATATCGTAGTTCTCTATGGAAAAAAAAAGTAGTTATTGATGAGCTAAGAGTGAACCTGAGCGCTATTACTGATGCGTTAATGAGAGTTTGTTGTTAGTGATTAGCAGTCACTCGAGTGTTAACTGCGTTACTCGTTAGTTCCTGTGCAGTTACTCATTAATGAAGGAAGCGTTTTATTGTGATGATGTCACTGACTGCGACCCCTGAACATGAGTCCTGAGCACTTGTGAAACGTCTCTCATTGATTTCACACCTGTGGTTTTGTGTTGGTGACCTTTGACCCCACACTGGGACAGACAGTAAACATTATTCGGCTCTTATCATCGTTTGCATAATGAGAAGCCGGTTTCATCATCTGTGATATTGATATTGTACTGTGAGTTTCAGATGACCTCAGTTTGACCCCGCACTTTAAATAAGAGTTCATCATAACACTACAAAACTTAAGCTCTTTTACGTTAACTAAAAATCTGCAGCTCTTAAATCTCATTTGCATATTCAAATTTGGCGTGTGAAAACGTGTTTATACATCATAAAGTTAAACACATCTCTACAATGAAAGACACGAGGGTGAGTAACGATTGAAATACTGTCGCTTGTCCCCTGGTCACAGGTGTGTGTGTGTGTGTGTGGGACTCACGTGAGGACGTAATTGACGCTGACGATGCAGTGCGGTCGAGACGAACGACTGTTGTGGACGATTGTGGCGTAACTTTGAACCCAAACCCATCCGCCATGCTTCGACAAGAAGCGGTAATACTTCGTGGTGACCTGTCCTTTCACAAGCACTACACACACACACACACACACACACACAGAGATCACATTAAACATATGGCTCATGTTTCTCTTTACATTAGATAATGTTACACTGATAGAAGAGAAGGTTCTATATGGAACCTTAAAGGGTTCCATCAGATGATATATGTATATATATATTATCAGATGATATATGTATATATATATAATATATATACATATATCATCTGATGGAACCCTTTAAGGTTCCATATATATAATATATATAATATCTATATATATAAATATAGAAACTTTCCATCACACTGTGCACCTTTGAAAGCTTTCAAGCACAGAATAAAACATAAAAAACTTTTTATCTCGCAATTCTGAATTCATATCTCGCAATTCTGACTATATCTCGCAATTCTGGATTTATATCTCGCAATTCTGAATTCATATCGCGCAATTCTGGATTTATATCTCGCAATTCTGAATTCATATCGCGCAATTCTGGATTTATATCTCGCAATTCTGAATTCATATCTCGCAATTCTGGATTTATATCTCATAATTCTGAATTCATATCTTGCAATTCTGAATTCATATCTCGCAATTCTGGATTTATATCTCGCAATTCTGAATTCATATCTCGCAATTCTGGATTTATATCTCGCAATTCTGAATTCATATCTCATAATTCTGAATTAATATCTCGCAATTCTAAATTCATATCTTGCAATTCTGAATTCATATCTTGCAATTATGGATTTATATCTCGCAATTCTGAATTCATATCTCATAATTCTGAATTAATATCTCGCAATTCTAAATTCATATCTTGCAATTCTGAATTCATATCTTGCAATTATGGATTTATATCTCGCAATTCTGAATTCATATCTCATAATTCTGAATTAATATCTCGCAATTCTGAATTCATATCTCGCAATTCTGGATTTATATCTCGCAATTCTGAATTCATATCTCATAATTCTGAATTCATATCTTGCAATTCTGAATTCATATCTCGCAATTGTGAGAAATAAAGTCAGAATTGCAAGATGTAAACTTACAATTGTGAGATAAAATGATGCAATTATATTTTAAAATGTTTTATTCTTTGGCGGAAACAAGCTTCTATAGTGCCATAGTCAAGCGCACTGAACAAACATATTATCCTCTCTGACGCGATATATATATATATGTATAACAGTAGCTCATTAGAAGTGAATAACAGTGTGTTACTGTATGATGCAGACTCACACAGATGATGAGCGCAGCGCAGGTGAAAACTGTCACAGCTGTGCACGTGATGATACAGGGTCTTCTCAATCAGGTCCTGTGGCTCATATCCTGTCAGCTCTGAAACCCTTATAGATCAGAACACACTAGAGTCAGCACTGACCCCGAAACACATCAAGCTCTTCCTCTCAGTCTCGTTTTACAGCGCTAATATCTCAACATTCTCCAATCAAGATACATTACTGGAGGAGAACGACGACCGGAGAAATCAAGATGTGAAACATGCATCAGTTTGTGTTTAAAACAAGAACAACAAACAGGATTAATTTCCTGACTCTATTGGCAGATATTTTGTTAAACTCACTTCATTTTGATGCATTTTTCAGAAAACAAAACTTTACAAGCTAACATAAATATATCCCATGAATGTGTTTTCTTGAACGTTACGGGGACAGAGACACTGTATCATTCTTCACACATTATGGAATGTTACTTTTGAATCTGAAACATTTAAAAACCGTTACATTTAAAAACAAACACCAACTGAAAAAGTACAATTATTTTGATTTAAGAATGTTTCGATATATGCACTGCAACGAGACTGAAACTCTGATGTGTGTGCGGTGTGACGTGTGTATTACAGCGCACGCTCCACCTTGAGTCCAGGAATATGAGCTTCATGTCCAGACTGGCCCGAAACATGAACATGTTGCTGTGAAGTTTGATCTCGGTGACGGCGCTGGGCGGTAGAGTGTGTCCGACCGCCACCAGACCCACGTTCTGATAGCAGCCGTCGAACAGAGCCGAGTCCAGCCCGAACGGCCGGATCTTCAGATACCCACTGCAGTGGATCACCTGAGGGTCAAAGGTCAACTCTTACGCTCTTCGGCACATCACTAAAGCCTAACTCGAAATATTAGTCAAGTGTTACCTTATATCCTCCACTCGTGAGCCCAGCGTTACGTTTGGCCAAAACACATTTCATCCTCAAGAAGAACGATCGCTCAACTTCGTACTCTAAAAGGAGAATAATTCACATTCATCAACTTGAGTTCTGGTTTTTACTAAAAAGTCCCCCTGTGGTGTAAATCCAGCGTTTAATGTTGTTTATTGTTCATTATGTGGTGTTTTTAAGACAAATCATGTGTCGACAGCATTGCTGAGTATTGTAAGACAGTCTCAAAAACACGCTTTGAAATCGCTGGTGTTTCTGACGTCACAAACGAGCTCGTAACCAATCAGTTCAACATGTGATCGTCAACCAGTGGATCTCTGAGTGAGGGAGTGAGTGAGTGGAGGCGGGGCTCATGTGCATATTCATAGATCCGCGCATACTAAATGAGGCAATGGTGTCGAGTTACATTCAAGAAATTTTAAGGCATGAAGAATTAATGATGCTTAAATATGTAATTTTGTGAAGTTTTAAGAGATAAAATGATTGACTACGGGGGGATTTTAAGATTATTATTGAACGGTCTTACAACATTATTAACCCTCTGGGGTTGTTCATTTCAGAGTCACACTCGGGGTGTTCGGGTCCAAATGGACCCAAATTGCGGGATTCATATTTTAAAAAAATATATATTTTTTTATTATTATATTTTTTTTATAATATTTTTTCTTCAAAAGAAAATTTCAAAAAATAAATATATAATTAGTATTGATGCAATATTTATGACAAAATTTCCCCCCATTGAACATAATAGAAATTTTTTTTTTTTAATTTTTTTTTTTTTTTTTTTTTAAAGCTGTATTTCATTTTAGAGTCAAGCCTAGGCCTCATAAAAGCAATTTTTAAAATGAGATGGATGCCATCTGGTGGACAAACTGAGCATTTTAAAAATGCAAAACACATGTATAATCTGAATTTGTTGGTGTGTTTGTGTATAAAAGTGTGTGTGTGTGTGTGTGTGTCTGGATATGTCTGTTTTGCACTCTTGATGTTTTATAGATTCACCCCTTCACTGTTGTGTGCTTTTTTTCAAGATCGTGGCTGATTTGTAGATTGTACGCACAAAAAAACTCAGTATTTTCACATTTTTGCCAATTTCCCATTCATTTTCCATGCGGGTCCATTTGGACCCGAACACCCCAAGTGTGACAATTTTTTTTACAACCACTTAGACTACTCACATCCTGTCCCCAATTTTTTTGGGTGTTCAAATACCAAATAACAACAAAGTCACCAAATTTCAGACCACTCCGAGGAAGCTGTGATTTTAAAAAAACATTTATTTAAATTCTTCGGGTCCATTTGGGCCGAACAACCCCAGAGGGTCAAAGGAGTCATGAAATAATAACATTTTGACATTTAATAACATTAAAACATGCAAGTTTCAGAGCTTAAAACATCCTCTTCGTTATAAACAAAGCAGATTTAATCGAACTCAAAAACCTCAAAAACATGGTGGGATCTGTGATGTCACGTGGGCTAATTAATTTGCATATGCCCGCCTCCATAACAAGACATCGACCAATATGTTGTTCTAGATAAAGTGAGTTTGCAAAGCGTGTGTGATGTCTTACCTTGGACGAAGTGTGTGTGATACGCCGCTTGTGGCGTCAGAACCGCCGCCATCTCGTCATGATCGGCCGGATGAACATATTCATAAATGCTGTTTCCCGTCAGCTCTACCTGTGTGGAAGGACTTCTGTCATTCTACTGGAGCAATCGTGAGATCAAAATTCACAATATTTTCAAATATTTGATTATGGCGGAAACAAGCTTCCATAGAGCCGAACAAACATAATCACAAAACCACAAAGCCAGTCACTAGGGTTGAGATCTACACATCAAGCTCAATAAATGAGCTTTCCATTGATGTATGGTGTGTGTTTTTATTGAACATCTGGAATCTGAGGGTGCAAAAAAGTCAAAACATTGAGAAAATCTCCTAAAGTTGTGCATTTATGTTCACGATATTGCTTGTCCAAAAAAGAAATACATTTTTATACATTTACATAATATCTTCATAGAATATGATCTTGACTTGATATCTTAATGATTTTTATCATTAAAGAAAAATTGATAATTCTGACCCATACACTGTATTGTTTGCTATTGCCTCTGATACACCCGTGCGTCATGTGACTGGTTTTTTGGTCCAGCGTCTCACACACACACATACACACATGAACGTGGCATCCGTCAGATGTTAGTGTGTTCTTCACCTGTGAGAGTCCCAGATGAACCGACGCCGTCTCAGAAATATACATGATCTTTCCATCTGCAGCAACTACAAATATAAACCCGTCTAACGTCTGCAGATCAAGAATATCAGACGGGTCATGACCGGAACACACACACACACACAACGATCTGCAAACAAGCTTCGTTAGACACTGACAACCAGGCATGCGTGTTTCAGGGCTCCTCAGGTTACACTTTATATTACAATGTCCTTGTTACATATGTTACATGTACTTACCGTAGTAATAACAGTAAATTATGCGTAATTACATGCAAATAACCCTTAACCTAATCCTAACCCTAGAGTAAGCACATGTACTGTAGTTGCTTAATATGACTCAGTACTTGAATATATATTTACACAATGACACCATAAAATAAAGTGTAACCGTTGTTGCTATTTACATGTAAAACATTTCCTGAAGTATTTCTAAATTATTAAAGCCAATGATAATAATAAAAAAGTCTTCATATTACCTGGAGCATCTTGCTGATTATTACCTGGAGTAAATGTGATCCGAGCTCTTGTGCTGTGTGATCTCTAGATCGGGCTCGACCCCACACCTCCCCCAAACCTGCACACACACACACACACACATCTCAATAATCACACGTCTCAATCAATAACCCATAATCACACGTCTCAATCAATAACCCATAATCACACGTCTCAATCAATAACCCATAATCACACGTCTCAATCAATAACCCATAATCACAAGTCTTTATCAATAACCCATAATCACACGTCTCAATCAATAACCCATAATCACACGTCTCAATCAATAACCCATAATCACACGTCTCAATCAATAACTCATAATCACACGTCTCAATCAATAACCCATAATCACACGTCTCAATCAATAACCCATAATCACACGTCTCAATCAATAACCCATAATCACACGTCTCAATCAATAACCCATAATCACACGTCTCAATCAATAACTCATAATCACACGTCTCAATCAATAACCCATAATCACACGTCTCAATCAATAACCCATAATCACAAGTCTTTATCAATAACCCATAATCACACGTCTCAATCAATAACTCATAATCACACGTCTCAATCAATAACCCATAATCACACGTCTCAATCAATAACCCATAATCACACGTCTCAATCAATAACCCATAATCACAAGTCTTTATCAATAACCCATAATCACAAGTCTTTATCAATAACCCATAATCACACGTCTCAATCAATAACCCATAATCACACGTCTCAATCAATAACCCATAATCACACGTCTCAATCAATAACCCATAATCACACGTCTCAATCAATAACCCATAATCACAAGTCTTTATCAATAACCCATAATCACACGTCTCAATCAATAACTCATAATCACACGTCTCAATCAATAACCCATAATCACACGTCTCAATCAATAACCCATAATCACAAGTCTTTATCAATAACCCATAATCACAAGTCTTTATTAATAACCCATAATCACACGTCTCAATCAATAACCCATAATCACACGTCTCAATCAATAACCCATAATCACACGTCTCAATCAATAACCCATAATCACACGTCTCAATCAATAACCCATAATCACATCTTTATCAATAACTCATATTCACACCACAGAAGGATTCTGCAGGTTTTGTGCACTTGGGTAAATATCATATACAACTTACATGTTTACATTCAGCTATAATTTAATCTGTTTTTAATTCAAACATTTTATAATATTTTATAAAATCAGAATTATAATTTTATTGTAATACTCATAATCCTTGTTATAACATTCACTTAGCCATAAGCTGTGTGTGTGTGTGTGTGTGTGAGAGAGAGAGAGAGAGAGAGAGAGAGAGAGAGAGAGAGAGAGAGAGAGAGAGAGAGAGAGAGAGAGAGAGAGAGAGAGACTATCGATAGTGTGAGTGAATGTAAGCTCGTGAACAAACACTGCCGTCGGGAAAGCAAATCACGGACATCAGCCGCAAATCACGTGACCGACATATTAATACACACTCGCTCACAAGCCTGTAAATGCCACACGTAGGCCTACACACATACACACACACACACACACGCACACACTGCTGGACTTGCCTATTTTCTGAATTGATCCATTAGTGTAATGATTCGCACATTGCGGTGAGTTATATACGGGGACTATAGCGACGAAACGTAAATATAGGCCTATATAGCCTATATATATATATATATATATATATATATATATATATATATATATATATATATATATATATATATATATATATATATATATATATTGTCTATTGTAATGATAATACTGTTTATTATTTTACTACTATTAACGATAACTATTATTAGGCTATAATTATTATTATTGCCCTATATGTTGGCCTTTTACTCAGTTTGCGTTTCCTTCATGTGTGTGTGTGTGTGTGTGTGTGTGTGGGTGTGTGTGTGTGTCCAGTGCTGATAAATATGGAGGAAAAGGCCGCGTAAGGATATCGTATTTATTAGATTTCAGGCACAATAACTAAATTAACGCACGATACAAAATTAAGTGTCTTTTTCGACTACGTATTTCTAACACGAGTTTTTAACATTTGTTCTCATTAAATTTTAATATTCTTAGGTCTCTGATCAAACATTTAGATTTGGGTAAATGTAAACACCATTACGGTGTGATGAACACTTCGAACATTTAGGCCCTACACCCCAAAACCGCTCTAATTATTTCACATTGATAATTATCGTGGCAAAGTTAAAGCTGCTTAATTCATGAAAACGATGTTTCTCGCAGATGTGGCTTCAAAGAAAGAAGAAAATCATCCGCTCGAGCATCAATTATAATTTCATCTGTTTCTTAAGTGACTCGTGCTCGCGGGGTCCAGACAGCCTCACGCGCGCCCGGTGTAATGAGCGCGCAGGGTGCGCAGGCACGCTCGTGACCGCGAGAGATCAGGGCGACTCATCCTCTCACAAACACCACTCTCTCTCTCTCTCTCTCTCTCTCTATCCATCTACCAATCAATAAATTTTTTTTCAAAATGTTTATTTCCAATGCAGCATTTTAAACACACTATAGCCTATGAATCTGAACAATTATTTGATGTATTTCCTGTAAAGTAAAATCGATTTGAAAAGCGAAGGAAGCTCGGCTGTAAAGCGCATTTTAAGCTATATTAAATTTTCCAGTTATTATTAGCTGTAAAAAAATAAAATAAAAAAACAGCCCGTTATGCTGCATGATATTGCAACTCTTACCATATTATTGAATATATTGCCGTATAGTTATTGTCGGTTTGGTTTGGGTTATAGTTGCGTGTAATTATGCATAATTTACAGTTATAGTAACTGTGACATGTGTAATGACACTGCAAATGTATCTTGATGTATGTTTATATATTTGCACTGGAAAACAAGACAGTGTAACCTAATCAAGCTGTAATGAAGCACGCGCTTTATTTGCATAACGCTTTTAAAAATATAGGCTACAGACCGTTTGATTGCAGCTTTACTGTTACTATATGACAGAATATTTATAATGTCGTGCTAGTCTATATTTTTAGAGCGTGTTGAAGATGTGACAGGACTCTTCAAAACCCACAAATAGACTTCGGCCTAGTGAAAAATATGATGGAAAACGGAAGAATTTATGAGGCATTTCCCTCTGACTCTGAGATGCTGAACATTTTGAAATATAGCTCGAGCTATTATTATTATTATTATTATTATTATTAAAAAATAAAGTTTCCAAACGGGTGTTTCCCAGTGAAAGAACAGTTTTTGGCTCAACAAAGAGGATTTTTTAGTGAGTGTGTGTGTGTGTGAATAATAATAATTTCGCAGCGCTGTAAATGTTTCGCGGAACGGACTGGAAGTATAACGCGTAATGTTTGGCGCGCTGACTGAAAGAGGACTGTATTTGCTCATTGCGTGTGTGTGTGTGTGTTGAAGAGCTCTGACCTTGCGGGAACACCAGGCGCATCTTCAGGTAGCTGCTGGTCAGTCTGATGATGGACGCTTTGTCCAGCTGAGATGTGATCGCGGACGGTAACGGCAACATCTTGGCGAGCTCGTAAAACTCGCTGTTCTCTTTCTCCCGGCGCGTTCTCGCCGCGGTCTTGGACTTCTCCTTCATCTCAGCGCGAATAGAGTTCAAATCCCGTTAAAGTGTCAGTCCATCCAGCGACACGCGCAGAGCTCATCGGACAGGTGTGTGACACCGACGCGTGGACGCGCATCTGACCCGCGCAGGCCTCAGACACACAAAAACTTTATCAATCCGCCGTTTCCCAGCTATAAACAAAAGCAAATGCAGATTAATCACGTGCATCATTTCTGAAATACATAACTCTAAATTATGGAAGCATGCATTTCTGTAAAGCTGCATTGAAACGGCATGTTGAGCAAATACATGTGAACTGAATTGAATAATATTCCGCGTAATTCACGAGCCTGATTGCAGACACGCAGTGCAGTTAAACGTCTATCAAAACTAGCATTTATGTCTTATAATTATGATAATTTAAAATGCTATAGTAGGCCTATTTAATTTTATTATCATTATTTATTATCATTTAATTTTATTATCACAGTAAAACTCACAAAAACATGTTAACATAACGTATACTCACCCCCTTTTGTTTGAGATCAATATTTCCACAACATTCGCAGACCGTTCATCTATTCTATTCTATTCTATTCGGCTTGGAATCTTCACTACATAAGCTCATCCTCAGGTAGTTAGCCTACCGTGTGTGTGTGTGTGTGTGTGTGTGTGTGTGTGTGTCTGAAACGAGCTCGAGCTGTCCAGTCTTACCGTCACTCACGCGCTCATTGGTCTGAGTTTCTGAAGGCGCGCGCGAGAGAAGACAAACTTACGAACTGTACAATGACAAATTAACGTCATTTGCGACTAACAAATTAAAGCCTTTAATATAAACCAAGTATAAAATGCAAAAAAAAAAAAAAAAAGATAGCGTACATATGATCATGAAGAGTTGATTTTTATAATAGACCTTTAGGTATTTTATAATTAATGTTTATGTTTAAATGAAATGGTCAGTTTATATTTGTAATTAATCTAGATTAGAATAAGATCTCGATTATGCACGTGCAAAATGTGGTTACACCGTGTTTAAGGTGTCACAGTGTAATTCTAATTAAGTTCTAATTAACATGTAGGTGTTTGGTTTAGGGTTAATTGCATGTAATTGTGCATAATTTATAGCCACAAAACCACATGTACCATTTGTAACAATGACGCTGTGAAATAAAGGATTAACGAAATTTTGTCTCTGCAAAGCAATTAATAAAAAAAAAATAAGGATAGACGTTTTCCTTTTATCCCAGTGTCGTCTGGAAATATATTCGCAGAGCATTTGAATATTTCAACTCTATATGCATTTTCAGACCGAATGCGGAACACACACTGAAATGAGAACAAAGGTCAGAACTGAAAATAAATGGGGGAAATGGAGAAAACGAAGGAGAAGAAGACAGGCTTTCTTAAAATTAGGATTATATTGTGGACAGCACAGGCTGTTTTAGTTTAGGCTGGCGGTGTGTGTGTGTGTGTGTGTGTGTGTGTGTGTGTGCAAGAGAGAGAGAGAGCGAAATCACGCGCTGCAGCTCCAGAGCACGCTCGCGCTGACACACACTTTAACCTCACAGGAACTATTTATCAATCACCGACAAAAGCCTTTCACTCTCAGAGAAAACATCAGCTCTGCTTCTCTTTCTGCTCGTGCACGACAAACTCCATATGCAGGAAATGACGGAGATCTGTGGAAAGTGTCCTAACGTGCATACAAATAGGCTAGCGCGTTTAACTAGGCTACATAACACAAACTTTCTTTATTTTTATCGATAGAACTAACTATTGCTTGTGGGAAAAATAAAATAGCCTATGTTTGGTTCCGCATACGGCACAATTGTTCTAGCCTACTGACTTTATTTAGCTACAATATAGGCCTAATAGGCTAATTCGCGGTAATTGTAAATATGTTTATTGCCGCTGGTTTGTTAGTGATGTTTAGCACACATTACAAAAAGACCGCTTTTGAAGATGTGGAAACAGCTCATAATCTGTCGATCATATTAATCATCACATTAATCTGTGTGTGTTTGATGGGAGCGCGGTCGCGCATACGCTTGTGTCATTAGCAGGCCGCGTGCGCTGGGCGAGAGCGCGCACCCCCCAGAACGCGCAGCGGTTTATATGCGAGTCTTTTCATCTAAAGGAACATGTCCATTCATACACACACACACACACACACACACATGATCCATTCCGGAACATTTCTGATGATTTCGGTCCAGTGTATAAGAGTGAACTTTAGCATGCATATAATTCATATATTTAATATACACACACTCTCTCTCTCTCAAACACGCACAAACACACACACACACACACGCGCATCTTATATAAACGAACTTTTATGCACTTATAGCTAAAATATTTTACCATAATCAAAATGTCAGATGTGTGTTTTTTAATTTCATGTCATTGATCAATGATCTGTTAGCTAAATATCAGTCAATGCAAATACATTAAATCGTCAATCTTAAACTCCGTGGTCGCAGTCACTCATGGTGTGACAACATGCCCCGGTCTCCTGTCATTAACCCTTGATGAGTCGCTCGGGCTGCAGATCTCACCGTTGCCATAGTAATGCACACAGTGACCATTAATGTGTGTTCAGACCCTGAACCACAGAGCAGAGAGAGAGAGAGAGAGAGAGAGAGAGAGAGAGAGAGAGAGAGAGAGTCCAGTTTCTCTGAGCTTCATGAGGGTGAGCTGAGACACATGATCCCGATCTCGAGTCCTGTGGGAAGGAGGATGTAAAATGATATGAAGAGCAGGATTTTCTCTCTCTGAAGTGAAACTTTCTCCTGGTTTCATCTGAGCTTCTAAACCTGTGTGTTGTGCGTTTCTAAAGCAATAGATTTACAACTGCTTCTCTTCATGGCTCATTAGTGAGAGCGGGTGTGTATCGGGTGTCACGTGTCTAGACGTCAGGATCTCGGTTGTTGTTTCATATCATATCACATCATATTTTTCAATGCAAAGTCATTAAATAGTCAATCATAAACTCTGTAGTCGTTTATTTGGTGTGACAACTTGCCCCGGTCTGTGGAGAGCGTGTGCGCGTTACTTCATGTTCACGGAGTGTGTGTGTGTGTGTGTGTGTGTGTGTGTGTGTGTGTGTGTGTGTGTGTGTGTGTGTGTGCAGCGGGTCACGCTGTCTTTCCTGTGTCTCCTCCATTAGTGAGACTGTGAACTGAAATCTTCCTGAGCGCGTTTATCAGACACGCGCTTTAAACAGGAGGTCATCACAGGGCGCGCGCAGCAGGAAGTCTCACACCGCCACTTCCTGTCTGAGTATGATGATTGGTGAAGCAGAGAGAGAGAGAGTGAGAGAGTGACCCGGCATACAAAAGACTCATTAACAGGGTGTGTGTGCGTGTGTGCGCGCGCGTGTGCCAACTGGGAACGTTCTGTCAACGTTGGGAACAAACACCCTTTCAGTAACATTAATAGACCGCTGAACGTTCATTCAAAGGTATCTGGTCTATAATAATGTTCTCAAAACATTTTTTTGAAACATTTCAATTGGGTGTTTTGTTTTTTTACCCAAAAGTAAAGTTCCCCTTTTTTTATAAAACGATATGGGAGGACGGTGCGCAACCTAACGCGGGGTTAAATGTTACACGGACCTTTTACATAGTTTTCAGGATCAAGAAGGTTTGTTTCCGCTCTTTTTCTCTGGCTGCCTTCCGCGAATTTGCGGAAAGTTTTGATAATATTTCGTGAAGATACTGGACAAAGAGTGTTCTGCAGTCAGAGGAAAACTTTGAGTTACAATATGTTGTAATATTTACTAAATTGTTGGTTGCCATGTGACGCAGTAAAATATCTGGCAATTTCCTTTTTTAAATTGTCTATAAATATATTTTACATCTGCGATATTCTTTTTAAAATGGAGTTTTGTCGCCCTCCTGTGGTGAACTGTGTGAATTACACTGCTGCACCGTATTCAGAGCGCCAGAGGAAAACTGCACTTACTTTGCGTTAATTTCACATTATTTAATAAATTATTAATTTAACGTGACATAGTAAAAAATCTAAAAAAGTTTGCTTTTGTTCCGTGGAAATATATACTTATATCTGTAAAAATATAATATATCTATTATGTGCATTACACCGCTGTTAATTATTTCATTTCTGTTAAAACCTTTTATTAAATTATTTGCATTGATTGAAATCATTTGATGAATAGTTGAAAACATCTGGCAAACATGTAGTTTTAAAATGAAATATATTGTTGGATGCATACACTTAGGGATAATTATGAAAAATTGATTGTATCATTCTCTGTTTATTGTACCTACTTAAAATAAACAAATACATAATATAATTTTAATAAGTCCAATGTCTTGATCGAACTGTGGTGAATTCATGTGAATTACACTCCTGTTAATTATTTCTACCTAAACATTTCTACCTACTTTTAGTTAATTCAAGTCAAAGGAAAACTTTGACTAAATTGTTCGTTACCACATGAAACACATGACCCCTTTTATTTATATATTTAGTAGTAGGCCTATAATAATTGTACATACTTTTAAATTTGAATTGAAAACGCCCTCCAGTGGTAAAATGTGTTAATTACACCACTGAAATATTTTTTCTGGAGGAAAACTAGTTGATTAAGAATTATTCTTTTAAAGCCTCGTTGATTCAGACGTTTTAGTAACAGAAAAATATAAGCGCAACAGAATAAAATATGCAGCAAGAACATTTTAATGTTATTTTAAGTTATTTTGTGTTGAATGTAACAAAATATGGACTTTAATCCATGATGTAGTATTTGTTGTCAAATGTAAAACCTAAAGATGAAGTGTCTTTGCTGTCACCCGGTGTCTTATTTTGGCTTATTTTAGATTGCAAATTACAGTTTTTCCCATTCATTTCTATGGGTGCCCATTTTTGACCCAAATACAAGATTAAAGAGTTTCTTTTTCACACACTTAACATTGTAGAATTGAGTCAAAAAAATTGTGTGTGTTCAGGAGGCAAACGTAGGAAAAGTAGCCAAGTCTTGTACCACTCAGATCAAGGGAAGTATTTTTAAAAAATAAATCAAAACTGTTTTGCCCACATTTGTCCAGAATACGGTTTTGTAGCAGAGATGTGTATGTGTATATGTTGCTTGTGTAAAAAAAGTTGAATCTAACTTAATCATTTTTAAAATAATTTAGCTAAAACCAAAATGTGTTAGGTTGTGCCCCGCTCTCCCCATTGATAAATTGAGCAAAAAAAACACGTTATTAAAACATTTTTTGAACAGAACGTATAGAAATAACCTTTTCCTAACCTAATATCTGGGAACGTTAGCAAAACTGTATGTTGCTAGGAGCTAAGGACCAAATAAAAGTGCACGTGCTGTCCCTCATGAGAGATGGATAAAGATGCTCATGAGGACAAATGCAATCAGAAGCAGAAATATTAATATTCACATATTTCACAATCTAGCAGAGAGATCAGATTTAAACACATTCCTGTCACTGCAGTGTCATAACGATGAGTGTGAAACATGAAGCAGCGGCGCCCTCTAGTGGCCCGTGCAGGGAAACACACACACACAAATAATGGACAAATACATTATTGTTTACCATTGAAATTATAATGACTTTTGAAGGATTTTGATTATTTTTTAATTACTAAATATAAGTATATACAAATAAATAATGTATACCTGGATAAAATTAGAATAAATCTATAATTTAGATATATTAAAATATATTAAAAATATATATATATTTTGAGCATTGTTAACTCTTCTGGTCACCTTTCGGAAGAACCTACGATGAAGCTCTCCGCCAACATCCTCCTAAACTCAGGAGTGGATCCTACTGACCTTGGTCTTTATTCACATGTTACATTTAGGACTAAAGCAAGCGAGTCACCGTGAAGTATACCGAAGGATACCTAAACTCATTTCTTCAGACTTCTGCGCTCTGCAAGTGAACGCCATCTTGTGGTGCATCATCTCAAAGAGGCACAAAATCTCTTTGTCTGACCTTTATGTTGCGTTAGATTAAACTGAAGGGTCATAGCACTTGCATATTGTTAGTTTCACTGCATCTATTGCTTTCATTTGTAAGTCGGATTTTGGACAAAAGCGTCTGCTAAATTAATAAATGTACAATAAATGTAAATGTTCTAACAAATCAGTTTTTAGTGTTTGAAGTTTGAAACTTGAAAGCAACCAGTGAGACTGAAATCACATCTCTATTGCTTTTTATGGTCATTTATCTGGATAGTTCTGGAAAATATTGCAGTGGAAACATGTGTGTAATTCAGCGGTTTGACACATAGAGGGCGCAACAGACCTTCTTTCAATCCCGTGTGTGTGTGTGTGAGAGAGAGAGAGAGAGAGAGAGAGAATGTGTATGTGTGTGTGTGAGAGAGAGAGAGAGAGAGAGAGAGAGAGAGAGTGTGTGTGTGTGTGTGTGTTTGAGAGAGAGAGTGTGTGTGTGTGTGTGTGTGTGTGTGAGAGAGAGAGAGAGAGAGAGAGAGAGAGAGAGAGAGAGAGAGAGAGTGTGTGTGTGTGTGTGTGTGTGTGAGAGAGAGAGAGAGTGTCAGTTGTGCTCGGTCAGTGTTGTCTGTGGCAGTTGTAGATATTATTGATTGATGTGTTTCTCTCTCACAGACAGACAGCAGCAGTAATGAGTTTGGACACACACACACACACACACACACACAGTTACAAAACACTCATCAGGAAAATAGCCAGCTTTTAATTATAATGCCCAGAAGAGCCACTATCTTCATCTACATCCGTCTCTGTCACATACACACAGCACACACACACACTCTCTCTCTCTCTCTCTCTCTCTCTCTCTCTATATATATATATATATATATATATATATATCACACACACACACACACACACACACACAGACTTTAGAATGAATATATCTGAGTTTAGTCCTCTTGAGGACGGAGCAGAAATAAGCACTTCTGATCTGTGAAATCTCATTATCTGAGCATCTCCGGCACACACTGAACTCAACACCTGAAGAAGAGCACCTTCACGATCAGTCACGCGCGCTCGGGGATTCGGAACGAGTTGTGAATGAGATCGATGCGCGCGCGCTCTCAGGGACGAGCAACGACACCCGCGCGCTTCCCGGTGAGCCTCTCCATGCGGAAACTGTCATTAGAAAATACTCCTAACTATAAGATCCTTCGTGCAAAGTTAAAATAATGCTCTGAAAACGTGATTCATTGAAGGGTTTTTACCAAACGGCCACCTTCCAGCATGGAATTAATATTGTGCCATAATTAAGGCCAATTTGAGCGAGTAAAAAAATATGTATTGTGTTTTACAAATGTAAATAAATAAATAAAAACAAATAGCTACCAAATCTAGTGCATACAAATGCATATCTCTCTAATTAATTAGGGCACAATATTAACTCTATATTTCCAGTCTCTCTCCACTGAGTGCCTCAAACTGCAGTTCCTCCTCTGGCCACTAGAGGCGCTGCAGAAGAGACTCACTCCCATAGACCCAACTTTACAGCAGGAAAACACATGTTTACAGTCTGGAGCAGAAACTGGTTTTGCTCTATATTGCTAGTTTTGTTCTTCATGACGACTGTGAGGCGGGTGAATTTTTTTTATTTATCTTAAAGTTCTGCATAATTGAGGGTGTGGCCACTTGAGTGACAGGTGGATGGCCGTTTGTCTGCTGTGTTAGGGTCACGTCACCTCAGCTAATCTGCCTCGCTGCACATTTAGTGGCCAAGATGGCGACGACCACCAGATTATTCAGGATGTGTGTGTGTGTGTTTGAACGGTCAGAGAACATTAAAAAGTAACTTTCCCAGACGGCAACATAGTTTCGGCCCAGATTCGAATGTGAACCGGATGTGAACCGGATCTGGGCCGACACAATGTTGCAGTCTGTGTTCCCATAATGTTTGAAGAATGATAAAATGTAATTTTTATAACTTAATTGGCTCGTTAATGAGCTCCAAAGGGCCAAAAACACCATAAACGCATCATAACAGCAGTTTATATGAATGTGAGGATTTCACTGATTTCATTCACTCTCTCATTCAGATTATCTTTATTTCCAGCTTGACGTATGTGTTGTTCACTATAAACTGACTGGATTATTGATGAGCTGCTTCACTAGACGCACAGACGATCCGTCACCACAGAGAGGCGTGTCTGTCAGATCCTTGTTCTCGCTCTCTGATTGGCTGTGGAGCTGATGGGGTTTCCGTGGTAACAGCTGTCCGTTTGCTGAGTCTCGGCGGCCAGATTTGATTGATTGCTTGTCAAGATGTGAAATGGATGTTGAGTGAAGGATCACCTGCAAAAATGACCATCTCTCTCTCTCTCTCTCTGTCTGTCACACACATCTGTCCGTCTCAGTGTTTCAGAAATAAATACTGCACATTTGTTTTGAGAGAGAGAGAGAGAAAGAGATAATTGTTATAATACAGAAAATAAACAGATAAAAAACAAGTAAAAATATCACATGATAAAACGTTACTGTCTTAATAAGTAGAAACTAAATCTAACTAAAATGTTTGAGAAAAACATAATTATGATTATTGATTGATTGATTGATTGATTTGCGTGGTTAGTGAAGGAAACTACTTTAGTGTTGTTGTGTACTGCATTACATACTGTACTGTTTCCAAGAAGTGCAGGTGTATGTATATACGTGAAAATATTCCATTAATATGATTATTCCATAGAGTCAAGTCATATGACCTTTGCCCTCTGGTTAGAGTCTGGTTAGTGTGTGCTGTTGCTCTGCGGATTTACATGCAGTGTGCATCAGTTTTGCATGTTTTAATTTGTGCTTCGTGCGAGTGTGTGTGTGTATGTGTGGAGAAAAATAGCACATATAGAGCTGAATATTCAAAGTCAGCAGCTTTACAGAGAGAGAGAGATACAGATAAAGGACGAGAGCGCAGGATGATGAATGACTGTAGGTCTGCTTGTCATCTCTGTTCTGGAGTCAAGGGCTGAGCAAGTGTGTGTGTGTGTGTGTGTGTGTGTGTGTGTGATATATATCCGCTCCCCTGTGGCTCACACACATTTAGCACTAATGAATGACAGCACAAGGCCGTCGCTGCCGATGAAATGGAGTCACGCTCTTTTAACGGCTCGACCCTGTGAATCTGCAGCCCGCCGTCCTTGTCTCACACACAGTATTTACACTGCGTTTCAGACTGACACACTCACTAAGAGTTAAACTACAACATTATTTCAGAATTTCGACTTAGTATAGCATAATTTTTACTATTATTTTCATAATTTTAACGTCAATTTGATTATTCAGGATTAATATATTATCATATAATCAAATATCTTTGATTATTATTAACTTTGTGTGTGTGAGATCTTGCAATTTGATTATTATAACTTTTATATGACTTTTTTTTCCTCATTTTGTCTTTAAATGCCAATTTTGACTCATGTCATAAATATAACGTAGTCATAATTTCTGTCTGAGATAATTCCGAGAATATTCAGAAATGCTGTTTTCATAACTTAACACATAAACGTACATTAACTGTAATGATGAGGCAAGGACGAATCCAAATGCAGGCACTAATTTTAATAATAAATCAAACAAAAGAGTAATCCAAGGAAAACAAAGAAACTCCGAAACAGGAAAACTTAGGAACAGGAACAAAGCTACATTCAAACAACGACCGACACCCAACAACTGAAACACAGAGGTTTAAATACACAGACAAACAAGCTAAACAAGGGAACAAGGGGGCGTGGCTAATCAGAAACACCTGGGGGAACTCATCAACAAGAAAAACTACAAAGGACTACAAAACATGGCTCAGAACAGGAAATAACTAAAGTCCACACAAGACAGGAATCGTGACATTAAGAAAGTGTTCTTACAGCATGTTTATACAGTAGTTGTGGTGTGTGGATGTTCAGTGTGTGGTTCTGGTTGAGATCAGTGTGTGCTCTCCTCCGTCCACAGCACGAGTGTCATAATACTCCGATATTCCCAGTAATGAATCAAGCTTGTGTCGGGATGAACTGATGATGTTAAGCGGGTCACGGTGAGTCTGTGTTTCTTCCTCCTGCTGTGATCTGAGCTCCTCTTCCTCAGTTATTATCTCACACTCTGCATTCATACACACACCTCCTACAGTCAGCGGCACACGCGTGTGTCCTTGAGCGGTCCAGAGCTCAGTGAACAGGGACATTCGCTCCTTGAGAAGGTGGAACTGTGTTCAAATCAGGTTTGTTTGCAATGAACAAATCAAACAAAAGTAACAAACAAAAGCTTCAAGTGTTTTCCACAAATTCAACTGAAAATGCAACTTTTAATGACTTAAAACCCCCTCACTACAGCTCAGATCTGCAGGACAGGAGTCGTCTCACTCATCAAGGGCCTCATGAGCTGCACCAGGTGTGCTTGAGCTACAACACATGAAATATATCTGAACTGGAGAGGTTTTTTGAGGATCACGTTTGACTGTGTGTTAGAAATATGGTCCGAATGTTAAGACAAGATATCATTACCCTTCACAAACAAGGAAGAGGTTATAAAAAGATAGCGTTATGTCTGGAGGAAGAAGAATGAAGCGCTGTGATGAACACGGCCTGCAGTTCAGCGTGTGGAGCTCGTCATGCTCTACTGCAGAACAGTAAAAGTTGTTCTACTAAGTGCTAAATATGCTTGTCGTGAACTGCAAAAGTCATTAAAAGTTGAACTTTCAGGCGAATTTGTGTTGAGCTTTTTCATTTGATTTGTTCATTGCAAACAGCTGAAAGTCTGTAAATTTAGCCTGATTTGCAATCATTTTGATGGCAACTAATCATTTACATAGGAACCCTATATAATACATACTAGAGCCAGACCGATATATCGGCAGACCGATATTAGGCATTTTCCAAACTATCGGTATCGGCAGTTATAATGGCCGATAAAGGAATATTTCAAAAATAAAATAAAAACGGACGAAACACGCTTCAACCATGTCATGAGTGTTGGAGTTGTATAGTTTGTCCACCAGAGGGCGCTCTACACCGTTCCTGTTGGCAACACTCGTTGAGTTGGTCACGAGACATACATTGCTTGAATAACAAGTAAAAGAACATTCCCATCAGTTCTCTAAACTCAAATAAGCATGACAAAATTTGTGACCATCATGTCCAAATATCGGCCAATATATGGGAATTTATATATGGGATTTTAAAACTCAAAAATATTTGTATCGGTATCGGCCTTCAAAATCCTTTATTGGTCGGGCTCTAATACATACACTCTTGACAATGCTGGGTTGTTTTAACCCAAATTTGGGTAAAATATGGACAAACTCAAATGTTGGGTTAAAAAATGTAATTTCAAATTTTAACCCAACCCAACTTTCACTTTCAACTGTACATTTTTTTTATTGCATTTTTAACGCAACATTTGGGTTTGTCCATATTTGACCCAAATTTGGGTTGAAACAACCCAGCCTTTTTTAGAGTTTTATTTTTTCATTGAAATAAATGAAATTAAAGTAAAAGTAGCTCCACTTGCTCCACTCCACATCTACCAAAACAAAAAAACATAAATGTGAATCTAATTATGAACAGTAGATGACTCGTTTGTGGTGTGGTTAGTGCTTCTGAACGTCATTTTGTCTCTGAAGCGTGTCGTGTGCAGAAGCTTCTGGAGATTAATCCTCTCAGGCCCGAGCAGAACCACAGCTGCGCCAGGATGAGTTATTCTCCGGGTTTTGGGGTTCGGATACAATGCAGAGAGCTTTTCTCTGCGTAAGACGCTCACAAAGGGGTTTATGAAAATCATAATTACTGCAATAAGCCCTCGGGAGCTCAACCGGCTCGCTTCTTCTAGAGAGTTTGAGTGTGTGAACACTGCAGATGGCTTTTTCGTTTAGTCTTGTAACATGAGAGCGCACACTTTACATTAAGAGTCTTGATTTGTACTAGTGCACGTTATATTACTTCACGCCTTTATTGCGTCATGTTTTATAAGATGTTAGGAACAGGCATGCCTAAACGAGCTTTTAATCAGACGTCATTCAGCTCGAGAACCGCAGAAACACAAGGGTGTGTGTGTGAGAGCGCCTCGGTTGCGCTCGCTGCCAACTCGCTTTGCTTCAAGCTGTTAGCGGTTTGCAGTCCAAGCTGTTCTGATCGTTCTCACTCTCGACGTGGTGCTTCTTCCCACAGGAGCGTTTCATTGCTCTTTCAAAGCTTAAAGTCACTGTCAAATCAAAGCTGACAATTGTGTGTGTGTGTGTTTTAAAATCGCAATGTTTGTGATAAATTATTTATCCGTTTAAATTCATGTTCCTGGTAATATTGAATTCTCTGATGACGTGGGCGGGGCTATAGCCTGTCACTCACTTGAGATCAGCTAATAGCAAACCACAATCATCTTCACAATCATCGCCCTCAAATTCACAAACACACTATGCAGCACAGGCTCCTCCCCCTCATGCATAGACATGTCCATATTCAAAATGACCACACCCCTATCATTATAGCCCCGCCCCCAAATTAACGAACACACTGTGCAGCACAGGCTCCTCCCCTATCATGCATAGACATGCCCATATTCAAAATGACCACACCCCAATCATTATAGCTCCGCCCCCAAATTAATGAACACACTGTGCAACGCAGGCTCCTCCCCCTTCGTATGTGGACATGCCCCTTACTCCTAATTGGCTACAAGTGTGTTTTGTGGTTTCGACAGCGTTTCTCAGAAATCCCGTACTGCACCTTTAAGACATAATCACAAACAAGACGTTTTATTTAGCATCATATTTATCTAAAGGCAATCCCAAAATGCATTTTTTTTTTAATTTAAGAGAAATGTTGATTACAATTATAAATATTTATTTCAATTATATATTGATATATATTGAATATAAGTCAATTATTCAGTTAAAAATGGACGATTTTACCCAATATCTGTGTGATGTTTGCGTAATTGTGAATGACGTACACGGAGTTGTTGTATTATGGCTTTATCTGCGTTATCATGAGTGTGTTCGAGCTAAAGGACAGATGTGCTGAGAGTCGTGTGTGTGTGTGTGTGTGTGTGTGTGTGTGTGTGTGTGTGTGTGTGTGTGTGTGTGTGTTTTTATTGAAACAGTATCAATTTACAAACTCAAATATAGGGAACAATATGCATACAAAAATAAACCATTCATATATCAGTGCATAAACGCCTATGCTTACATAGGTTCATAGAACAAAAAACAAGTCATGTGTGTGTGTGTGTGTGTGTGTGTCTCTCGCTCACACCACACGAGTGTTACCATGGTTTCCGCATCACTGAAACAAACACTGAGAGAGAGGGAGAAGAAGAGCAGGACAGTGGAGAGAGAAGAGGGAAATCCTGTGGGAACCGAAAGATCACGGATCCGATGTCTTTAATATCTCTCAATTATATCTCAGACCAAAGTTTTCTCGACGTTATGATCAGATGTTCTTCCAATAACATTAATAGAGTGTTTGTGCACTTATCTGGTCTTTAATGATGTTCTGATCTGAACGTTAGAACAACGGTAGTCTTTTTTTCCCTGAAATGTTTATTTAGATGTTCTAACGTGTTTCAGAACGTTCAGATTCAAAAGTAACGTTCCTGTTTGAAGAATGATGTTATCTTAACGTTCATACAACCAAGAAAAAAGTTTTTATAATTGACTATTTGAACGTTCTGAGAACATTGTTCACTTTCCCAGATGAATCAGTGTGAACGAATGAATGGTTCAGTGAGTCACTCATAAATATTTTTTTAGAATGAGTCATTTGTTGCCACCTACTGGTGTATCAGTGTAACATGCAGGGAGAGTACACACACACACACACACACACACACACACACACACTAAGACAGTGTATATACTTTGTAAATATATGGAGGTGTACACTTGTGTTAGTGTGTGTATTGTTTCCTTTTCAGTCGACCCACAACACCCTCTCTGGCTATTTGCATAATTATGCTAATGCAACAGATGGTGTGTGTCTCAAACAGTAAATTTCTCTGGATTTGTGTGTGTGTGTGTGTGTGTGTGTGTGTGTGTGTGTGTTTGTGTTTGCAGTTATTTGAGTGACAAACTTCATCATCTGCATCTTCACACTGTCAATCCCGCAGAGACCTCTTGTGCATCAATGTGTGTGTGTGTGTCTCTCTCTCTCTCTCTCTCTCTCTCTCTCTCTCTCTCTCTCTCTCTCTCTCACACACACACACACACACACACACACACACAGAGACACACACACAGTGCTCTGTTGATCTCAGTGTGTATTTTAGTGAATCAGTCTCTCTGAGTGTAAAACACACGTCCTCATCATCAAGCAGCATCATGATCTAGTGTGTGTGTGTGTGTGTGTGTGAACTGCTGAATCACATCTGGGAATCTCTTGGTCATTGTTCAACCACCAATCAAAAGAAAAAGGAAAATATAATTTTGTTAAAGGAAATAAACTCTTAGATTTCATGGGTTGGTACTTTTTTACGGTGTGTTTGGGTTGGATGTTCATCTAACGGTTGTTAAATGTTTCAGAACGTACAGTTTCAAAACTAATGTTTGAAGAATGAATGATACAATTTTTCAAAACATTTAAAATACTACAGCTCTGTGTGTGTGTGTGTGTGTGTGTGTGTGTGTGTGTGTGTGTGTGTGTGTGTGTGTGTGTGTGTGTGTGTGTGTGTGTGTGTGTGTGTGTCCAGTGCTGAATCACTGATGCGCTTATAAAAAAAAAAAAAAAAAAAAAACATTTCAGTCAACAATTGATAAAAAAAACTCAGTTTTCTTCTTATTTTAATGATGTAAAGAACGCTTTGTGGGGGAAATTACGCGTTCTTCATCTCGGAACCAGCTTTTAGTGTATGACTGCGGTGTTCGACACTTGTTGGCACTTTTGCTCAGGGAAGTGATATTCTGGGTCAGTCTGGCGCGTGACGCGTTCGGTCAGGTATGTGACGCGCTCGCTCGCGTCTGAATGAACGCGCCCGCCCGCGCGCACACTCGCAGTCTCCGTGAGATGCCCGTTAGATTCGGTGCGGCATTGCAGTGTCGCGCGCGCAGGGCTCGCGGATGATATCGACCCCACTCATGCGTGGATTCCCCGCTCGTCTCCTCGCGCACAAACGGATCCGTGTACCGGAGACTCCCGCGCGGACCGCCGTGATGGTGTCACGCGCACGGACGCGTCAGCCGTGCTTGTGAAGATGATGAAGAAGATGATGATGATGATGATGATGATGGTGGTGGTGAGGACCGGAGCTCTCCTCCGGTTACCGGGGCTCGTGATCAGACTCGCGGTGCTGATGTTTGTCGCCGGGTCGAGCGGGATGCCGCACGTGCTCAGATTCGGTGAGAGTTGATCGATTATTTAATGATGACGAGTCCTTGTGATTGATTCATTGATTGTGATTCATGCATGTGTGTGTGTGTGTGTGTGTGGTGTTCAGCATCACTTCTGGCCGTGGTATCTCAGTCTCACGCAGTGTTTGACATCAGGCCGCACAGAATCACATCTGTCAACTCATTGAGCGCGTGCTGGAGATCAATATCAGCAAGTTTGATGTTGTGGAGCACGTCATGGGCTTATGATCTGCACATCTCAAAAGAGCCGAACGCTTTGCAAAATAACTTTTCTTATGCTAGTGGTGGACTGATGTATTGTGCATTTTGAGATTAATGGCATTGGTAGAACACACACACACACACATACATCCATACAAACACTCAGACACACTCTCACTCAGACACACACACACACACACACTGTAAAACTCGCTCTAATAATGACACATTTTCATGAAACCGATTCTCACGGGTCAGTTCACACAAAAATAGAGTGTGAAATGATTTTTCGAGGTTGTAAACAAAGATTATTAGAGTACACTCCACAGGAGAATACTATTTCAGATTCCCTACTTCAAGAATTCTTTGTAAAACGTAAACGGTGCAAATTGCCAGTTGTTTTTTCAACTAAATGTAAAAAGCGCAGATTGTTGCATATGAATATTTGATGATGACACCGTGTTCGGTTAGTGAGAAACTCTGATGATTGTAAAGTACATCATTCCAGTGTTTTCCTTCTGGTGTGTGTATGATCTGCTGGGCGTGAGTGTGAGAAGAGGAGCTGTGCATCATCCTGAAAGATGATCAGGATGAAGTATTAGTCGTTAAGGCCTTCACTCCATCTGAATGTGTGATCCTCATAACGACTGTGAGATCTCAGTCTTCATCTTTCTTCAGCGGCAGAAGCTTCATTAGTGTGATTCAGTCAGTGTGTGTGTGTGTTGAGGGTCTCGTTCTCAGTGAAGCCACAGGCAGATCTCATCAGACTCTGAACATTTGGCCTGTGTGTGTGTGTGTGTGCGTTTAAGAGTCAGTCTGCATCCGCACAACTATGAGCCTCTATGGCAACACAGATGCGCTGTGCATGTGGGGAAAACGAGGCCTCTGTGTGTGTGTGTGTGTGTGTGAAGCACATCTTTGTTCATCCATCAGCTTCATACACAGATCTTCTCGTGTCTCCCGGCAGGATCCACACACACACACACACACACACACACACACACACAGTCAGGATGAGGGTCAGGTTGTCTGACTCTTCAGCTGGACATTATGTTCTAAGATCGTTCTGCTAACGTTCCCATTCTTTTCTGAAAACGGAGTGTTCTGTGAAATATTGGTTGTGTGTAGAACATTCCATCGCATCATTCTTCAAACAGAACGGAACGTTACTTTTGGATCTGAACGTTCAGGAGCAAGTTACATTTAAAAACGTTACATTTAAAAACCAACATCAACTGAAACGTTCCAGAGAAAGACGCTGCATGAACGACTGCAGGAGTGTGTGTGTGTTCTGTCGGAGAACCGTTCCCTGGTCCCTCGTTCAGCTGATACTGAGTACTTTAGGCTTCGTTCAGGCTGCCAGTGCACATCTGATGTGTGTGTGTACATTGAGATCCCATCAGATTTAGCTGTGTGTGTGTGTGTGTGTGAACGGCCAGAAATCACTTGAAACGCGATCTGTGTGGAGCTTCATTCATGTGTTCAAATCATATTCAAATCTTCTTCCTGAAAATCTGTTTCAGTCGGACTACTTTGATCAGATTTCTCATGACTTGTTGTGTTATGTTATATTGTTACTGTATGCTGTTTTGTAGTGTTTTTGTGTAGTGTTGTTGTTGTTGTGTGGTGTCGTTGTGTGTGTGTGTGTTTGGACTGAGAGTGTGTGTGTGTGGACTGAGTGTGTGTGTAGCCGCAGCTGATGTTTACGCTGACGGAGATGGACGATTCTCAGTGAAACACTTGTGTGTGTGTGTGTGTGTGTGTTAGTCATTATTAGCTGTTTGTCCAGCTTGAGTCAGAGCTCATCTGGAATTCACTTCTCTCTCTCTCACGCACACACACACACACACACACACACACACTTGCACTCAGTTTATGAATGCATCACAGTGTGTGTCAGTCTGAAGTGACTGTGAATTAGACAAACACTGGCCGTCTGTAATCAAACAGAAACAACGCGACTCGTTTACGGATCCTCTTTTCTGCTGTTGGAGAGTTCGGTCACAGTCGCACTCATGAAGCCGACCTCGTCACTGACTGAACGAAGATGATGGAGAGAATGCTTTTATTTAAACTGCATGTGTACAATTCTGTTTACCTGTGCAAGTGTATCGCCATGACGACAAGGTGTAGCAAAGGCATTGCTCTGCAGTTGCTAAGGTGTTTCCATGACGACGAGGTGTTGCAAAGGCATTGCTCTGCGCGCGGTTGCTAAGGTGTTTTTTTCCTGCTTACCTGCGGAAGTTTATCACCATGACGGAAAGGTGTTGCGATGTTTGCTGAGGTGTTCTTTGTGTGTGTACATTGTTTTGAAGGGAATGTGAGTTCTGTTTACCTCGCTGGCATGATGACAGGGTGTTGCAAAGGCACTGCTCTGTGGTTTCTAAAGTGTTGCCATGACAACAGGGTGTTGCAAGGGCATTGCTCTGTGGTTTCTAAGGCGTTGCCATGACAACAGGGTGTTTGCAAGGGCATTGCTCTGTGGTTTCTAAGGTGTTGCCATGACTAAAGTGCGTTGCAAGCACATTGCTCTCTGGTTTCTAAGGTGTTGCCATGACGATAGTCTGTTGAAAGGGTGTTGCTCTGTGTTGGTAAGGTGTTTTTTTCTGAATGAAATGTCAGGTCTGTTTACGTTGTGCCGTTTATGTTTTAATCACATTATTTCATTCAAATAAGGGAAAAATAAGCACCGTAATCAAAAATGAAATATTTTTAGTGTTTCCAGCAGGGGAGTTGCAATCTGATGGGGAGAAAAAATAAAGAAACTAAAAAAACACGGTTATAAAGTAGACAAGTTTTCCCTATTACAAAATATTTTTAATTATTTCCTATATATTCTATATTTTCCTTTCTTATTATTTTTCTATATTATTTATATAATACATTTATGATAATTGAATGTTAGTATATGGATTTTATATAATTTCTATTCTATTATATAATAGAATAATTATATAATATTCATATTTTTACAGCATTAAATTTAATGATATGGGCTTATTTTATTTTATTTTTTTTCATTATTTTAATTATAAAATGTTTATAATTTGTGTCATTATATAATGCTCGATTCCAAGTAATAAATGATGTATCAGGCTCACGCTGTAGGAGAAATTAAGGCATTTCACGTGTCAAAGCCAGTCAGTTTTATGTGTTCATGACGTTTCTAAACATATATTTATGAATAATGCCGTAACACCTGATGAGTTCAGATGTGATGAGGAAGGCCTCTACTTGTGTCCATCCGTTTCACGACAGCCTCGTTTTAACAGGAGCACAGCGACTCGAACCTCTGTAAGACATCAGAAGCGGGTCAACTGTTTCTCCAGGAGCAAATTGCACCTTTCACGGTTTAAAAATATAACCACGGCTTTCAAGAGCAGAGAACAAATCCATCGGCTATTAGCATTCGTGGCACTCATGAGTCAGAGAGAGAGAAACTGAGCGAGAGTGGAGGGAGGGGGATTGATCCGGTGTTTCCAGACACACACACACACACTGACCTGTCAGCTCACACAGACGTCGCATCTAAAACAATCAGAAACGAGTGTGATTTACTTGTGTTGATTCCCATCAGTGTTTAACATGAGCTTCTGTTCACTTCACTCTCAAACCCAAGCGTTTGCTTCGTCTCGGAAATATTCCTGTAACACACCTGTGAGGTCAGAGAGAGAGAGTGATTTATCGAACCCTGGGAGCCACACAGGTCAAAGGGCAAGCGACAGAGAGAGAGAGAGAGAGAGTGTTAGAAGATTGCATCAGTGTTTGAGCGTGTCGAGACGCTCAAAAGGTCACGACTGAAACCCAATGCTGCATTTCATCAGGGTTTCCACATTCATTCCTGTTGTTCTGCTGTTCCTGCAGGGCATTGTGGGAAGGGACCGCAGATTAACCCTATAATTCATCATTTACTCGTTCTAAACCTGCATGAAGTTTGCTCGCAAGATATTTGTAACCAAACTGTTTTTATTCTTATGTTTGCATTTGAAGCACTTACAAATAAATGAAGTATGAGAATATTCTCATATTTTTTTATTTGCTTAGTTTTACCCAGTGTTATTTAAGTTTTTATTATAGTTTTATTTGAATTTCATTTTTATTGAGTTTTCTTAAAATATTGCTATTTATGTTTAATACATTTTTAGTTTTGAGTTGATAATTATAGTGCTTCAACTTAAATTTGTTTCAAGTAGTTGCCAAGGCAACATTTCTTATTTTCATTTAGTTTAAGTTTCTCAACTGTTTACATTTTATTTTATTTTATTTCAGCTTTATTTGAATTAACAGAAATAATGGTAATCCTGATTTTGCCGTAAATCATGAGATGAGGCGGTGTGCAAGATCATAAAATCAAAGACACAGATGCAATGTTTGTTAAAGGTCTATTTATATATTTTATATTTATAAGATTTATAAGATATTTTATATTTATATTTTTATTTAATTCAATTAATGTTGTTTTATTTTTTATATAATTTTCTTATTTCATTTTATATTAATATAATTTATTTTTTTTACTTAGTTTTACCCAGTTTTATATAAGTTTTTATTATAGTATTATTAACATTTTGTTAATTTGACTTTAATTTTTGAGTTTTTTTATTTTTTATTTATTTATTTTTTGTTATTATTTTATTTTTTTGTTTTTATTTCAACATTATTTTATATTAACATTCGTTAAACTGAAATGAGCAGAATTACTCCTTTAGTTCTACCGCAGTGTCGGTTCACTCAGCCGTAATCGACGCTCTTAATTCCAGCCATTGATCTAAACAAACATTTCATCAATAGTAATATTTTTAATACACTTTGATCAGGAAATTCATCCATCAGCCCAGAGGAGGTCCATCATACACACGAGTGTGTGTGTGTGTGTGTGTGTGCGCGTGTGTAAGCAGAAGCCGTCTGTCTCGGTGTGTTTGTCAGACAGATGTGTGTGTGTGCTCTCTAAAATCCTCACTATATTATTCTTTTCAGTATATTTAGTATCAGTATCGTGATATTGTTACACCCCTAATAAATATAGGATTAATGTATTTGAAATGCATGTAAAACGCAGTATATCTGTCAGTCATGCTTCAATGAAACAGCTCAGATTTCTTTGGTTTTGTTTCTGAAGTTAAATAATTGAGTTAGTTGAGGCTCAGATCACACTAGCGCGAGACGAGACGGAGCCTCAGATGTTCTGGGTTTGATTCTGAGGAGTAAGTGCAGATGAAATATTATATCCTCTGAACACTGATCTGAGACCTGCGTGAAAGCGAGCGAAGGCTTGACATTTTACCTTCGCAAGGCGGATAACATCGACTCAACTCAGGGCTGTTTTTAGCTCCGCAAAGACTGAAGCAGGATAACAGCTTTATCATAATTACACAGAGACGAGAGAGAGAAGGAGAGATAAATTCAGCTGCAAAATTCCTGAAAGTCTAGTTTTTCTGTAACTAATCGTGCATCTGTTGATTCAGCAGCTCAAACTTGCTTTTGTTTTGATTTTAAAGTGTTTATTTACAATCATTGACAGCATATTTAAGAAATATTTGCATGTATATACTGTATATATATCTACATATAATTTATATTATATATAAATATTAATATTTTATGTATAAATAAAAAATATTCTTAAATATATATCCAATCCAATCCACTTTATTTATATAGCACAATTTAAACAAACACAGGGTTTCCAAAGTGCCGTACACCACAACAATGAAAAAGTAAGATGTACAATAATACATAATTATAATAATAGCATAAAAATAAAATCAATTCAAATTGAATAATTTTGTGAGTAAAGTGAACACATTTAAACCACATCAATCATGATTAACTGGTGTTAAAAGCCAGAGTAAAAATATAGATATACATGCATGTGTGTGTATTATATACAAAATAATGAAACAGAGCACACATACATATATTATGTGGACACAAACTTTTATTGTGGTTTGATTAATCATTCCACAGCACTAATTATTATACTTACTGCTTAATATACATGTTTGGGCTCTGTTGTTAATTTGAACCTCTGATAATATGATGTACAGTACCTGTGATCATTTACAGTGTGTATGTGTGTATTTACAGCATTAGTTAGGAGTGATTTTCAGTAGTTTCTAGTACGGGTGCATCTCTAGTTTCAATCATCTCTGTCTGAGAGAGTGTTTTGGTGACTGTAATCATTAGTAAATTCTCACATTCACACATTAACACCTCAGATTCAACAGCAGGAGAATATAATGATCCACTCAGAGGGCAGAAACGAGCTTTGTGCTGCACTTCTCTATGTGCGTGTGTTCCTGCAGACGGAGGCAGTGAGAGTCATAAAGATATTGCCAATTATTCGGTAACTCATTGCATAATTAATTTCCACAGTAATGCACAACTCGTGGCCAATCGCCTCCAGATGTGGTCAGATGCATTCGTTTCATTTATTTTGCATGCATTTAGCAGGGCTTTTATCCAAAATCACGTCATGTCAGATCTATTTATCCAGCGCTTTTTACATCACAGATTGTTTCAAAGCAGCTTCATGGTAATAAACAGAGTCAATTATGCAAACTTCATCATCAAATTTAGATTCAGGAATTAAGCAGCTTTACAGAAGACCGAAGAGTCTTTTAATGACCAAAAATATATTTATTTATCTATCTCACATGATTTTCGAACACATTTCAAAACCTTGTGAAAGTGAATATAAAATAAAACAAGCTTGAATTAAATTTAGTTTGATCTCCAGAATTCTGTTATTGCACTGTATTGCATTAGCTTTTATTATTTTTTTCTTAAGTTGTAGTTATTTTAGTACATCAAGATTAAACAAGAAATTTGCCTGAAATAAAAGACTAATTCTATATTTTATTTTAATTGTATTTTCAGTTTGTTATTTAAGTCAGTTATTAGTAGGGTTTTTATGATTAACTAATACTAAAACTAAAATAAAAATAAATTAAACCTTAATAGCAATATTGAAATAATAATAATAATTTGAATATGACAAAAGCTAAATCAATCAGCTAAATGAATAAATATAAATGTAAAAGCACATAAAGAAATGAATTCCCTGTTATGCAATAATTTGATCCCTTTAAACTAGGGCTGCGGTTAATCGCATCCAAAATAAAAGTTTGTGTTTACATAATATATGTGGGTGCACAGTGTATAATTATATATATATATATATATATATATAAATACACAAATATGCTTGTATATATTTAAGAAATATTGTCATGTATATCCTGTATATAGATTTATATTATATATAAATATAAACATTTTATATATAAATAATATTTTTTTCTTAAATATACATGCCTGTGTGTGTGTATTTATATATATACAAAATAATTATACACAGTGCACCCACATATATTATGTAAACACAAACTTTTATTTTGGATGCGATTAATCGCGATTAATCGTTTGACAGCCATACTTTAAACTCATCTTCGATCACCAAAATGACATTTAAAACTCGACACCCTCGCCTCATTTAGGATGTGCGGTGCTATGAATATGCAAATGAGCCCCGCCTCCACTCACTCACCCACTCACTTGATCTGATTGATTACAAGGTCGTTTGTGACGTCAGAAACACCAGCGATTTCAAACCGTGTTTTTGAGGCTGTCTTACAATACTCAGCAATGCTGTCGACTTATGAATTTACACATGGAGTGTCTTAAAGTGTATTAAAAACACCACATACACGCATAAACAACATTAAAAACTTGATTTTCCCCACAGGGATTAACATGAAAACAAAAGATCTAGTAGAACACAGGAGTGCAGATGTTTGACTGATGAAGCTCCGGCGCTTTGGGAGTTTCAGTGTTTTGGTGTCCAGATGCTGTTTTCTCTCTCTGACGTTGGTGTGTGTAAGTGAGAAGATGAAGCCTGTGTGTGTCTGTGTGTGTGTGTGTGTGTGTGTCTCCTCTCCAGGCAGTGTTGTTTGTAACTTATTACAGGTAACTTGAGTAATGTAATCTGATTACTTTTTCAAGTAACTAGTAAAGTAACACATTACTTTTTCAATATACAACAAAATAGCTAAGTTACTTTTTCACATTCATTGACTGACAGCTCTCTTGTCCTCATGTTGAGGGAAATAAAGTGAGGTGTGTGTGTGTGTGCGCGCTGTGTAAACATGATGGTTATTTCAGTTCTAGACTAAATGTGATCATGCATTTATTTGTCTCACTTTCACGAAAACATTCAGTTTTCCTCAAAATTAATAAATAGTAAAATGCACGTCCATAATTATAATTAACCCTATTAAATGACACAAATATACTTTATGTATTTAATCTCACTTTATTAACCGATGTCTTTGCTGCTGACCTTCAATGATCTGATTCAGCCAGACTTATAAGCAAACATGACTTTAGATGAGATTTAGTCATAAGAGTGTTGACTTCTCTGTAATCCAGAATATGAGCAGCTGAAAGGGTTAAATCTGTATTTACTTCATCATGAGGATTGTTCACTTCTCTTTCGATGAGAAAAGGCCTTAACTTACTTACCAAAATTACTTTTTTTGTTGTTATTAAAAAACAAACAAGCAAGCCCAGCCCTGCAGGTGAGAAAAAGTAACTCAAAAGTAACGTAACCCATTACATTTCATAAAAAGTAACTTTTTGCATTATGCATTATGTTAAAAGTGACTTTCGCCACCGCTGTGTGCAGGAGGGATCTTCGAGTCGATCGAGAGCGGCCCATCTGGACCAGAAGAACTGGCCTTTAAATTCGCCCTGAACACCATCAACAGGAACCGGACGCTTCTGCCCAACACGACGCTCACGTACGACATCCAGAGAATCAACGTCTTCGACAGTTTCGAGGCGTCCAGGAAAGGTGAGAGAGTTTCCCTCCCAAACGCTCCTGAAACGGGCTCTTTTGTCTTCCCAAATGCTGCCCTATTTTCCTGTGCACACCCAAAGCTTCAGCTCTGGCCTCGTTTGTAATTTTAATGACCTTTTTTTTTTACGCCGGAATAAAATTGGGCTCATTTAGAGAACTAGCATGTGAGCTGCGTTTGCGGTCAAAGAACATCCAGTTTAAAACTGAGACTGAGATGGACGAACAGAAGCAGCTCATTTGAATATGTGCATTAGTGACCTCGACTGCTGAGGGAAAACTGTGTTTTTATCATAAAAGCTAATCTCTGTGTTGCTCAGACAGCATTCTGTCATCACGTCGTTCCAAAACGAAATACTATAAGTACATTTATGCTGATTTATACAGTCATGCTCTAAAGGGAACAAAAAAATCACTTCAGAATTGTATGATCACTTTGTGTGACAAAAGAGGAGCCAATATTAAAGAAAGTTCTGGTTTCTTTAATTTCACCGTATGAACTGCATCATCTATAAATACACAGAAAATAATTTGGATTTAAAAACACATCCGATGGCTGTAAACTCTAGAATACACTCTTGCAAAATAAACCTGCAAGACCTCACAAATTATGTATTTACTGTAACCACTACACAAGAATGTACACATTTATAAATAAAAATGTGATGTTTGTAAATAATAACTTAAATATTTGTAAATAATAATCAAGAATGTAAATATATGCAAATAAAAAATCCCAAAATGTAATTAATAATGAAATCTTGTACATTTTTGTAAATAATAATCAAATATCAAAATAAACAATTGTAAATAATAATCAAAAATGTTTATTATTCTAAAAAAGAGAATGTAAATAAAATGTGTACATATATATATTTGTATTTGCAAATGTAAATATTTCTAAGTTAACCCCGTAATGTAAGTAATAATGAAATCATGTAAATTTTTGTAAATAACAAAACAAAAAATGTGAATATTTGTACAAAAATAATCAAAAATGTTTATAATTCTAAAAAAGAATCAAGAATGTAAACATTTTCTGTGGTTCAGCGTTTGATTGGTCATGTGTTGTTTTGTTCTGTCCAATCGGCAGCCTGTGAGCAGCTCTCCCTGGGCGTGGCTTCGATCTTTGGCCCCTCCCACAGCTCGTCAGCCAATGCGGTGCAGTCGATCTCGAACGCTCTCGGTGTCCCTCACATTCAGACCCGCTGGAAGCACCAGGTGTCGGATAACAGGGACTCTTATTATGTCAGTCTGTATCCCGACTTCTCCTCGCTCAGCCGGGCCATCCTGGACCTCGTGCACTTCTTCAGGTGGAGGACCGTCACGGTGGTGTACGACGACAGCACGGGTGAGCACACACACACACACACACACACACACTTCTTCACACCAACTACATTCACATCTAGGGACTACTTCTTAATGATAGTTTGTGCACAGTGTGCTATTCAGAAATAAATATGCTTATTTTATTTTTATTTAAAAATTCTAAATGTTTTTAATCTAGCGGTGTGTAAATTATTTGTATTTTTTATACTTTTAAAGTATATATTTGTCACGCCTTTAAAATGACTATTGATGACAGTACAAATAGAAGAATTCAGGAAATTTGTAAATATAAATGTAAAGATGTGTAAATAAAAAGTGTAAACATTTGTAAAAAAAAAATTGTATATATATTTTTAATTGTTTGGATTATTTAAACTTTTAAAATATATATTTGTCACTCACTTTTTGATTTAAAAAGTTACAAATAAAAAAGTTAAAGACTTTGTAAATAAATCAAGAATGTAAATATTTGTAAATAAAAATGTAAAGTATTGTAAATAGTCTAAACATTTGAAAAAAAAAGTAAATAGCTTTTCATAAATTATTGGGATTATTTATACTTTTAAAATATACATTTGTCACTCAGGAAGATTGAAAAATTGCAATAAAAAAGTTAAAGAATTTGTAAATAAAAATCAGAACTGTAAATATATATAAATAAACATTTGTTAGAAGTGTTTTAAATAGCTTTTATAAATTATTTGGATTTATGATATTTGTTACTCAGGAAGATTATAAAAAAATTGTAAATAGAAAAAATTTCAAATTATTGTTTGGATTATTTGTACTTTTAAAAAAAATACGTTTGTCACTCTGCAAATGTTTAAAATGATTATTGAGGACAACAATAGTACAACAAATGTTCCAGGACCTAAACACACACATTCTCTTATGCAAATATGTAAATTTGAACCTAAAATCTCCACGTTAAGTAAATAAAAATAGAATATTTCACCGACAGGTCCATTTGTCGACTGCCTAGTTGGTCATCTGGGTGTTTTATGCATATAGAAAATTAGCATAATGTGCAGTAATTCATCACACTGATAGAGCGAGTACAGCACGAGCTCGGGTTATTGGAGAAGAATAACGTTGATGATTATAATAAAGACTAAATAACTGGCTTATTTGCGTACAGTCGTATCAGATCTCAGTCTCTCCCGCCTCATGAATCTCACCGCTGCGTCTCCTCATTAGTCTGTTCTAATTAATAGAAAGTATTGTATTACGTTCTCCGAGCGTTTTGCCTTTAATCACGCAAATTGAATCAAACTGGGAGCCGGAATCATTTGTTTTAATTAGGCGTTCAGCGGCGGCTCCTGCTGTCGGCAAAGCAAACGCCTGTAAACATGTTCAACGGCCATCGTGATGTGTGTGTGTGTGTGTGTGTGTGAGACTCCTGCTGTTGGCAAATCAAATGGGCCCCGATGAAAACATGTTCAATGGCCACCGTGATGCTGAGATTCAGTGTATATTACTGTGTGTGTGTGTGTGTGTGTGTGTGTGTGTGTTCTGAAGGCTTGATGTATTATTTTTTACTGCATCTTTTGCTGAAGTCCTCAGTCTCACCTAGAGTAGCAGGAGGCAGTTGCCAGGCGACCATTAGTTACCGTTGTTAAGGTCACATGAAGCCCCTCCCTCTGAGTATCCCAGAATGCTCTGCTGCAATGAGACGAGTCCCAGCGGAGCGACATCATGTCCACACATGTGATCAGATCAATTCAGACCTGTCTAAAACTTTACACAACCCTAGAGATGGGTCTGCTGTGGTGTGTGTGTGTGTGTGATCTGGACCTGCTGTTGTTCTCCTCAGGTCTCATACGTCTGCAGGAGCTCATTAAAGCTCCTTCTCGTTTCAACATCCGGCTGAAGATCCGGCAACTCTCCGCCGACACCAAAGACGCCAAACCGCTCCTCAAAGACATGAAGAAAGCCAAGGAGTTCCACGTCATCTTCGACTGCAGTCACGAGATGGCAGCCTGGATCCTCAAGCAGGTGAGCGTTCCTCACACACACACACACACACCTTCACGAGGATGCTCGTCTCCATTTCTCATGTTAAATCTCAGTGTTAGAAATTCTATTAGTGTGACATTATTACAGACGCCTCGAAACCGAAATGGGAATGTAATTAAAAAGGCGGTTTGGCCGCAGGGCTTGAAGATCTGATGAACACACTCGTTTATCCCCGCAGCGCTGATGATGATGGAGGTGTTTCTGACTATCCTTCGTCCTGTTACGTGAACAGAAGTTCAAAGTTATCTGCTCTTTAATGATGAAACATCATCGCTCATGGAATGTTTCAGTTGATGTGTGTTTTTAAATGTAACGGTTTTTAAATGTTTCTACTTTATTCAAAAGTAACGTTCCATAATGTGTGAAGAACGATACAGTGTCACGGATGGTTGTTTTGAACATCTATATCGGTCTGTTACTCGCATGTCCCTCGACCGTCAGTGTGTGTGTGCAGTGTGCAGAGTTTGATGTTGTTTGGAATAAAAAATGCAAAAGATATCAGTAAAAGAAGCACTTAGAAGGTTGTGGTTTAAAAATCAACATTCTGACATAAACACTGTCAGATAAATATAAAAATAAAAATGTCACTGGACTCAAACACAACTAACAAACACTAAACACACACAAATATATGTTAATAAAAACGTTCTTAGAACATACTTTTGTACGCTGGGACAGCGTAATGATATATTATTTAAACGGGAAAAGATTTAGAGATCACAGTTTCATTTTTTGTACTGATAATTAATCTATGGTTATTTCAATAATGAATCATTATATTGCAGTTATGAGAATATAAAGAGATTCATTATTGGGATGGGATTATAAGAGTTACTAAAAACTCTCAAGGTTTCTTTGTGCTGCTTCATTCTCAGGAAAATAAAAGTAAAATAAAATGGTAAAAGCTGTAAAATGTAATTTTCTGTTTTGTTTTGTATTTGTTGAAATATGACCTATTCATGTTTGTGTTCTTTTATTTCACACAGGCTCTTTCAATGGGGATGGTGACAGAATACTATCATTACATCTTTACAACTCTGGTGAGACTCACACACACAGACTCACTCACTCACTCACTGACTCACTCACTCACTCACTCACTGGGTGCTTCTCATTTTTTATTTGTGCATCCTCGTTTCCTTTCCTTGTTTCCTTTCCTTGCGTCTCAGCTCCACCCCCTGTAGGACGTGAGGGAAGGAAGCGAGGAAAGGAAAGGAGGACAGAGGAATCGAATAAAAGCTTTTTTATATCCATTGGAATACTTGATCAGTCGAGCGTCACTCCACAGTGTCATCAGCAGCGCTAAAAGGATCTGCCCTTATGATGTTGAAGTTTGGTTATTTAATAAATTCATAATAAATAATAATAAAGATAGGCTATACTGTTGAAATATCTGAGATGTGTGGTTTATATAAACTGCAAAGGTAAAGTATAAATTAAAATGATTGTGACCGATGTAAAGTGGGAGGAGAATTGACACGTGCGTCACGTTTAGTCAATATAACAGTTCCGCGTAGGATGCACCTGTGTATCCTCGCTTATGACTCCTCAGGAAGCCTCCTATCTCCTCGATCCTCGACTCCTCACGGTGCAATTAGAGAATTGAGATGTCCTTCAAGATGGCTGAGCTCGATCGGTTTCCGGGTCATAGGAGGGAGGACGGAGGAGCGAGGAGACGAGGAGGGATATTGAGAAGCACCCACTGACTCACTCACTGACTCACTCACTCACTGACTCACTCACTGACTCACTCATTCACTGACTCACTCACTCACTGACTCACTCACTGACTGACTCACTCACTCACTGACTCACTCACTCACTGACTCACTCACTCACTGACTCACTCACTCACTCACTGACTCACTCACTCACTGACTCACTCACTCACTGACTCACTCACTCACTCACTGACTCACTCACTCACTCACTGACTCACTCATTCACTGACTCACTCACTGACTCACTCACTCACTCACTGACTCACTCATTCACTGACTCACTCACTGACTCACTCACTCACTCACTGACTCACTCACTGACTCACTCACTCACTGACTCACTCACTCACTGACTCACTCACTCACTCACTGACTCACTCACTCACTCACTGACTCACTCATTCACTGACTCACTCACTGACTCACTCACTCACTCACTGACTCACTCATTCACTGACTCACTCACTGACTCACTCACTCACTCACTGACTCACTCACTGACTCACTCACTCACTGACTCACTCATTCACTGACTCACTCACTGACTCACTCACTCACTCACTGACTCACTCATTCACTGACTCACTCATTCACTGACTCACTCACTCACTCACTCACTCACTCACTGACTCACTCACTGACTCACTCACTCACTGACTCACTCACTCACTGACTCACTCACTGACTCACTCACTGACTCCCTAACTCACTCACTCACTGACTCCCTAACTCACTCACTCACTGACTCCCTCACTCACTGACTCACTCACTGACTGACTCACTCACTCACTGACTCACTCACTCACTGACTCACTCATTCACTGACTCACTCACTCACTGACTCACTCACTGACTTACTCACTCACTCACTGACTCACTCACTGACTCACTCACTCACTCACTGACTCCCTCACTCACTCACTCACTGACTCCCTCACTCACTCACTCACTGACTCACTCACTCACACACACACACACACTCGCTCACTCACTCAATCACTCACTGACTCACTCACTCACACACACACTAACTCATTCACTGACTCACTCACACACACACACTAACTCACTCACTCACTCACTCATATGTACTCTCACACACACACACACACACACACACACACTCACTCATTCACTCACACACAAACTCTCACACACACACAGTTTTTTTGTTTTGGAATGTTTGAAAGCTTCATTTTGAAGCTAAACGGTGTAATTTGGACTCTTCTTGAAGTCGCATCTGTCACTCGGGTGTGTTTGAGTCTCGTCTGCTTTGATAAGAGTGTGTGCGGAGAGTAAAAGCGCTCGAGTCTTTGCTGGAGAGTGTGAAAGAGGAACGCTGAACTCGTCTCAGACTCGGAGCGCTGTGGAGGTTTGATCTGAGATCCTCCCGTGACTCCAGAGGCTCGTCTGAAACGACAGGCTTTGATTCACTCACGGTGTGTGTGTGTGTGTGTGAGAGATCACATCCTCAGTCAGCTTTATGTGGAAGCTTTTTCATTTCGTGTGTGTTGTCCCTTTAATATTTATATTGATTTTATTTCAGCTTAGTTTCAATGAACAGAAATGTTGTTAACCGTCTGGTGCTCTTCACGTGTCGGTCAAAAATGAAACGAATGTACTATATTTTAGTTCGATAATGTTTTTTATTTAATATTTACTATTTTTATGGTATTTTATGACACTACAGTATATGTACGCTGTATTTATAATCCATTTATTCACATTTTGAGCATTACGACTGAAACTGGTGAATCTGGAACGTTTTAGAGGACAGACTGAAGATCTCTACTCAAACACGACACTTGCAGATTATTCCTGAAGTCAGAAACATTTATTGTTATGAAAAATCCACAAAAATACTATTTTCAATTTTTATATGAAATATGTTTTTTGTGAATGCGAGCCGTATCTCAGTGAATGATCTTCCAGTGAGATGCTGTTCAGCTGCAGTTCCAAACGCGTCCACTAGAGGAAACTCGCGCTTCATTTCCAGTGCGCCGTTTCTGGCCGCGAGGAGCACCAGTGTGAATATTGTTACAGGACCATTAAACCTGTTCACATCATGACCCTGATTTATGTGTGTGTTCACACAGCAAGTGCCGAAAGTTAGTAGAAAATAAAAAAAGAACATTTTTGGGTAGTTTCAGTTGTAGTTAAGGATAATAACACTGTTGATCATAAGTGTGTGTGTGTGACTCCACAGGATCTGTTTGCTCTGGATATGGAGCCGTATCGGTTCAGTGGAGTGAACATGACGGGTTTCCGGATCCTGAACACCGAGAGTCAACAGGTTTCGTCCATCATCGAGAAGTGGAGCATGGAGAGACTACAGGCGCCGCCCAAACCAGACTCAGGCCTGCTGGACGGGTTCATGACGGTGAGTGAGTGTGTGTGTGTGTGTTTGTGAGTGAGTGAGAGAGTGAGTGAGAGTGAGTGAGTGTGAGTGAGTGAGTGAGTATGTGTGTGTGTGTCAGCAGTTTCATATATACTCACATATACACAAGTTTACTGTGTTTGGGAATATTAACCGTCTTCCAGTTTCTTCGATCTGGAAAATCCCACAGAGAAATGCTCTCAAACTCGGCTCAGATCTGCAGTAAATCATCAGCTGAACTATTATTAACATGAGTAGATAGAGGATTGGGCTTCATAATAAATAAGCGCTGTAAGTGTGGAGACGTGAGTGCGTGTGTGTGTGTGTGGAGACGTGAGCTGATGAAACGCTTCATTAGCGTTACGGATGTTTATGACTGAGTGAATCTGCTCTTCAGATTTAATCAGACTCTCGGATAATGGGACTCGTCGGCGGGAGGAAAGTTCATCTGCAGTTTGTTGTCTGTCATTTAAAGACAAAGAGATGAAGCCGGTGATTTGATATCAGATGCGAGTTTATAATAATGAGTTAACCCTATAAAGCCTGCTGTGTTATATCTGATGCATGCGGCTCTAAAGCTTCTTTGAGTTTTAATCAGAAAGCATTTAAATTAGTGCAACGATCAATCACATCCATAATAAAAGTGTTTACATAACCTATGTGTGTGTGCTGTGTTTTATAACTATTTTGTATATATAAATACACACACACGTGTATATTGTGTGTATATATATATATATATATATATATATACTGTATATATATATATATATATATATACATAATTTATATTGTATAAATATAATTTTTTTAAATATAATTTTTTTCTTAAATATATATACGCATGTGTGTGTAGTTATACATACAAAATAGTTATACACTGCACACACACACACACACACACACATATATATATATGTAAACACAAACTTTTACTACAGTTGTGATTAATCGTTGCCCTGCACTAATTTAAATATCATCTTAATAAGACATTATTGGCAGATGTACGTAGAGTGACGATTCATATTTATATGCATTTGATGTCAGTATCTTCTATTTGCATATTTTTGCTAACTTTGGGCCTCTGAATAAAATGTAGATTTTCCATCATATTCTCACTATATCAGACTATATGAGCCATAAACGCCTGATGTATCAAATATGATGCTCAACAAAAAACACATGCAAACTTAATTTTTAGATTTCCTAAAAGTATTTAATAAACGGCTGCATTTAAAAACAAAGAAAGCTTTACAGGGTTAACAGTGCCGGTTCTCCTGTTCTGATCCTGTTGCTGTTGCCATGGAGACGCTCTTCATCGGAACGCTGTTGCCATGGAGAAGCTCTTCATTGGAACGCTGTTGCCATGGAGACGCTCTTCATCGGAACGCTGTTGCCATGGAGACGCTCTTCGTTGGAACGCTGCTGCCGTAGAGACGCTCTTCGTCGGTAACGCCGCGCCTGTTCGGCTCCAAGAGAAAAACAAAATCTGGCAACTTTTAAAAACACACCCTTCATGAAGACGAGCTAAACCTGATTTGAGAATTTTTGAGAAGTTAAAACTTTAACTATGCGTGTGTGTTTGTGAAATAGAGAGAGTGTCTGTGTGTTTATTTGTGCATGTGTCAGACAGAGTGTGTGTGTGTGTGGGTGAGGATGTGTGAGAGTGTGTGCGTGTGTGTGTGTGTGTGTGTGTGTGTGTGTGTGTGAGAGAATGTGTATCTGTTTGTGAGTGTGTGGGTGTGTGAGTGTTGATTTTTTGTTTATACAGTAAAAAAGATATAAAATATCACATACCATCAAACTGAAAGTCAATAGAGAGAGAGAGAGAGAGAACCCCCCCCCCTCTCTCTCTCTATCATCTTGACAACCGTTGCTGCCAGTGAGTTGCCATGGAAACCGTTGCTGGTGTGGTGAATCTTTGTTGCTAGGGTACAGCAGGAGGCCTGTGATGGGACAAGGGTTTCCCTGGTGATTTCAGTCCTGTGATTGGTTCTAATTAAACACTGTAGTAATGAAGAGCTCATCATCATCCTGTAGTCTATCAGAGCACAGCTCAACACACACACACACTCACACGGCTGATTTCAACACGTCACACACATGCAGAGACTGAAAACACTGTAGGATCGTCTCCAATTCTTCTGTCTGAGCTGGAAGCCATCATTAGACACACACACACACACACACATACACTTACAAACACACACCCACTCAAGCTCACTCACTCACTCACTCTCTCTCTCACGCACACACTCAAACTCACACACATTATCCAGAAGAGCAGTAATGAGAGGAGCATCCTCTTGGTAACAGTGTGTGTGTTTAAATTGTCAGTCATGGGATCTATTTATGAGCCTTAAGGATCTCACACTAATTGGGACGAGTGGTTGCGTGTATGTGTGTGTGTGATGGGTTTGGTTAGGGGTTGGGTTAGAGTGTGTGTGTGCGTGCGTGTGTGTGAGATGGGTAGGGTTAGTGTAGGGGAACGGAAGATACAGTTTGTACAGTATAAAGACCATTACACTCATGGAATGTCCTCACAAGTATAGCTAACCAAACCTGTGTGTGTGTGTGTGTGTGTGTGTGTGTGTGTGTGTGTGTGTGTGTGTGTGTGTGTGTGTGCAGACGGACGCTGCGCTCATGTACGATGCGGTTCACGTTGTCGCTGTGGCCGTCCAGCAGTCGTCTCAGATCACGGTCAGTTCTCTTCAGTGTAACAGACACAAACCCTGGCGCTTCGGCGGGAGATTCATCAGCCTCATCAAAGAGGTACACACACACACACACACATCATTAGCATATACTGCTCTTAAAGTGGCAGTGCAAATATTTATATATATTTGCATATAGAAGATCCATGAGCTTCATTAAACATCTCAGCGAGTTCAGAGATCTATACGTATATTTTTTTTTTTTTTTTTTTTATATCTTTATTTGACATGGACATACAATTACATTGGACGAGCCATATGCATTTGTTTTTTAGTGATTATAGCATACATGCTAATTTTCAACACCTGTCCACGGAAGGCTTTTGAAAATAAAATAAAATACAGTTACAAGGGGAAGAAAAAAAAAAGAAGAAATAAATAAATAAATAAGTAAACAAAAAATAAAAACAGCAAGTATCAGAATCAGAAAGTATTAGTAATAGACTATACATGTGAGCACTGTTGTTTAGTTTTCAGCCATTGTTTCAGTCCTCTGTTAAAAGCATTTCCATCTGTCTCTAGTTTTAAATTAGTGGGCAAAGCATTCCAGGGTTTTGGCCCCTTTACAGAGAAAGCAGACTGACCAAAAGAGGTCTTACACTTTGGAACTAGACAGTCACCTCTGACAGTGGCCCTTGTGTTCGCCCTCTGAGAACTTTGCCGTCTGCTTACTAATTCAGAGAACATTGGTGAAACATGATTATTTAAACATTTATAGACCAATTTGATATAATTAAAATCAATAAAACTGTCAAAGCCCATAAGCTGATGCTTTGTTAAAACATCACAATGATGCCACTTCATAGGTTTCCGGTCCATAATTTTTATTGTCTGTTTGTAAATGGAGAAAATAGGTTTTAGTTTGGATGGGGATGCTTGTGACCATGATGTAATGCAATATGATAAATGTGAGAATATCATCGCATGCATGTAGAGTTTTGCAGTGTGACAAGACAGATCTCTTCTTATAAATCGAAAACAGTTTATATTTGGTTTGACCTTTTTACATATGTACTTAACATGATTGTCAAATTTTAAATTGTTATCTAGAATTATCCCAAGGTACTTGACTTCGTTAACTACTTCTATTACTTCTTTTTTTATCTGAACCTCAAATATATCACTTAAAGGTCTATTTCGTATGGAGAAACACATAGAGACTGTTTTCTTAACATTAAAGGATAAATGGGATGACTCAAGCCATTTAGAAATATTAATTAATGCTTTTGTCAGGTGTTCACCTGCCAGACTAGATGTTTTAGCGGAAACATGGACCACAGTGTCATCCGCATACATCTGACAGTTTATGCCTGGACAGCATTTTGGTAGGTCATTTATATACATGGTAAACAACAATGGGGCAAGTACAGACCCTTGCGGTACTCCCATATTATTGGCTTGCATAGTTGACCTCACCCCATTTACCCTAACACATTGCTGTCTTCCGCTCAGATACGACCTAAACCACATATTAGTGTCGTTACACAGAGCTGTTAATTATCAGATGAGAAATCATGAACAGAGATGAGTGAGAAACACCATATTCAGCTCTTACAGTGGAACATTTATATGAATATTAGATTAAACCCAAACTAGTTGATGCCTTGATGAAACTAAATTCAAATTAAAATCAACTTAAATTAAAATATTAATACACAAAAATAATAGAAATCACAAAAAAATAAAAACAAAATATGAAAAAGGTCTAATAAAAAAATTAAAACTATAATAGTATGTAAAATGTAAATAATACTAAAAAGAATTATTTTTAGCTGAAATAAAATATAAATATTAGAATATTAGAATAAAAAACAAATTTGCCTGATTTATATAAATCAGTTTGATCTGATAAAAGTGATTGTTTTCTCTGTGTGTGTTTGTGTGTGTGTGTGTGTCATTATCTCAGACATAATTCACTCTTTGTCTTTGACTGCAGGTGTGTGTGTGTGTGTGTTCTGCGCAGTAATGTTCAGATGGAGAGTCTTCTGTGTGTTCCTCAGATCTTTGGACTCATAGCTGGTAATTTGTGGAAATGACGCACTGAACCTGCAGTGTTTGCAGTCAAACATCATCCTGAGGAACAATGCGTCTCACACACACACACACACAGAGAGAGAGAGAGAGAGAGAGAAAACACTGCCAATAAAACCCAATAAGATTCATACAGAGAGAAATGAACACATTCTGATATAAAGCCTCTACTGTACGTGAATAATAATAATACATTTGATTTGTAATGCTCTTTTCTGACATCCAAAGCACTATACTAAAATAAACAGAAATATAAATTATTTATTTATTTAATGAGTTAAATTGTGAAATATTATTAATTTATAAATATTTATATATCCCTGATATCTCGTCAGGCATCATGGGACGGACTGACGGGGCGAATCCTCTTCAACAAAACCAACGGCTTGAGGACCGACTTCGACCTGGACGTGATCAGTCTCAAAGAGAACGGCCTCGAGAAGGTGTGTGTGTGTGTGAGAGAGAGAGAGTGGTTTTTTGTGATAATATATGAGTGAATTTGTGTGTGTGTGTGTAAGTAGTTTTTTTGTGATAATATATAAGTGAATTCATATATTGGTGTGTGTGTGTGTTGCACAGATCGGGACGTGGGACCCTCCGCGTGGACTGAACATGACAGAGAATCACAAGAGTAAAATCACCAACATCACAGACTCGCTCGCCAACAAATCACTGCGCGTGTCCACCATACTGGTAAACACACACACACACACACTCTCTCTCAGCCACATTCATTTATCTATTTTAATCTTATTATTCATTTGTTCAAAAGAAATGTACATGGTTTTCTGATTTTCTGTACACGCTGTTGTCCACATACAATATGTGTGATATTATGAGGAATATTTAACATTTGTAGACAAAATTAACCGAAAAAATGGACCTAAATTACCTAAATCTAATTTTTGCATGAACTATTTTCCTGCTTTTGATTTTGACTCACTGTAAACACAGTTCTGCTAATCGCGTAACTAATGAACTCGATGCGTGTGTGTGTGTGTGTGTGTGTTCAGGAGGAGCCGTACGTGATGTTCAAGAAGTCGGATAAGCCGCTGTACGGTAACGACCGCTTCGAGGGCTTCTGTGTGGATCTGCTGCGCGAGCTAGCGGCGATCCTGGGCTTCCGCTACGAGATCCGGCTGGTGGAGGACGGCAAGTACGGCGCCTTCGAGGAGAACACGGGCCAGTGGAACGGCATGATCCGCGAGCTCATCGACCACGTGAGTCACACACACACTACCAGTCAAAAGTTTTTAGTAAGATTTTTATTGTTTTTAAATAACACTGACTTAAACAGCATTATCATCAAAAAAGAAGAAGAAATATATATATATATATATATATATATATATATATATATATTCACTTTAACTTAAACAGCATTATCATCAAAAAAGAAGAAGAAATATATATATATATTCACTTTAACTTAAACAGCATTATCATCATCAAAAATTTTATATATATTTATATATAAATTTTATATATTTTGTATATTCATAATTAATGCTTTTTATATATATTTTATTATTATTATTATTATTAATGTTATTATTAATATCTTAAGGGAGCATTACTCTTTATTGAAAGTAGGCCATGTAGTAAAAATAAATTTTGTATTTGGTGCCTTCTTGACCGAGAAAAGACAAAGTAATTTTAGGGCACATTTATATGAAAGACAACAACTCCCACAATGCACCACATTGCACAGCTCCATAAGCCACTCCCATTAATCCAGAACAGCGCCTATGAGGTATCCACCTATCAGAGAAATCAAGCCATTTGGCCATCGTTTAAAATAAGTCTCTGCATAAACTTAAAATATTATTAGAATGTGAAATATATTTTTTATAACCGTTTCCAACACTGTTCATAATCATAACTGTGTGTTGATCATCAGATCCTCATATTAGAGTGATTTCTGAAGGGTCATGTGACACTGAAGACTGGAGTAATGATGATAAATTCAGGAATAAAGTACACGTTACTGTATATTCACACAGAGAACTACGGAGGCGTATTGCATTCACTTGAAGAAAAAAATTCAGTTTTTTTTTTATTCAGTTTTTCTGAATTAACGAGTTAATTTTTCATGAGAAAAAAAATTTGCTTTGTTTTTCTGAATTAATGAGTTAATTTTTCATGAGAAAATTTTTTTTACTCTGTTTTTTCTGAATTAATGAGTTCATTTTTCATGAGAAAAAAAAGTTTTTGCTCTGTTTTTCTGAATTAACGAGTTAATTCAGAAAAACAGAGCAAAAAAAAATTCCATGAAAAATTAACTCATTAATTCAGAAAAACAGAGCAACATTTTTTTTCTCATGAAAAATTAACTCATTAATTCAGAAAAACAGAGTACATTTTTTTTTCTTCAAGTAAATGCAATACGCCCGATTTACATTATAATAATATTTCACTGTTTTCCTGTATTTTTGTTTAGTTTTTATCAAATAAACGGAGCCTCGGTGATTCATTTGAATCTTTTGTTTGGTTCTGAAGCTTCAGTGGTTGTTGCTGCTAGAGAAGTGTCATTGGTGTGTCGTGTTGGTGATTGACAGAAAGCAGACCTGGCCGTGGCGCCGCTGACCATCACGTACGTGCGAGAGAAGGTGATTGACTTCTCCAAACCCTTCATGACTCTGGGAATCAGCATCCTCTACCGCAAACCCAACGGCACCAACCCCGGCGTGTTCTCCTTCCTCAACCCCCTGTCCCCTGATATCTGGATGTATATTCTGCTGGCTTGCTTGGGTGTCAGTTGTGTGCTGTTTGTCATAGCCAGGTAACATGTGACCTCGCGCTAGTTTGTGTGTGTGTGTGTGTGTGTGTGTGTGTGTGTGTGTGTGTGTGTGTGTGTGTGTGTGTGTGTGACCGTCTTCATCCTCATGCATCTTCAGTCTCGGGAAACCGGGCCGTTCGTGTCTGAAATGTAATTAGAAATAACCCGTGAGATTTGGATGGCATCAAAGCACATGATTTCCAGCAGCCGCTCAGCGCCGGCGTTTAGTGTTACTGGCGAGACGAGACCAATGCAGAGCCACGACTGTCACCTAAGTTAGTTTGGAATATGCACAGTGTGTTTGTGAGGCATTCTGGGTAAGTTCTGGATGATTCCAGCTGTATTTGTGCAGAATGATGTGATGTCGACAGCTTCCCGCTCATGTTTGCTCTGCTCTATAATTGCAATATTGACTTTTCAACTGCTTTATTGATTAGAAAAGCCCTGAATTACCTCTAAACACACATAGATGTTCCTGAACCTGCACACACACACACACACACACCGAGAACTGGAGTTATTTTATATTCTGATGCATCCTATAGAAAGAGTCACTTAGAAGAAAAAAAGATATTATATGATATATTACAGTTTTTTCCAATTGCTAACACACAATTTTGCAAACTAGTCTGGTTTTATCAAAACCACAAAACCACACACCCAAACTGCAAAATACCTCATATATCCTGCAAAATGAAGCACTGCAACCGAAACTACACAACTTTTGCATGAAATGGCACACACTTCATTCATATGACCAGATTTTTGCCTAAACAACTACACACTGTTGGGCATAATGAAAAGCACTCTTATCTTTAGGATGCTGTGCCATTATACTAAAATATGTATCAGATTGTTCACCTGCACAGAAATATTTGCAGACACACACATGCTGTTGAAACTTCATTTTACAGTAATGTATTTTATTACTACAGTAAAAAAGTCAGTGCAACGTATGCACAGCAGAAATATTTACATGGGACTGAAAAAAAATACTTACAAAAAAAAAACAGTAAACTGAAAAAGAAACTTCCAGAAAATATATTACAGTAAAAAAAAGCGGCAAGAAAAATAATTTTTATAGTTTTTATAGTGCTTACATCCTGATTGAAGTGTTCACAATGGCCAGATGGCACATGTAATTGGCCAATTAGCTCATGTAGTGTCATTTTGAATGGTAGTGTTTTGACTTTATGTCAGATTGTCGTGTCTTATGCAGAGAACTGTGCTCAGTGCATTTAAAAAGTGGCATTTTGAAATGCAAAATGTGTGTAAAGCAGAAAATGTGAAGAAGATTTGCTCTCTGTGTGTCTGTTTAAAGAAGTGTGCTGTGCATGTCATTTTAGTGTGTTAGCAATTGGAAAAAACTGTAATGTCCTATTTTAACCTCAACACTTTTCTGACTGAACCACTCAGTGTTCATATACAGTACAAACACACACACACACACAGCTGATATAAGGAGAGTCTGAGCAGAGCATGTGAGTGTTAGATGTGTGTGTTCACTGGTGACGTCATGATCAAACTCGCCGCCTTTAAATCTAAAATCTACACACACAAAAAACAGAAGTGCCGTAAAATAAACACTTAAATGTGTGTTTGATGTTTTCTGTTATAGAGCTCGAAACTGAGCAGTGCATAAACAACTGTGTGTCTGAAATATTAATGTTTGCTGTCAGTGTGTTAATGTGTGTGTGCTGTGACAGTAAATGCTTGCATCCGTGTGTGTGAGTTTGTTACAGTAATGTGTGTGTGTGAGTGTGCGGTGACTGAGTGTGTGCTGTGACAGTAAACGTGTGAGTGTGTGTGTGTGTGTGTGTGGTGACACGTGACAGTAAAGGCGTGAGTGAGTGAGTGTGTGTGTGTGGTGACAGTAAACGCGTGAGTGTGTGTTCTCGCGCAGGTTCAGTCCGTACGAGTGGTATAATCCTCATCCCTGCAATCCCGACTCGGACGTGGTGGAGAACAACTTCACTCTCCTCAACAGCTTCTGGTTTGGTGTCGGAGCTCTCATGCGTCAGGGTGAGCTGTGAACACACACACACTCGCACACACACACACTCACTGTGGTCTCTCTTTAAGATCGGAGCTCATGCCGAAGGCTCTCACACACACACACACACACACACTCACTGTGGTCTCTCCTCAGGATCGGAGCTCATGCCGAAGGCTCTGTCCACCAGGATCGTGGGAGGGATCTGGTGGTTCTTCACGCTGATCATCATCTCCTCGTACACGGCGAATCTGGCGGCGTTCCTGACGGTGGAGCGAATGGAGTCGCCCATCGACTCGGCGGACGATCTGGCCAAGCAGACCAAGATCCTGTACGGCCTGGTGGAGGACGGCGCCACCATGACCTTCTTCAAGGTACTGCATTCAGTCCTGCACCAAAGACAGCTAGTGGTCGAGATCGGCACTGCAGTCCAAATGCAGAATATCAGAGATCGTTGTTTCGACGCTCCTGAGCGGACAAACGCGTTTGGTCACTGTGTTGTTCTTCATGATCAGAAGCTGCTAAAGTCAGCGAGTAAAACACTGACACGATGATGAACAAGTCACAATAATATTCGCCGTTTTACTGAATAATTAAAGGGTTAGTTCACCCAAAAATAACTCCAACCCCGTAAGACCTTCGTTCATCTTCGCAACACAAATTAAGATATTTAAGATATTAAGATCGCTCCTGCATACAGTCCATAGGCTTCTTGAGGGAATGACTCTTGATGGCCTCGAAAAGTCATTAAAGACATCGTTAAAATAGTCCAAGTGACTACAGGGGCTCAATCTTAACTTTATCAAACGACGAGAACACTTTTGTGCGCAAAAACAAACTTTATTTACAACTATTCACTTCCTTCTCCATGAGCCTGTAGTCAGTTAACGTAGTGTGATTGCGTAAAGCTACGTCACACGTAGGCTCACTATTGGCCGACGCTGGTCATGTGTGTGTGATGCGTGTGACGTACAATAACAGAAGCTTACGCTATTAAACTAGTAACCTGACTCGCGCAGAGGGAGAAATAAACCAATAGTTGAAATAAAGTCGTTATTTTTGTTGCGCACAAAAGTGTTCTCGTCGTTTGATAAAGTTAAGATTGAGCCCCTGTAGTCACTTGGACTATTTTAACGATGTCTTTAATGACTTTTCGAGGCCATCAAGAGTCATTCCCTCAAGAAGCCTATGGACTAGTATACAGGAGCGATCTTAATATCTTAAATATCTTAATTTGTGTTGCGAAGATGAACGAAGGTCTTACGGGGTTGGAACAACATGAGGGTGAGTAAATACTGACAGAATTTTCATTTTTGGGTGAACTAACCTAACTTATTAATGTATCTTTGTGAAGAAACCTCATCGTTTAACTGGCTACTCTCTCCACATCACTTCCTGTGTCGGCCACCGTAACTTCTGTTGGGTGCAGTTCGCAATCTCACCACTAGATGCGCTAGACACCACACACTGCAGCTTTAACTGGCTAACGTAAAGTTCTCTGTGTGCGCTTTGCGGTAGAAAACCAAGATCTCCACGTACGATAAGATGTGGGAGTTCATGAAGAGTCGCAGTCAGTCTGTGATCGTGAAGAGCGTGGAGGAGGGCATCCATCGAGTGCTGACGTCGGATTACGCTTTCCTGATGGAGTCGACGGCCATCGAGTTCGTCACGCAGCGCAACTGCAACCTCACGCAGGTCGGAGGACTCATCGACTCCAAGGCCTACGGCGTGGGAACTCCCATGGGTAACACACACACACAGATGGTTGATGGATTGAATCTCCACCTCCGCATCACACACACACACACGTCGACTGATTCCTCTCCCTGTCCCGCAGGCTCCCCGTATCGGGACCGCATCACCATCGCGATCCTCCAGCTGCAGGAGGAGGGGAAGCTGCACATGATGAAGGAGAAGTGGTGGCGGGGCAACGGCTGTCCCGAGGAGGAGAGTAAAGAGGCCAGCGCTCTCGGCGTGCAGAACATCGGGGGAATCTTCATCGTTCTGGCCGCCGGGCTCGTGCTGTCCGTGTTCGTGGCCGTCGGCGAGGTGCTCTACAAGTCCAGGCAGAACGCTCACATTCAGAAGGTACTTAAACATCAGCCAGTTTAACACACTACTGACTCACTCGACCAGGCCCCGCCCCTTTCCTGCATATGAATTATTATAATGAGGAATATTGTGACGTGTTCGTTCCCGGAAGAAACTCCAGACTACAATGGAGGAGTTCAGAAACACTGACACTGATATAGAGAAGAACTTCTTGCTCAAACAGCTGAATTCATTTGTGTATTTACCTATTTTTTATATTTATTTAATTATTGATTTTATTTATTTTCTTGTTTATTTGCATTCATAAAATATTATTTTATCAATTTGTGTATTTACCTTATGTTCTTGTTTTTATTTATTTGTTTGTGTATGTACTTGTTACGGAGGCGTATTGCATTCACTTGAAGAAAAAAAATCTACTGTTTTTCTGAATTAACGAGTTGATTTTTCTTGAGAAAAAAAGTTTTTGCTCTGTTTTTCTGAATTAATGAGTTAATTTTTCATGAGAAAAAAAAAATTTGTTCTGTTTTTCTGAATTAATGAGTTAATTTTTATGGATTTTTTTTTTTTTGCTCTGTTTTTCTGAATTAACGAGTTAATTTTTCATGAGAAAACATTTTTTTGCTCTGTTTTTCTGAATTAATGAGTTAATTTTTCATGAGAAAAAAAGATTTTGCTCTGTTTTTCTGAATTAATGAGTTAATTTTTATGGATATTTTTTTTTTTGCTCTGTTTTTCTGAATTAATGAGTTAATTTTTCGTGAGAAAAAAAGATTTTGCTCTGTTTTTCTGAATTAACGAGTTAATTTTTCATGAGAAAAAAAGTTTTTGCTCCGTTTTTCTGAATTAATGAGTTAACTCAGAAAAACAGAGCAAAAAAAATCCATGAAAAATTAACTCGTTAATTCAGAAAAACAGAGTAGATTTTTTTTCTTCAAGTGAATGCAATACGCCTCCGTACTTGTTTTATATTAATTAATATACCCGTTTATTTCTTTATTCATTTATTTATTTTTGTTTTTACATGTTTAACATTTTAAACAGTTATCGGTAAATACACAAATTGTAAATACATAAATTTTTATTGATTAATTTGTTTATTTGCCCATTTTATATTTATTTATTTTAATACTTTAAATTGAACTATAATCTAATTTGATAAAAAAGGAACTGATGATGGAAGTCAACACAACAAATGTTTAAATACACAACCTTTTACATGCAAAGCCATTATATTTAAGAATAGTCCCCCCATTAATGAGTATTTCAGTCATTATTTACTATAATAATGACCTGAGCAGGTGTGTGTGTGTGTGTTCACCTGTCTTATGTTGATTTCTCTAGCGCTCGTTCTGCAGTGCGATGGTGGAGGAGCTCAGGGTGTCTCTGAAATGCCAGCGGCGGCGGAAACAAAAGCCTCAACCTCCCGCCATCGTCAAAACAGAAGAGGTCATTAACATGCACACCTTTAACGACAGGAGGCTCCCGGGGAAAGAGACCATGGCCTGAGATCCCGCGGGATCCTCCTGTAACTCTCGTCCCGACGACGGACACAAAGATGTTTCCTGTGGAAATCCGGATACGCGAGCGACTCGGTGATCGGTCTCTCTCTGTCCTGCGGCGTCCTGTGTTGCTTATCTCTGTTTTCTCTGTGAAAGACATGTAGGATGCTGTGAAATGAAGTAGATGTTAAACGGATCGGTTTTGATGTGAGAGAAACGCTGCCTTCAAGAGCGCCGGATGACGACAGACTCCCAGAACTTCTCCAAACGTTTATTAGACGTTGTTATTGGTAGGGACGCACGATGTATGGGTATCGGCCGGATAAGTAAATGTAGCCGATATATTAAATCTGATAAATAATGTAATATTTCCTTCAGCTGAGACGCTTCAGATGCGCGGTTCAACATGATGGATTTGAATTGCACTTCAAAAAAGGAAAATACAGTAAAGTCATATCGGCTACAGAACATTATAACATTATGATTGTGTGTTTGGGATGTGGATTTTAATGGTGAGACTTTTGTTTTTGTAATCAGGCTCTTAAAAGTTAAATAAAAATATGGATTTAGATTTTATCAGCCTTCAGCTTTCAAATATAAAGAATTATCGGTATCGGCCAAAATGTTCATATCGGTGCAACCCTAGTTATTAGACGTTCATTTAGACGTTTAGAGAAAGTTCTTGTTAGTTTTGTTACATAGACGCCTTCCTGCAATGTTTTTAGAATGTTTGTTACTCAAAATAGAACCTTGAGAGAACGTTCCATGGAATTGTTAGATGTCAAAAGTCTTGATCCTGATCTGATGTGCGTGAACGAAAACTGACAAATACAGGAAGCGTTTTTGCATCAATGCAACAAAATGATGAGTAAGAGACCGCTAAAGCTGGAAGGCAGAATGTGTTAAACACAGAAATTAATTTAATTAAAATTATCTTACGCAATAATGTCTTTTAAAACCTTCATCTTTTCCTCGCACTTTGTAGCACATCTTTCCCTTGCGGGTCAAAATGACCCGAAGCCCTAAAAGTATATATTTTGTTGTTGTCCAGAAAACTTATTTTGTTTCATTTTGATAATATTTTTTACATTTTTTTTATGCAATTTTTTGGGGAAATTTTTTTTTTTCCCATTCCCCAACTTAAAAACAAAATAACTCAAATTTCATGCATAACCCTTTTAATTCAGCTCTAGCAATCTTACATTGTGAGTGTTTGACCTCTTGTGGAAATAAAATAATAATAACACATGATTTAAAGCCAGTTTCTCTTCAGTGCACATTCAGACACACGTGCACTCATTAAATAAATGATTTTTGGTACATTTTTAGCATTTTTATTTAGAATTTTGAGCATATTTATGTTTTTCTATGTGTACTGAAGAATTCCTCACTTTCATTCATTCCTAAGGGGCTCAAATTGACCCACAAGGGAAGCATTTGTTACTCTTTTAAATTTTAACCCACAAAACTCCTCAAATCCTTTTCATTTTCTTGTGTGTATTCGTGGTTCAAGTGCGACAAACGTCCTGGGGTCTTGGACACTCAATTTGTAAAAAAGAGTTTCGGGTCAAAATGACCCGATTGAAGACGGATGACGTTGGAGCGCACAGAAACGCCACATGAATACTGACTTGAAGGCACCAGTAAAATACACGAAACAATGTCTGTCAGTTGTATGTCGTGCTAAAGGCTGCGTCCTAAATCACATACTTCTCTGCTATATAGTGGATGAAAAGCAGTATGTGTGCTGAAAGTACCCGTACGACCTGCTATTTCCGGTGGGATTCTGAAGTGTGCATCTGATGGACACTTTATGACTGTGAATGCCGACTTGGCACATGCACTACATCAGGATCGCATTCATACTCTATAGAACATGCTTTTTTAGTGGTCGCAAAGTCATTCCTGGCCATTTGGGACGCAGCCGCATTCACACTCGGAGTCATGAAGATCAACCACTCAAACCAAAGTTCTGTCGTTTAGATAAACTTCAACTTTTCTAGGAAAACTTTCTACTAGCGTCCATTCTGTCCGTCACAGGCAACTCGACTTTGTCATTCAACGGAGATTTATATCGAGAAAAAAAGAGAAAAGCAGTTTTTGTACAGACAAATTTTGTAGTAAATCTTTATATTGCTGTGTCTGATGCATATGTAGGTTAAAGAGGACGGCTGCGCATTAGACACCCCCCCCCCCCCCCATACACACACGTCCATCTAGCCGAGAGCAAGCAGCTTTTCTATCCCAGACAGCAACATAGTTCGGGCCCACATCTGACCCACATCCGGCTCTCATCCGGCCCTACATCTGACCCACATCCGGCCCACATCTGACCCACATCCGGCTCTCATCCGGCTCACATCTGACCCACATCCGGCCCACATCCAGCTCACATCCGGCTCACATCTGATCCATATCCGGCTCTCATCCGGCCCACATTCGGCTCACATCTGACCCACATCCGGCTCACATCCGATCCATATCCGGCTCACATCCAGCTCACTTCTGACCCACATCCGGCTCACATCCGATCCATATCCGGCTCTCATCCGGCTCACATCTGAATACGCGTAGAATCCACATGTACCAGATGTGGCCCGGATCCGAGACGACACTGTGTTGCAGTCTGGGTACAAACCCAGACAGCATATTCCCAAGCATATTTTCTGTTTCCGTGTGCTGATGTTTGTGTTTTACCTGACGGCGAGTCTCTCTACTGTATAATAGTGTGCTGAGCAAACACTACGATTTCTCCAAACCGCGTTTAATCTACAGGGAATTGGACCATGTGCAAATTAGCATCGGGTGGAGAACTGGTCAAGCTCATCTTGTAATAAAAAAAAGAGATTATACTGTGTAGAACGTGTCGTTCCCTTTCTGTGTGTGTATGTGTGTGTGTGTGTGTGTGCTCACGGTTTATCATTTTTAATTGTAAATCAAGTTATTCTAGTAGATCAACTGGACTGTCTGTTACTAAAGTCAGTATGAAAGGAAATTTTACACTCTTATTGTGTCGTGTATAGGAGTGAAATGCTTCTGGAACAAGAACAAATGTGGGCGGGACTTGATTTTGTCCGTGGGGAATTGATTGGATGGTTGTGGTTTGCTATTGGTGGATCTCATCAGAGTGACAGGTCATCAGAGAACCAGTTACGGGGAGAGTCACAACACTTTGATTTGAAGCGAAAATGTTTCCGAAAATCAGACAAAAAGACAAAAGTACTTAAAGGCTTTAGTGAGGGAAAGAACTACAATCCCATAAAGCATTGCAAACAGCATGATCGAATTAAAAATGGAGAAATATATAACTACCCATTTAGCGTATAGGTAGATGGACTCGGATTTCATGGGAGTGGGCGGAGCTAAAGAGCTATTTTGACGTAGTTGCTTTTTTCGACTGTGATTAGTGCAATTTGCACAGCATCATGGGTAATGTAGTTTTCACCAGGAATTTCACTCTTAAACAAGATTAAATAGAAAAAATATATAGCAGTAAATAATAAATAAATAATATAGCAGGCTGATTAACCTTGTAGCTCACAGTATGGCTGTCTTTAATGATTTATTAAAGTTAAAGTAAAATTGATTAAAGTTATCCATAAAAATCAATTTCTCTGTGGAGAAAATTAATGGAGGATTTACTCTACAAGACCGTCTCTATAGAGGAGATTAGGGGAAGTTATTTTGACTAAACATTACGAATAAAAATCCGATGTGCATATATTTATAATAGCCTTAAATATTGCAATATGTCTTAAAAATAGGCACTGTTCATTTTAATTTCATGGGGACTTTAATAATGTTACAGGCTCTAATAGTTTGTTTGATTTTACTTGTAACATCCAAATATTTTGTGTGTATGTGGAACTTCCTCGTGAACCATCGGTCAGCTGATGCTGCGTCACATGACATGATGCGGTCACATGACCGGCTGACTCACACACACACACACACAGAGAGAGAGGGCATTTTACCGCAGCAGAACTGAACCGATCCGACACAGAAAAAAGTGACTTCTGATTCGGAGTGAGAGAACTTCTGGATCCGGATCCGGTGAGTGATGAAACCATGATCAATCGCGTGCATCAGTTTCATTCAGGCTTTTAACTATATTGATTAAACAGATCAACGCAGTTCTACAGAATATCAATACATGTGTAGATTTAAACAATTCTTCTTTTCTATAGGCTATAATGTATGCGATGCACATAGATTCGTGTTGTGCATTTTAGCAGGAAGTGTCTAACAGGAAGTAAAAGACGTGCACATTATTGTGATGAGTTATCATTAAAATTAGATTGATATCGCTGTTTGTTCCAGTAGGCTATATATATATATATAAGTGAGGAAGATTTCTTAAGCTTGGGGTTCTTAAGGATGTCATTACCTGTGTGTGTGAAAGTCACGTGTGTATCATGTGAGTCATGTGACCCTAACAGGTGTTTCTCTCATGATGTTTACAACAGACATTCAAATAAAGCTTTAGTAGTGCAAAATATAATTGAAATGGTCTAATTCCACATTAATGTCTGTTTAATACACAATTATGTAATCATTCAGTGTTTGCGTCAAAAATTCCAATTACAATGTTCATTGTTACATTGGTTTACAGAATTGCTACATTTGGACAAATAGAATGTAACGTCACAGTTTTTTTCACAGTATTTGACATTGAACTGTCTTGATCTAAATAATGTCACTATTGTCTTATGAACTTGAAGGCGTTTCATAATTGAATTCAATACAATCTGTGTAAATAAATGTGACTTGACATTAAATGATATTCTTACTTCCTGTCAAATTCAATTCACGTTTATTTGTGTAGCGCTTTTCACAATACGCATCATTTCATGAAAGTGCACGAGTCCACGTTACAGTTAGGATAGTTCTGTTATCAGTGGAAACTGTCAAAGTTATGTATTTCAAAAATGTGCAAAGTCACAGTTTGCTAAAAATGTATTATTTAAACAATGTAATAATTTAACGAGCTCATTAAAGTAATGAACACAAGGAAAACTTTCTATTCTCTACTCAAACATGTTTATTTAAAATGCCATGCCGTCAGAATGAGTCTGTTATGGTTATGTGTTTCAGACATGCAGGGGTCCGCGCTGACTCTGGTTCTGGCGTTCTCCGCGGCCACCTTGGCTCTTGATAACGGTCTGATGAGGACCCCTCCCATGGGCTGGTTGGCATGGGAACGCTTCCGCTGTGACATCGACTGTGAGAACGACCCGCAGAACTGCATCAGGTGATCCAGAACCAGCCTTTCGTTCACTGATCCAGAACCAGCCTGGTTTTCTGTTTTCTCTTTATTTTTAATAATTCTATGTGCTTTTGTCTATTCTTTTAGTGAGTATTACTATTAAGGTTTAATTCATTTATTTTTAATTAATCAATTTCAGCTTTATTTAATCAAAAAATGTTCTTTTAGTCTATTCTAATCTATTTTAGTTTATTTTTAATACTTTTATGTGCTTCCAGTTCTTTTAGGAAGGATCACTATTAAGGTTTAGTTTATTTATTTTTAACTAATTTAATCAATTTCAGCTTTATTTTATTAACAAAAATGCTTTAGTGTCATTTATTTAGTTTTTATTAAATTTTGAATTAGCTTTTATTGTGTCATTTTCTGTTTTGATTTTAATTTTGATGTATTTATAATCATTTTATTGTGCATTGCTATTGTGTTTTTATTTTATTATTTTGATTCAGTTTATTTTAATTTTAGTTTTAAATTTAGTTATATTTAAAACTAAAAGTTTTAAATTTAAATTTAGTTATAGTTTATTTGTTTAAAACATTAATATTGTTTTAATTTTAGTTAAAAGATATTTAGAATTTTTTTATGTGCTTTTTCAGTTTTGTTTTTTTTAAATATTACTATTTAGGTTCAATTTATTTTAATTTCAGCTTTAATTTAAAATTATTTCAGTAACAGTTTATTGCCAAGGCACCATTTCTAATTTCCATTTACTTTGTTTTCTTATCTAATATTTATCCATATTTTATTTCAGCTTTATTTCAATTAATCAAAATATTTTTATAATTTGTATTAATATTTTGAATTTGCTTTTATATTAATATTTTAATTTTAGTGTATTTTTTTATCTTTTTGTTATTTTTTGATAATTTTTTTTTAAATATGTAATGTTTCATTTCAGTTTTTACTTCAGTTATATTTTATTTGTTAACAGTGAATAATTTCATTGATTTAACTATCATTTATTTCAGGTCATTGCCAAGGAAGAGAAAGTTTCTAATGTTCTTCTAGTCTAAGTGTTTCATCTAATACTGATTCTGTTTTGTTGAACGCATGAAGAATCCTAACGCTGCCGCTGTGTGTGTGTGTGTGTCCCGCAGTGAGGCGTTGTTCACAGACATGGCCGACAGACTGGCGGAGGACGGTTGGAGAGAGCTGGGTTACGTCTACGTCAACATCGACGACTGCTGGTCCTCCAAAGAGAGAGACAATCAGGGCCGACTGCAGGCCGACCCCAAACGGTGCTGACCTCTGACAGTAGAGTCAAGCACTGACACGACGATGTCACAATAATATTCACCGTTTTACTGAATAATAAAGTAAACGTAACTTATTAATTTATCTTTGTAAAGAAACCTCATCGTTTAACTGGCTACTCTCTCGACATCACTTCCTGTGTCGGCCACCGTGCAGTTCACAACCTCACCACTAGATGCGCTACACACCACACACTGCAGCTTTAATAAACATGGGAACTGTGATGAATCGCTCTACAGCAGACTCATGTGATTGTGAATCGATCTGCAGGTTTCCACATGGCATTCCTCATTTGGCGCGTTACATCCATGATCGTGGGTTAAAGCTGGGCATTTATGGAGACATGGGCACACACACGTGTGGCGGATACCCCGGAACAACTCTGGATAAAGTGCAGATGGACGCCCAGACGTTTGCGGACTGGGAAATCGACATGCTCAAGCTGGACGGCTGTTACTCAAACTCCAGCTATCAGGAGCAAGGTGAGGAAACCAACACTAGAGTCCTCATTATAATAATTAATGCGCAGGATAAAGGGGCGGGGCCTGGGTGAGTTAGTTAGTAGTGTGTTAAACTGGCGGTTATGGAAAGGGGCGGGACATACCCAAACACACTCGAAGCGCTCGACCAATTCCTCCGTGTGCCGACCAATCAGAGCGCAGTGTGCTTTCAGGAGGAGGGGCTTCATAGAGACAGGAAGTAAACAGAGCGTTACTGACAGACTGGGAAGAGAGGAGCCGCAACAATGGAGAATATGAGGAGAATAATCAACATTCAAGCAGGAAAACCTGTTCTAGTAGAGAAACGACAACATCACGACTGTGTGAAAGGATAATAGGCAGACATAGTCAAAACTTTTATTCAATTGAAACCGATTGTTTAGTAAAATAATTCAAAAGATGCATAAAAAACACCTTTTACACACCAAATGCTAAAGCTTGATTAATCAGACCAACAGAGACTATAAACTACAGACGATTCATTATACAACGTGCCGTTAAATGACTACAAGTTTATAAAACAGGTAAAAAATCATGAACAGAAACAGTCACGTCAACTCTAATCAGCTTTATTCAGTTATTTGTTTACGGATGACGTCGCGCTCATGTTTTTTACAGTCTATGTCTGGCGATGGTTTCTGTTCTCATGATCTTTTGTTGATTATATTCAAACACAGGTTATCCAATGATGTCGAAGGCCCTGAACGCTACGGGCCGTCCCATTGGCTACTCCTGCAGTTGGCCCGCCTACCAGGGCGGCCTCCCTCCTAAAGTGAGTCCATATCTGGAGTGTCTCTAGTCGGACACATGATGAACTGTATTGTACGACTAACAGGAGTGTATCGTGTCACAATATATCGCAATATAAAAAAGCACCAATATGTATTGTGGATAGTGTAGTTCACTCAAGATTAAAATGAGTTTTAGTGTCAGTACTCCATTAAACTACTGTATATAATGTATAATAATCAGGCTTCTCAAGTCTCACGCATTGGCCGTGAGACACACTCATTTCGACCGGTTCACACGCTCACACGCCACACTGTGTATTTCTCACGCTGAAAAGGCAATGCCAACCAAGTTGTCCTGGCTGAAAGCTTTCTAACGTTGTATACGAGGCGCAGGCAAACAAAGTGAAGTTTCCTGCCGCCAGCACGTATCTCCGCCAGATTGCGTTCGTTACTAGGCAACATATATGCGCGCTGCGTGCACCACTGATCTATACATGACATGTCATTCAGTAGCGCGAACACACGGAAATGGACGGAACATCCTCGGTCACCGTACGTTCGTTACTAGGTAACCAACAACATCGCCCGAACACACGTGTCGTGATGGAGAAGAAGGTAAGTTGGAAGAAGCTCGTCTAACATTTTTGGGCTAGAACATTTAATATGTAGCCCATCGTACATTATTATTGATGCAGTCAAAAACTCTACAACTACTTTGCAACCAGGCTCAGTTTGGCTATCTTACGTTATCTGAAACTAAGAGAAATGTTAGTGGGTATGGAAAGGAATGAAGATTTACTGATTTTATTTTAAATTATATTATACTGTAATATTAATAGTCTTTCTAGTTACATTAAGGATGTATTACAGCAGATTGCTCTGGGTAATATTTAATCATTGTCATAATGTTGCATTTGTATTTTTCAAAGATGTCAGGAAAAAAGCAGAAAGATATTTTGTCATTTTGGGCACCAAAGGGTAAGCCCCCTAAAAAGGTTGCCAGATTAGAGGAGGAGACAGTGGAAGAGGTGGTGCACTCTAATCTGTCCATTTGTTCTCAATGTCCCACCACACAATAAATCATTCGTCTAGATAGAAGACGCATTCAAAAATCAAAATGCAATTTTTAAAGATTTGTTTGAAACTGTTTGGAGCAATTTGTTATATTTTTGGTTAGCTATATTTGTAATACTGCATTAAAGAGTATTTGATGTGATGAATTGCTCTGTCATTTATCAGATTTACTAATTGTTATAATTTTAATTTGTTCTGGTTAATTATGAACAATGGGTAAAATTGGGGGCGGGGATGGGTGGGGCGGGGCTTCATTATGGCTCCTCCCCTAACCACGTGTGATCTCACTCCAAGCTTTTGCTCAAACTTGAGAACCCTGTAATAATGCATATTAGTGTGTCCTGATAATGCCACGTCTTGTTACCAGTAAAAGTGGCCTATACATTAGTTTAAATAGATCTAATCAGTGAAAGAGTGCAAGCATTCGTCTAAAATAATGATATTTTCAGCTTCAGGATCATGAATATTGTTATTTTGGTGTCTCTATTGTTCATTGGGTTTCAGCAGCAAGTCCAAGTCTATTCATTTACACACATAATATAAACACACACCAGAGGGCGTCTCTCACACACACACACACACACACACCACATATCACATATCTATCTGAACACCAGAGGGCGTCACACACACACACTCTACGTATCTATCTGAACACCAGTGGGCATCTCACACACACACACACACACACACACCACACACCACATATCTATCTGAACACCAGAGGGCGTCACACACACAAACAAATAATCAATTTTAGCATTTTAATCAACAGTTTTTTGTATCACGTGTCTTGTAGTATGTCAGTAATATGGTGTGGTGAGTTCAGTGTGGTGATGTGTGTGTGTGTGTGTGTGTCGGGATGTGTTCCTCAGGTGAACTACACACTGCTGGGTCAGATCTGTAATCTGTGGCGGAACTACGGTGACATCCAGGACTCGTGGGATAGTGTACTGGGAATCGCGGACTGGTTCTTTGACAATCAGGACGTCCTGCAACCGGTGGCCGGACCGGGCCAGTGGAACGACCCCGACATGGTGATCATCGCCACTGCCACAACAATCCCATCTCTGCTCACACACCATTCTGATGCACACAATGTTGTAAACACAAAAATCCAAACCAGATTTATCCGCAAATTTGAATTAGCTGAAGTGCGACGGTCCAGGGTCACATGTGATCAAACGATTGGATCTGTGCATTAAGAAATGCAGCCACTGACAGCCATGATTTATGCTAATGAATAATGATTTATTTACTCATTTGCATTCTCCTCAGTTGCTGATTGGAGACTTCGGCCTCAGCCTGGACCAATCGCGCACTCAGATGGCGCTGTGGGCGATCATGGCCGCGCCTCTCTTCATGTCCAACGACCTGCGTACGATTAGCAGCGCCGCTCGCGCAATCCTGCAGAATAAAGCCGCCATCGCCATCAATCAGGACCCGTTGGGTGTCCAGGGCAGACGCCTGTTCAAGGTCAGTGGTCCACAGGATTGGCTTTCACTCTTAGCAGCGGTACTGGCTACAACTAAGACTACAATTTGTGGAAAACGTTCAACTAAATATTTTTTTATTTTTATTTTTTAAAGCCTAAAAAACTAATATGACAAAAGCAAACTGCTAAAATTAAACTAAAATGAATGCTATAAATAGTAGTTAATTGAAAATGTTAATACAATTGCAGGGGTTTTGACTAAAACTAAGACAATTATAAACATTCAATTAAATATTTATATTAGTTGAAAACCTTTAAGTATATTTTTTTGTTTTGGAAAAATAGCAAGATTTAAAAAAAAAACTTTAAAAATATTAATAAAGGTACTCACTTTTACTGTATTTATTTATTTAAATATTGTAGAATGTATTATTTAAACAGATTTGTATTACTTTATTATAATTAATAAATACATGTATTTATTTAATAATATTTTAAGCCAAGACACTACAGGTGAAAAGGTTCAAATTTAACAAATGGATGTTGAGCGATTACATTTTTTTTAATCTAATTAATTATGCCGATTAATTGATCACACATGAAATTTGGCCGAGAAATTTCCCCTTAAAAGTTCATTTAAAGTCATTATTATGTTAAATGAATGTTTAATTTAATGTGTGTTAAACTGCATCAAATAGACATTAGAAAAATAGATTGAGAGAGACGTATTTTATTAGATTCAACAGAATTTATTACTCATAAATCCTTAGCCATGTTTTTTGTTTTTGAATGAGTCATTGAATCATTGGTTCACCTGATTGATTCGTTCAAAACTCTGATTCATTCAGAAATGAAACTTGACCTATTGTGCAAATATTGAGCAAAAACAGACAATATTGTGTCTTAAATATAACAGAAAATTCACTTATTGAACTGTCGTATAAAATCAGTATCACATTTGCGCTCGTGTGATATTGCTTAACTGTATCATATGATATATAAGATATATATATATATATATATATAAATGAGACAAAGTGCATTTTTGACGTGATATCTTATTTCTCTCAGGAGAAGAGTGGGATTGAGGTGTACCTTCGGCCTCTCTCTAAAGGAGCCAGCGCTCTGGTGTTCTTCAGCCGGAGGACAGATATGCCCAATCGATACATGACATCTCTGAAGACGCTGGGATACACACCTGGAGTCTATGAGGTGAGCCTTTACACAGATTAGCTGGAAAACACACTGTTTTCTCTCTTTTATAGGGATAGTTCTCACAAAAATGAAAATTACCCCATGATTTACTCACCCTGAAGCCGTCCTAGATGTGTATGACTTTCTTCTTTCAGACGGACACAATTTGAGTTATATTAAAAAATGTCCTGGCTCTTCCAAGCTTTATAATAGGATTCAATGGGTATATTTTTTTGGAAGTCTATAAAAGTGCGTCTATCCATCATAAAAGTGCATCTGTCCATCATAAAAGTGCATCTGTCCATCATAAAAGTGCATCCATCCATCATAAAAGTGCATCTGTCCATCATAAAAATGCATCTATCCATGATAAAAGTGCATCTGTCCATCATAAAAGTGCATCTGTCCATCATAAAAGTGCATCTATCCATCATAAAAGTGCATCTATCCATCATAAAAGTGCATCTGTCCATCATAAAAGTGCATCTGTCCATCATAAAAGTGCATCTGTCCATCATAAAAGTGCATCTATCCATCATAAAAGTGCATCTATCCATCATAAAAGTGCATCTATCCATCATAAAAGTGCATCTGTCCATCATAAAAGTGCATCTGTCCATCATAAAAGTGGATCCCTCTCTCTCTCTCTCTCTCTCTCTCGCTCTCTCTCTCTCTCAGGTGTTTGATGTGTTTTCGGAGAAGCGTTTTCCCGAGCTGAAGGACAGCACAGAGTTCGTTGTGTCGGTCAACCCGTCTGGCGTGGTCATGTGGTACATCTATCCAGCAGCTGATTGGTGGAAAGGGGCGGAGACTAGTCGTTTCAGCGAGAAGCTGAAGGGTCCGAAGATCCATCGATATGCTAATGAGGTCGACGCCCCTCTAGTTCTTTGATTGTTTTTGAAAAGGAAATTAACTACGCACTCAGGGATCTATAGCCAATCAAACGTGCCTCACTCTTTTTTTTTTTTTTAAATGTACATTTTTTAGGCCTGTTTTTACTAAATGTGTTTTAAATGAGTTTCCATGAATGTTTTAGCATTGACTTTAATAAGACGCCAAACGCTAGCCTCTCATTTGTGCAAATTCACATTTCAAGTCGCTTTCGCACGTAAATCAAGATCATGATGCGTTCGCTGATGTGTGGTACTGTATTTGAACTCAAATGATGGTCAAACTCACAGACGTTACTGTACACTAGTATTTGCTTGATGCTTAACCCTGATTGGTTAGAGGCATGATGATAATTGGCTGCAGCTTTCAAAAGGTGGATTTCATTAAACCGAAAATTCCAATCCACTGACTGAACGTGTTTTCAGTTCCTGAATCAGGGTTTCTCATTCAAAAATGTTAAATCCAATTTGTTATGTCCAGTTTGATATGATTTCAGACTAATCAGTGAACAGGAACCAAACCTCACTTCATATAAGAGCATTTCATATTTTTTCAGTTTCCATTACCCTTGAAATTGCGAATTGAAACACGTCAATTTGTAAAGTAAAAGTAGCAGTGCTTCGACTTCAGAGAATAGTTCCCAGTATTGATACGCTTAAAAGATGTCTGTGTCTCATTTGACTTTGTTTTTTGTACACTCTGTGACTATACTATAAATAGAAAAACGTTTGCATTATGTTGTCACTGATTTGGATTAGTAAGCTAGCTGCAACCATTTACATCCAGTCTTTGTGCTAAGCTAGGCTAGCGGTGGGTGCGTCAAACAGACTTACGTGCTGCACAGAGATGAAAAAGGTGTGTATGGACTTATCTAACTCATAAGGTGAATAGGCTAAAGTCCCAAAAAGTCGGAGTCTTCCTTTAAACATTTGCTGACAGATCTCACCACTCAACTGCTTTAAATGTCTTTCCTTTTACTTATCATGATGCACTCTAAACAAGCAGTCCAGAAAACAGATTTATATATATGTGTGTGTGTATATATTGAGCACCTGCACACATATTGCTTGAAAAATAGCCTAAAACAGTGTCTTACTGGGGGTCTATGATGTTGGTGTTTGCTGAGAAATGTGGGTCAGGAGTTTCTGGAGATCGCAAGAGAACATGAGAGAAGACACGAAGGTGGGCGAGGTTATGCTGAGGAAAACACAGCTGCTCATCCATCTGACCACACATGAGATTATTTATACAGATCATCTCAAAAACCATCCAGCCTCTGCAAACAAACACAATCTGACACTGAACAGGAAACACGAGTGGAAACAAAGCCTCTGAGAACATTGTGATGCTTCCATTGCACATTCGCAGAACAAAAATAGTTTTGTTGAAAACTTTGACGAATCAACTTTGACAGAAAAACAAAACGAATATAAACTTCACGTGCTATGCCTAGACATTTAGACAAACATTTTAACTCTTCAAAATAATTTCCAGATTTATTGGCCAACAAACACAATTTTTTGAAGCATTGAAAAATCCCATATTAATATGAACACAGGATACACATTTTCCATATGCAGATACACACACTTTATACAATTATGTACATGTATGTATGTATTTATATGCATGGGTAAAATAGGACAGTGTTGCATAAATATAACTTTTTTTTCTCAGATATGCAAGATTCATCAACTTTTTAAAGTCAGTTTAATTTAATTTGTGAAAAGACTTGCCCATCTAATTTGATTGTACTTTATTTAAGACCGCAACTTGAGTTTTTAAGTTGGTGGAAATTAGGCTTTTGTCTCTTCATTGTAGCCGCACATTTCAATATGAAAATCCATCAAATCATTGCTTGAGTTCCTTCACTCAAATGCCCGTCTCCTCTGCTTCTGCCCACTGGTGAATGAGGGCAGTGAGTGAGGATTGATGTGCTGGAAATAAAGCAGAGAATTTCTCAGCCCGAGTGTCAGATAGTTTTCAAATCACTGTGGGTGGACGAGCATGAAGTCTCCGGCTGCTCTGTGGAAAACTACAGGGACAGCATATCAGTGTTGTTTGTGCATCAGGAGCCGTTTGGAAAATGACCGGCACATGACGAATGCATAGGAGAGAGAGAGATCCTGACAACTCATTCAGTCCTGCCACTCTAAGAAGAAAAGCTTCTAAATAGAACTTCTAAATTGGTTCTAAATAGAACTAGAATAGTTGTAAAGTTCTGTCAGGCACTTATAGGGGTTCCCATCATGGAATCATTTTTATGGATTTAGTTTCAACTAATTAATTATGTTTTAACTCCTTTTTAATTTTACACATTGAGCATGAGAGTATTATGCAATATATATATATAGAATCTTTTTGGAAAGTTTTTTTTTTTTTTTTTTTTTTTTTAATTGAGCCAAGAACCCTAGAGTTCTATATAGAACCACAGAACCTTTTTCATCAGTGTGAGATTTGACTGAGTGATTTACTGATAATGCGGTCTTTAAAATACATTTTTGTTTTACAAGTTTTCTCAAATAATATATTTAAATAGCCTATGCAGATAAGGTATTCTATAATTAAATATGCATGCTCTCGTTCATGCATGCATTTCAAGAACGGAAATCTGAAGATTAGGTAATGCATTTTGTTAAGAGATAATGTTTTTTTTCTTTCTTTTGTATATCTCTTTTGATCACAACCAGAAAATACTGCCAAAAGTTAAAATATCCAGAAAATTTTCTGAATGTTCTAAAAAAATACTAATTTCTCTGTTATTAATAGAATATTCCATGTTGCCATCTTGCAAACCAAGTTTCAATATTACTTTTGAATGTTCTCTGACATTTAAAACACAAAGAAGGAATGATGTATAAATAATGTTGTTGTAATGTTTTGAGAAGGGCAGATCATGATTTCTTAGAACATTAGTTGGGTTGTATCAAACCATCGCTCATATTGATTATATGGATTATATTTGCAGTGAACGCGTGTTGATGGAGTCCAGAGCTGATGTTGCAGCTGCCTGTATTTTCCGGCTCCTTGTTTTATTAGGATAACAAATAATAAGTGAATAACAAGTGGAGGAACATCTGTACGCGTGAGGAGATACCATGTCCCGTGTTGACACAGATGGATGCAAAACATGGATATTCTTTAGCACAACATAAAGACAATCAGAGAAAAACACACAGCATGTTCACTTCACGAAACATAATGAAAAAATGCACTTCATTAATGAATGCCTCCACTAACAAAAAGATAGAACTATTTTTATGTATATTATTACAAATATAGCCAACAAAAATACGTTCCAATTTTTTTTGCTATTAAAGGCATTCTATGCAAGATCTGTACCTTAATATAACAGCTTCAAAGTCGTTTCGGTGGTTAACAAAGTCGTAGGGCGAATCCGGAAAAACCAGCCATGCAAGTTTGAGAGTGGCGCCCCTGACAGAGCTCGCGAGAATCACGAAATGCTTTACGGCAACGACGTCACACACATCAACAACAACAACATTGCGCGCATCCAAGAAAACCTCGGTCAGAAATGTCCAGAAAAAAGGGAAAGAGAATCGGACCGTGCTAGAAACCGGACAGGAGTCCACTCGGTCGGGCTTTCACTCGTTGGCGCGAGCTTAAAAGCAGCTCTGTTACTGCGATGCTGACCTGGCGATCTTGTGATGAACTTGTAAGTAAATCTCTAATTTGTAAACTTGTTTGCGTTCTATGTTGTAATTGCTGCGCTAGCTTGTAGATTGTCATTTTTTACGGTGCTTCATTCATCCATTGTTGATAATTAGAACAGTTCAATAATTCACACACGTCTTGCTAGCTTTCGTTTACAAAAGCTGTAACTTCCTAACAAACAGTCGTTTCTCTTAGTTTTGTTGTTTGTTTGTTTTTTTCGTTATGTTTTATTGCCGAGGTTGCCACAAGAGCTAGTTTGCTAGCTCAACTCAGGTGTTGTGATGTGAATTTATCACGTAACGTTAGTCCTGTGTCTGGTTCGGATTTCTTATGTCGTGCGTAAGTTACTGTTATAAACTTTATCTGACTAACAGTGGACTTCCCGACTGCAATTTTTCTTCAAATTGTGTTGATTATTAATCAATTAAATCTTGACGCTGATGTTGATTCCTGCGATTATCATGAGGACATAGTCAATATAATTATTAGGACATAAGCCTAGAGGTTTATAAATAGTGTAATTCAACACATTTGCTAACTATTATGTCAATCATGTCTAATGAAATGATAACGGCCAATGAAATAATGCGACGTACATTTACTTTATTGATGTCATCTGACATTAAAATAATAAAAAAATAAAAAAAAAATTAAAATTATATAGTCCTACACTATAGGCTATTTACTTGTGATTTAGCAAAAATCATGTAAAAACGTTATAAGCCAGCAAACGCGATCGGCAACTTTATTATTATAAAGTAGTCTAAAACTTGACAGTAGTTCAGTAGGAATGCAGTAACGGTTATTTACGACAGTGCAAGTACACCACAGCGGCTCTAGAGGTCACTGTTTTACAAAAAAAATCAGGGAGTGCATAGTGTGGCTTTAAGTTATGAAAACGAAAATGTTCCCATCCAGTTTTGTAAATGTTTTAAAACATTTTCTTGGTTATACGAATCAAGGGAATTCCATCATTCTTCAAACAATATACGACCATTTGAATGTTCTCTGAACATTCTGAAACATTAGACGAACATCAAACTGAGCGAGAGAATCTTGTTCTGGGAACATTATCTGCTAGCGGGGTTACCATCAAACTAATCAATAATTCTAAACAGTATCTACACTCAGAAGTTGTTACAGTGAATTAAAGGTGGATTTTTTTGCAATACTTTGGAAAAATCTTAATGCTGATGCACATGTGAAAAGTTTGACCATTCTTTGCCCAGTTTGTACATGAAGAGTTCAGATGCAAAAGCCTCTAAATGCCATTTGAAATTTTCTTCTTTAATGTTGATTTTTATCAAACTTGTATATTTAAGTTCAGTGATTTCACTTAAATGGCAATGATAATTACCTATTAATTGTTATTTAAGTGAAATTACTGAACTTAAATATACAAGTTTGATAAAAATCATCATTAAAGAAGAAAATTTCAAATGGCATTTAGAGGCTTTTGCATCTGAACTCTTCACATGTCCTCCAGGGTTTTTGAGTTTGCCATCACGTTTTAATCAGATAAGTGGTTTGTTTTCCAATTAAAGCAGCAGAAATCAGCGTAATGAGTGAGGGTCACGCATCAGATATTTTGGTATTTAAGGAGGAGCATCTGAAAGTGTCTGTAATTGTCAGATTCTTCTGCTCCACTGATGTCTTTATAGTCGTCATGGACAGGGTGGTTACGTAACGCCTTATGTAACATGTTTAGGGCACTTGTGTTTTGGTCTGGTGGTCACAGACAGAAGCTCGTTAAGAGCCTGTGTAAGAAGCCCATGAAGTCGCTTTACTCCTGAAGCAGAATCAGCAACACGAATAGTCACGGACGGCAGGGAAAACCAGGCAAATGCAGAAAAATGTTTTGAATTACACTGCAAAAAGTCACAACTAAGCGAGAAAACATCAGAAAAACAATTTTTTTTGCAAATATTTGTTCTTATTTGAAGCTTAAATTCACCGAATTTTGATATATAAAGACTTAACATCTTCAGTCTCCGGTAAATAAATATGTTAGATATTTGTGCTGGAAAACAAGAACCAAGAACGGAAGAACGTCACTTTTTACAGTAAAAGTAAGTTCTTTAAAAAAGTCCATAAAAACAAACAAAACAATGTTGTTTTTTGTCTTGGTTATGCAAATGTTCAGTGAAAATTCATTTTGTTAACATTATAGAAACATTTTCTGAAAACAAGTCTCAACATTTAAAAAACAACCTTGCAATGTTTTAATGAAATAAACGCTCCATGAACGATGAATAAATGATGTTTTTGTTCTAATGTTTCGAGAACATTATTAAAGGCAATGCAGATGACGTTGACCGAATGTCCTATTAATGTTACTGGAAGAACTTATTCATAACTTTATGAGAACATTTCTGTACGCTGGGAACTTGGTTTGGTTTTGCAAGGGCAAACACAAACATCTAGTGTAAAGAATGTGTTTTGAACGGCCCTGTTTAAAAAGCTTGAATGAGAGACTGAATCTGCTTTTGCTGCTGTATGTTTGGATGACTGAATGTCCAGTAATAATTACACTGGACAGTAAAAACAGGGTCTGCACAGCGGGAATGTTGCTGTTCACATTCCATACTGTCCTGCAAACACACACACACACACACACACACACTGATCTAATCAAGCATCTCATCACAAACAAGATTATACTGCAAAACAACAATGCTCTTTCTCAGTGTTTCTGACTTGTAATGGTAACCAATTACGATTTTCTCCTTCTGACTCCACAGATTTTGTGGCTCAGATAAAGTCCAGTTCTGGTTTATTTCTTTGCTCTTGGCTGACATGTGGCATTGCTATGGCCTGCTTGTGGCCCAGATCTGGCAAACAGGAGTGGGCCACCCAAGCGCCGTCAGTCATTGCTGCATATGGGCCAGATCTGCGTGCCACATGTGCCAGATGCGGGCCGGATCTGGGCCGAAACAATGTTGCTATGTGGGACATTTATTGGAGAAGCAAGACTTGTTTACTGAAAAATGTATCAAATTAAGTGAGTTTGTGCCAATTGGGTCAGAAAAATAATCGTTATTCAAAGAGAATACTAAATCCTAACTCTAATCTTAATTCAAGTAATTTTGATACATGATACAAAAGACTTAACCCTTGTGCATCAATTAAAAAAGTTACACATAGGTAAAAAGAGGACAAAAATGTCCATGTCAAAAAACTGTCATAAAAATGTGACGCTTTGGAGCACAGACTTAAGTTTGGTATCATTTTAAAGAAGACCCTTTGCAGATTATTGCTGAAGTAAATAATAATAATAATAAGTAAATCCAAAAAAAAGTTATAGTTATGTTTATGAAAATTATTTATAAAAAATATTTTATATAAAATATATATATTATAAATTAGGTTGAACTCAAAACTGCAATAAAATCAAAGCCATAAATCTAAATAGGCTGTGTTCCAAATTTGAGGATGATATCTCAAGAAATTAGCTTTGGGTATCAGTTTGTTTGGGCGTAGTAACATATTTTCCCCATTGGGTAGCAGCAAAACCCCACTGGAGCTCACAGTGATTGGATTTGAATTTGCAGTTTTTCTCTCTCAGTATTACAAACACACACACACACACATACTAACCACACACTGACATCCATACCAACACACCCACACAAATATCGTTGCATAATTTATCCAGTTGGCTCTCTATTATGCCGAACCAGAAAACAGGAATAAAGCGATATTTGTTTTATAGGCCAAACTTTAAAAAAATGACACCATCTGATAAAAAATAGTAAAAAATAAAATTTTGAAGCCTTGCCATCAGAATGAAAGCCTCTTAACAAAGATTGCATAATTTTATAGTTAACTGAACCGGGGATTAAAAATGGCAGTTTCAATGGGGACATTTTTGTCCAAAAGGTGCTGAGAGGGAGTATTTTTTGTACCTAATGCAAACAATATTTTTTTAAGAAAATGACGGTGAAATAGTAAAATTCCAATAAAAACACACACCTGTGCCAAGTTTTTTGCAGTTAGCTTTAACACAGGCAAAGTGATCAAAAAAACAAAACTGAAAAGGACAAACATGTCCATAAGGATGCACAAAGGTTAATATCTGATGTAATTTTGCTTGTCCAGTAAATGCATCTTGAATTAAGAATGTTTAGATATTTGTGCTGGAAAACAAGACAGAAATAGTGAAGAAGAGCTTTTTTATTTAAAGTGCCAGAGGACTGAACTTTACATAAGGACCGATTTACATTTTTAACCCTTTTGACAGAAAGGGTTTTTGGCTATCGAGACTGTAGGAATGGCCTCAAACACAGCACAGGCCAGTTTAAACATGAGCACTACGGCTCAACATGTCTGGACGATCCGAAACCACCGGCTTCATCACAAAAATGTTTTATTAACATTAATTTCCTCATATTCTCCATTGTTGCGGCTCCTCTCTTCCCAGTCTGTCAGTAACGCTCTGTTTACTTCCTGTGAAGCCCCTCCTCCTGAAAGCACACTGCGCTCTGATTGGTCGAGTGTGTTTGAGAGTGCGTCTTTTCTCAAACCCTGCTGATTTCCAGTATGCAAGTATGTAGAGGCTAAATGACTTATCTAGTGTTTGTTTTAGTGAATAATGTCAGGACTCCAGCTGAAAATTGATCTCATTATGTAAGAGAGCCTTTACAAAATGACACACAAAACTTTGACCTATATTTTTCTGTAAGAACTGAAGAAAAATGTGCAGAATAATGTGTGTTGGGACGGAGCTGCGAGTGCATACCTGTGCGGTGAGATCAGCACACACACATTTACACTCATGAGCTCATATAAAGCGTGTCAGCGGTGTGTGATTGATGGTTCTGCACAGTAAAAGCAACCACATAAGAACAGAATGTACTAGAACCTCGAACAGACTGATGGTGATATCGTGCTCATTATACCCAGCGTGAAACTTAAACGGGTCATAAAGGCATCAGACTCTTCCAATAAGGCTACCTAGAAAGCACTTTTATTGACATTGATAAACAGCTTTTCATTGCACAAAAGGTTCTTTATAGCTAGAGGAACAGAGTTCCTCATATTAGGAAAACAATGGGGTTTTTTTTTAAGAATTGATCTCTGCAAGAATCTCTTTTAGGCAGCATTGCAGCTATCCTTCACACACAATATGGAATGTTTTGCATATTACACATAGGCTAATTATATTTATATAAACGTTTTCGGAGCATTCCAAACTTTTACATGTTTTTAAAATGTTTTGTTTTGGTTATAGACCTTATGCACCAGAAAACCAAGGGCGCCGCCATCTTTAGAATATTGTATTTGAACTTCCGGTTTTGCGGTCGCTCTATGGCATTGCTGTCCAGGAGTAATTCGCTTTTGAAGTAGATTTACTTAATGTAAAGTTAACGAAAGTTATCACGAGGATTGTAATGTTTAAAGCAGATTTTAAAACGAGCCGTTCGTTCATAAATAGGCAAGATAGCTGTGAAAAAAACAGACCGAAAGACAATAGACGACGGGTGAGCGCTGAAAAGGGGCGGGGCTACAGAAGGTCTGAGGAACTTATTAATATAATCTCACATTAAGAAAACAATGTTTTTTTAAGAACTGATCACTGAAAGGTTCTTTTGAGAGGGTCAATAAAAAAAAAAAAAGATCTCCGAAAGGATCTTTAGGCAACATTGTAGCTGTCCTTCTTGAGAGCCTAAGCCCCGCCCCTCCGCTTCCGGCTCATGGGACCTTATTTTGGAAAAAATATGAATGGTAGTCAATGGCGAGAGACAACTTATCTTTTTATTCCGTCTGAACTGTGCCCTGAATTACACATATGATGTTTGTCAATTTAAAAGATAATTATGAAAGTCAAAAACGTCGCAGTTTGTCATAAAACTGAAGAGTAACATTTAGTTTTATGTGAAAATCGCTCGATGAACTACATCTCCCGGGAAGCGAAACAACGAGTGAGATCCGCTGCTCGTGTGTGTGCAGTCTGGTACAAAACACTCAGGTATGACGGCGTAACGTTACGATTATAACGTAAGACTATAGAAACAATGACAGACATTAGCCTCAGTAAAGTTAGCTTCATTCATTCAGAGAAAATGTGCGCCTTTGGGGTTTGTAGTCTTTGTAATTACGTATTTTCACAGTCTTATACCTCAACGGTTTTACATCAAACTGCGACTTTCTTTACCTTAAAATGTATCTTTTAAATTGACAAACATCATATGTGTAATTCAGGGCATAATTCAAACGAGATCAAAATATTTGTTGTCTCTCGCCATTGACTACCATTCAATATTTTTCCGAAATAAGGTCCCATGGTGGTCGACCGGAAGGGGAGGGACTTATATGGAATGATTTGCTAACATAGGCTAATATACATTAAAAAAAACGGTTTTCTGAACATTCCAAACTTTTAAATGTTTGTTTATACAACATTCCATTGTATTTTTTCAGCATTACCTGCATGAATTCAAATGTCATTTATTAATCGTTCATGGAAACGTTCTGGATGCGCATCTAGGCTAATGTTTTTTTAAATGTTACTACTTGTTTCAGAACGTTCATTCAAAAGTAACAATCCCATAATGTCTGTTCCCTCAATGATCACTTATTAAAAACATTTGAAACATTCAGAGAACTTTCAAAAATTGAATGGGGTGCGTTTCCCGAAAGCATCGTTAGCCAACTATGGTCGCAATTTCCATTGAACTCTATTGGAAAACGACGGAACTTGCGACCATAGTTGGCTAACGATGCTTTCGGGAAACGCACCCCTGTTTGTCAGCTGGGTTCACATACACTACCTGTGTGACACAAGCAGCCGCTGTCTATGTGATCTTATCAGGTTCAGTCTCAGTTCAGACGTCCGTGCTCAAGATCTATTTCTGCTATGTGGGTCACTTGCTAAAGTAATGGCCATCCAAAAATACCTGCAATACTGCATGAACCTTACACCAGTATGAAGACATTTCTCAAATGGATGTCAACAGCTAGTCTCTGTATGCATTTTAAACTTGCATCACATGCATTTGCCAAAAATCTGAAGTACAAATAGAGCCAGTGTTGTGCAAGTTACTTCCAAACTGTAATACATTAGGTATTTAAAAGTAATTCATGTTATTTAAAAGTAATTCATTACCTTACAATATTACTGTCTCAGAATTGTAATGCGTTACATCACTCATGTATTACTTTTGAGTTACTTTCACCAAAATAACTAAGTAGAACTTAACTTTGGGGCTGTAACGATATGCAATATGAAACCGAAATCGCGATTCGCCACACGACTCAGATCCACGAACCTACAGAATCACGACACACCTCTTCCAACTCCAGCGTTATTCTCCTTACCGTCCAGATCCAATGCTGCCTTATCTTTAAATTAGGCTATTAATATTATTTGAAGTTAACATTATAAAATACGTAGACCTACACCACAAAACTAGTTGAAGATAAATTATTTAAAATTGGGGAAGTCCAGCATTATGGACATGACATTTGCAGTCAAAACTTGAAATAAAAATTCTCAGAAAATACATGTATTGAAACGTATATAGTTCTACTTCCTTAAAGGACTCCAGACATTAGACAAATATCAGTCTGTTTTATTTTTAATATTAGGAAAAAGACACACATTCATGCGTGACAAAAAAATAGGAGTCAAAATATATTTTTTGTAATTCTGTTAATTACACTGCGCGAGGACGAGGAAGCTTTGGCTCTCCAGTCTCCATAGAACTTAAAATATTCATTTTATTTTAGTTTTCGTGTTCGCATTTATGAGGGAAAAACAATGTTACAGACGCGACCGCTCTGAACTGGCACTAAAAGACTGCTTTAAAACTTTCACATAGTCTGTTGCCTTTAAGAAGAAAAAGCAGACAATACACTGTAATACAACTGTAATACAAGCCTCACTGAACATGTAACGAGTAAAATATTACTGAAAATTGATTAGTAATGCCTTACACTACTGCGTTACAGCAAAAAGTAATATGTTACTGTAATGTATTACTTTTGTAATGCGTTACTCCCAACACTGAATAGAGCACACTGCATTGAATACTGTATCCCATGATGCAATGCACCAAACGTAGCATTTCAACGGAGTCGAGAAGAAGGCGATCCGTTAGCATGATTTAAATGCTGCCGATGGCGATTTTTTTTTTTTTTTGCATATATCTTGCATCATCTCTCTTTCAGAAGCGCCGGGATGAGTGTGTTTGATTTCGCTCAAGGACATGCACATGTATCCACACGAGTGAAGCTGGCAGGGATATCTGTTCACTCACAGATATGCAAAGTCATCTGAATTCATAGGCGGTGTGTAAATATCCTCCTGTTAACAGACTAACAATAAGATCACTGCTTATTAACAATGAAAAAAAGATTGCAATTGAATATGACACCGCCACTGCACTCCCATGAGTTACGTATGAGACTCAACGTGGATAAAATGCTGTGCACTAATTAATGAATAAAGTAGAAATCAAGATTTGATAGAAGTCTAAACTGCAAGAGCATCTAAAAATGCCAGTAGCTAACAAACGTTTTGCATTCCCGTTCTCTTTTAGATAAACATTACATTGTTTATGTATCATTGTGTGAAGATTATGGGAATGTTACTTTTGAATAATCTCTGAACGTTCTGAAACATAGTAACGTTTAGACAAACTAAAACGTTTCAGATTGTTTTTTTCTTGTGTGAGCATTTTGAGAACGTTATTAAATTCCGGATAACTTTGTACGAACGTTTTATTATCAGTTTATTGCAATCTCAAAATTCTGGCCAGTTGATAATATCTCTAATCCTTTAGCTACCTAAACTCTAGAACGGTCATCCATTGTTCAGAGAGCAGATACACTCTGTCAGATTAAAGACTAAAAACACTTCTCTTTGACCAGACGTTAACACATTATCGCATATCTGTAATTCGTTGAAGGATTGTTAGGCTGTATAAATTACCAAAAATAAAAACTCTCTCCCTCATGTTGTTCCAATCCGGTAGACTTTCATTAATCTTCTGAACACATATTAAGATATTTTTGATTAAAAAAATATAAGGCTCACACTGAAGAACATAGTTTAATAAAGTCGTTATTTTTGTGCACAAAAAGTATTCTCGTCGCTTGATAATCTTATAAGGTTGAGCCACTGTCGTCACTCGGACTATTTTAACGTCGTCTTTAATAACTTTCTGGGCCGGCTAGTTTCATTCCCTTATGGAGGAGTGATCCAGCTCTCAGATTTAATCACAAATATCTTCATTTGTGTTTCGAAGATGAATGAAAGTCTTACCGGGTTGGAACAACATGAGGGAGAGTAATTACTGAACTAATTGGGTGAACTAATGGCGCTTTTCCACTGCATGGTACGGTACGGCTCGCTTTAAATGGTACCTGGTCTGTTGAGGTTCCAAGCGTACCGTACCAGTACTAAAATGTGACGTGAAACACTGCAGATCTCTGATTGGTCAGACAGAATCGTCACTACCAGCGTCATTGTATTTGCAACGTGAGAAATCAAACCCGCTAAATTTATAGTATTTATGCAGTAACAGCCACCGCAAGCGAGCGACTGCTTTTAAACTAATCCCACCCACTTTAAAGCGCTACTAACTGCAGTGGAAAAGCAACCGAGCTAAAGCGAACCGAGCCGAGTCGTACCACGCAGTGGAAAAGCGCCATAACCTTTTTTTTGGAAATAGGCTCATTTTACCACTCCCCCAGAGTTAAACAGCTGGGTTTTACCGTTTTCAAATCCATTCAGCTGATTTTCTGATATTTAGAAGAATATCAGTAACCAGAACGTTTCTGGTCTCATTGACTTTCATAGTAGGAAAAAATATACTATGGAAGTCAATGAGACCAGAAACTGTCTGGTTACTGATATTCTTCTAAATATCAAAAAATCGTCTGAATACATTCGAAAACGGTTAAACCCAACTGTTTAACTCTGGGGGAGTGGTAAAATGAGCCTATTTCCAAAAAAAAAAAGTGGAGTATCCCTTTAAGTCAACCGGAACCAGGAACACTGACACCAGATGTACTTGATACTTCGTAAGAAGAATGGCATCTATGCTAATATTAGTCTCTCTCTTTATCCCGAGGTTACTGTAGTCAGCCGGATCCTGTGAAGACATGACCGCCATCGGCACAGATCTTCAAGCAGAAGGAACTGGATGAATACGAATGCTATGATTCACAATCTGATTTCTGACCTGTGTTCATTCGTGTTCACCAACTGAGCGACTGGTAGGTATAATATGTAATAATACAATAAATAATTAAAGGAAAGTTAAATAAAAAGCAATGTTACATAAAATAAAACAAAAAATAAATAAAATGAAATAAAGCACTTTTACAATTAAAAAAACTTGAAAATAAAATATAATAAAATACACCAAATAATGAAGTAAAATAAACTAAAATAATAAACTAAATAAATTAAAATAGTAAAATAAATAAATAATAAATAAATAAACACTAAACAGGGTGTTTAGTGTGTGTTTATTTATTTATTATTTATTTATTTTACTTTATTTTATAATTTTAATTTATTTAGTTTATTATTTTAGTTTATTTTACTTTATTTTAGTTTATTTTACTCAGAGCAACACGGTCGATCTGCCGTACACACTCGCGCAGCCCCTGATCCCGAAGACGATTTCTGGAAGTGTGTGTGTGTGTGTGTGTGTGTTGTTGCTGTAATTTGATGCTCGTGGAGGGTTTGCCATCACATGGTGGAAATTTCCACGCGCTCCTCCCAGTGAAACGGGTTTGATCTCGAGGAGCGACGCCAGTTTCTCTTCATCCTGCGAGATTTGCGCTGATTCCTTCAGGATCCAGGTGGGTTCGTACACACACACACACACACACACTCATTTATTTCCAGAATGAAAGTGAGAGATTGATGATGTTGCGCCTTTGCTACATCACTGATCTGTTTATGCGCGAGGAAGAAACGAACCATTTAAAAGCATTAACGTGGATGTAATGTCTTGAGTTGTTTTTAATTCCTAGAACGAGCACTTTAAAGATTATATCAATGTTTTTAAAAAGTAGAAATTGTTTCAAGGCGCCTAATAAACGTCAAAAGTAACCTTTGCGTGCGTGCAATATATCACTGAACTTACTAAAGCTTGCTCAGTATAGGCGCTTGCAAACACTGATGCAACATGTTTAAAACACAATAGCTCGTATTTGAACGATATACTCCAAAAAACCGGGGTTTAAATGTGTGTTTGGAATATTTTGACGAACAGCATTGTGTTGGTTTCACGCACACAAAGCGGGTGTTTGGCGCGCGCACTCCGCGCAGAAGCTCGTGCACCCTGTCAATCAAACCTGCAGCATTATGGCAAGCCGTTTTAACATTTCATCCTTTAAAAACACCAGTATATATTTTCATGCTGCTAGTACTTTTTTTAGATACTTGTGACTATTCCACAAGGTACTTGTACTTTTTAATTAGCTATAGTGCTTATTATTTTAGTCACTAGTGCTACTCAGAGCTCAGTGTTACTCTTATATTAAGTGTTTAACACCATATTTATATGATTTTATGACGTTTGTGTGTGGAATACATGTTTGGATGATGCCTTTCCTTGTTTGTGCATGATTGCAACGAGGAATCGGCATCTAAACAGGAGCTTTATTTGTTTACGGAGGAAAATATTGTTCTTACTCCACCTACTCTACACATTTTTATGCTGATGAGCAGTTTTATAGCAAATCCGCTGTCTTCTTTGCTTTGTAAACTATGTTTAAACACTAAACTGCCAAGTAGCAATGAGTGATCTGACTGACTCCATGTGTTGTAGTTGAATTGAGTTTTATGTTAATCTATTCTAGAACATTCTGTAATGTGTGATCCGCCCACCAATGCTAAACTCATTCACACACACGCTCATGCATTGCACTTCCACAAGGGATTGGACCTTTAAAAATTCATGAACAACAATTAATTACTGGCATTGCATGTATTTTACACTTTAACACCTAATGTAGATTGTGACTTCTAAGCTCTTCAGTTACATAAGTTCATTGCTTTTGTGGGTTTGCATGCAAACATTTGATGCAAAACATGTTTTAACAGAACAGAATACCATGGACTAGTTATGACTAATATAGATGTGTTTATTTGTTGTCCTTATCTTGAAATATTTTGGATCTTTTAGAAGGAAACAACAGTTTATGATCATCAAAGAATTGACTATGCAATCTATCCGTGGAGTAGTTTTATTCCAGTACTGTTAGGACGTGTACGCCAGTCTGTTTGAGGCCCAGCACAGTAAACATTCACTTACACAATTTATTTAAATATGCAAAGTCATTATTCTGTGAAATGTAGTAACCTGTTTGTCAGGTTTCAGTCAGAGATGTAAATAGCCATCGATCATTTCAGATAATATACCCAAAATGTAAAGTGTGACGTGGAGGTGGTGTCATATATCGCATTCTGAACCTGAATTTCCCAGAAACTAAGTTAACCTGACGGAGACACACACACACACACACACACACACACACACACACACACACACACACAGGTAAGTTGCATCAGATTACATTCAGAAATAATGTAAAATATCATTTACAAACACTATAAACTAACACTATTTTAGTTCCCCTCACTCCACACTGAATTCTTTACATTTGACGTATTCAGAACAGAAATTAAAAATATAAGTATATATACTGTATAAAGTATAAAAAACATTAAATATTTGTTAAGGCTTGGCATTTATTATAAAAACTAAACCTCAACAAATGTGTTTTAAGCAAAACTGAAACTGTACTGGCATCTCGGAAATGTGGAAAAACGGCAAATTAAAATTCAATTGCGCGCAGCAGTGTTTTTTAGTTTTATTAATATTTTGAGTTAGCTTTTATTTTTTAGTATTTTAGTTTAGTTTTCGTTGTGCTTTCGTCATGTTATAATACATTTTTTTTTTTCATTTTTATTAAAATGTTCAATATTTTATAATTCTAGTGCTCCAACTTAAACTGTACTCATGTTCAACTTGCTTGATGTTATTTGCGTTGTGTACGTCGCTTTCAAATAATTCAAAGAATGAATGTTTTAGTGTCATTTTTCCAATAGCGGAAGCGGCTCGCTGTAATAGCTGCTTCTTCTTAGACCCTACTGTAATTATGGCACAAACCCAAAGACCGAAATAACCTCAGAGAACAAACACAATGTTAGAACTTCACCTTTCCAATGTCAACTAATTGGCAGCTTAAAATGAGAAATTTGTGATAAAACTTGATTTGATTTATTATAATTGTGATAATAAAGTGTTTTTATAATACATGGAAAACTCACCCCAACTCTACAGTGTTGATATCTGGTTACTTAGTGGTTGATAGCACAATGCTAGGGTGTTCTGGGTGATTTCTCACAGAGTTCACTTACTCACAGTCACTCTCTCACTCGAGTTCAGGATACGGCCTGGGTCTGAATCATGCATCTGATCATCTTAGTAGAGTAACGTCACACTCTTGAACACTTTCATCAGGGGAACAGTGTGTGTGTGTGTGTGTGCGCTCTTCTGTGCAGGATCCGATCTGCCTCGTGTTTGGTTATATTATTCAGCTCAGGTCAGTCCATTATGTGTTCTGCTACGTCACTGATGTCACAAGCAATGAGCAAATCGATAGACTGATAAGATGTTGGACCGAGATGAAACCAAGGACATGACGGCTGGAAAATAGACTTTTGAAACTCCATTAACTTTATACTTGCATAGCAGTTTTCGTAGAGGTCAAGAACTGAAATTCTGAACTTATTTCACATTTTGCTGGCCAAAATTTCTCAAAAGTTGTGAAATTTGGCACACTGCTAGAGAAGTGTCTCATCTACTCTAATGTGATATTTGGGGTCTTTATCACAAAGCGTCTAGCGCCACCAACAGCTCAAATTTGCACTAATGTTTCTATTTATATCGGATCGTAATGAGAGTTCAGTGAAAATGATGGTTTGACTTAAGACAACTCGATTAACAATACACATTGTTTTAAAGGAACTTTACAGAAAATCGTAATGTTAATGTTCATAATATCGTAATATTCATGAAGTAGGACAGTGGTTCAAATTTTCTATACAAATGCAAATAAATGAACAAATAAAAATAAGTTTTGTTTTTAGACCCATGTGGCACCATGCAACAAGGATCAAAAATGTTAATAATTTCACAATTCTCATTTTATTCCAATTTGGATAAAAAATAAGGCATGTGGCCATCGTCATGTGATCAGCCAGTGTCGGTTACATCACTGCTATTCTCTACCACCATCAATAATCATTAAATGAATATAATGAAGATGCAAGTCCGAGTGTCAGGTTTCAGATTTGAAGGAGTCCAGGTTGCTGGCGTCTGGTTGATATATTTGTGTAATGTAATCTAGAGGCGTACGCTGGATAATCTTAGCGCTGAAGGAGAACATGAGTCCTGCTGCAAGCGTTCGGAGAAGTCGCAGCACTGAGACTGAAGACCACTGCGCAGGTCTGAGAACTGAATCGTATGTTGTTTGGGACGGGTGGTCTATTGCATCATTTCTATGGCATTTTAATGCAGTTTTGCATGTTCATGTTTCTCCATGAAGCCACGAGAATACCCTGAGCGTTCAGGGCCGTGTTTCCCAACCATATTCCTGGAAGCACACCAACTACAGCGCTCATTTTGGATGTCTCACTTATCAGACTCGTCTATTTCGGGTCTTGGAGTCTCTACTAACGAGCTGGTGAATGAATCTGATGCGTTTGCTTGACCTTTTTCACATTTCCGGGGTTCTCAGAAGAGGAAGTTGTCATAGTTGGGAAATGACAACTGTGTTTTGGGCGATCTCATTTGCCCCAACAGCAACAGAAGGAAATCAACAAAACATCAGTTTTGGGTCAAATATGGACATAACCAGCCGTTGGGTTAAATTTTTAAATTCCATTTTTAATCCAACATTTGGGTTTGTCCATATTTGACCCAAAAATTGAGTTAAAACAACCCAGAATTTTTTAGAGTGTAGCATTTTTGCTGAAAAAAACTTTTGCTGATAATTTACTCACCCCCATGTCATCCAAGATGTCCATGTCTTTCTTTCTTCAGTCGAAAAGAAATTAAGGTTTCTGATGAAAACATTTCAGGATTTTTTCAATGGGATCCACACTCAAAACGAATCATCAGAATGAACGAATCTTTTTTCGAGTCATTTGATTAATTCAATGAATGAAATGACTCAGGAAAAAAAGATTCGTTCATTTTGATGAACGAGTTTGAACAGGAGAGTCACACAGAACAGAGCAAGGCGAGCATTTGAGCTTATAAAACTTAAACTTTGTTATTTATTTATTAAATGAGTGATCGTTTCGCTTGATAAGACCCTTATTCATCGTCTGGTGTCGTTTAAAGCCCTTTGAACAGTTTGCACTGAAACTCTCATTTGGACCTTGAACCGTTTGGACCCCATTGAAGTCCATTATATGGAGAAAATCCTGGAATGTTTTCATCAAAAACCTTCATTTCTTTTCAACTGAAGAAAGAAAGACGTGGACATCTTGGATGACATGGGGGCGAGTAAATTATAAGCAAAAGGTTTTTAAAAGTGAACTACTCCTTTAAGGCTTTTCAAAAGAGGACAAAAAATGTATTACAATTACAAATTGCTATATTAGAAATACTCAGGCAGTAGCATTAAGGCGTTTTCTGTAATCTAATGTCAAGGTAATATAGGGATACACCGATATGAACATTTTGACAGATACCGATAACCGATAATTCTTTATATTTGAAAGCCGATAACTGATACATTGGCCAATAAATCGAAATCCAAATGTTTATATTTTTTATCCAAAAAAAATTCTTATTACTTTACAAATAAATAAAATAATGCCTAAATAATGCAAACTAGCCACACGTATTAAAAATAAAATGCATGTGCCACACATAAATAATTTGGAGTTTGAAGAATGTGTGTGTGCCTCCAGACACAGGGTGTGAAACACTAGTTTAGAGACAATTCTGTTTTTATCTGATCAGAAATGATGTCTAAATAAGTCAATATTGGTAAATTTGTGGGGCGCTGGATTAGTGGTTATTTCAGACTCTGTCAAAGTGTTTGGTGAAATATTTGGATTTATTTTCAGTTTTTTTGTTTTTGAGTTTTTAGTTTATATCTACTTTTTTTTAATCTTCTAATACTCTGAGTGTGATGTTGAGGTGTTTCTGTGGACCGTTGTGTGTTTAACCCTTGAGCCGGAGCTGCTGATTGGCTCGTGGTGTAGAGTGTGTAGAGTGTGTCCGTATAAGGAAAGGTCTCTCGGCACAGGAAGACTCTTTCTCCTTGAGATTGGAGCACCTGCATCCAGAGAGTAAGAATCTACTTTTTACTATGACTAGGCAATAATATGTGACGACCATTGTTGTGTATAGCTCATTACAAGTAACTTCAGTTACGTAATCAGATTACTTTTGCAAGTAACTAGTAAAGTAACGCATTACTTTTTCAATTTGCAACAAAATATCAAATGCATTGACTGAGAACTCTCATGTTGAGAGAAATAAAGTGAGGAGGTGTGTGTGTGTGTGTGTGTGTGTGTGTAAACATGATAGTTATTACAGTTCTAGACTAAATATGAACATGCATTTACTCATCTCACGTGCACGAAAACATTCAGCATTCCTCAAAATGAATATAAACAGTAAAGTGCAATCTCAGAATTTTATGCAAAACTTTTATAACTAAATATATTAAATGACACAAATATGAAATATGACAAATTATGTATTAAATCTCACTTGATTAACCAATGCTGCTAACCTTCAATAATCATTTAACTATACTAATAAGCAAAAATTACTCAAGATTAGATTTAGAAATAAGCGTGCTGAACTTCCTTCTCCTGGATGCCATTGTTCTTTAATCCAGAATGGCTGAAATGTTTGTTTGAGCGGCGCCCTCTACTGTACAGGAGTAAACATGCATTTCCTTGCGTTTGGTGTATAAGGGCCTTAACATTTGCCAAAAATATAACTTTTTTTTGCTGTTATTGAAAAACAAAAAAAGCAAGCCCAGCCCAAGTGAGAAAGTAAAGCAAGAGTAATTTAACGCATTACTATTCGTTAAAAAGTTACTAAGTAATGCAATTAGTTACTTTTTTGGGGGAGTAACGTATTATTGTAATAATTTACTTTTAATAGTAACTTACTTTCCCAACATTGGTGACGACGACATCCAAACACGGTTGATAGATTATTGGACTCCTACTCGTGGGTGAATGTCAATGATTAGTCATTTTTGTGGGTGGCAAATGGATGTTTTGATTGGTTGACTGGGATTATTTTTGTAGTGTGTGATGTGCTGCATTGGTTAAAGCTCAAGACTGCTATTCAGAAGGTCGTTGGCTAGACTTTCCGGAGATTGAAACCACTAAATATTCTGTTTGCATCATTGATCATTTTCACTGTAAAGCCGCGCCACAATCTATAAAGCGCTTTAGAAATAAAAGTGAATTGACCATCACAATCCCAGAGTTTTTCCAAGGTGAATTCACCAGTGCTTTTGGAAAAAAGACTAATTCTACAATGAAATTTGGTGTAGAAACAATTTTCGCTCAAAAAATTGTTTGTACATTGCAAATAATTGCAAAGAAAAGGCGACGGCGAGTAATACGTTAAAGGGTTAGTTCACCCAAAAATTAAAATTAAGTCATTAATTACTCACCCCCATGCTGTACCAACCCCGTAAGACCTTCGTTCGTCTTCAGAGCACAAATTAAGATATTTTTTATTTAATTTGAGAGCCGAATCACTACCACATAGGCTCCTAAGGGAATGACACTCGACGGCCCAGAAAGTCAATGAAGAAAATGTTTAAATATCCCATGTGACTACAGCGGCTCAACTATAAGTTTATCAAGCGACGAGACTACTTTTTGTGCGAAAAAAACAAACAAAAATAACGACTTTATTCGACTATTTCTTTTCTTCCTTGTTGGCCTGAGACGAGACTTCAATACGATTTCCACGACGAAATTGCGACCTCCTTCAACTACTTCAGTTCAGTTCTCGCGCATGCGTCGTGGAAATCTATGGAAGTCTCGTATTTTTGTTTGTTTTTTCGCACAAAAAGTATTCGCGTCGCTTGATAAACATATAGTTGAGCCACTGTAGTCACATGGGATATTTAAACATTTACTTTATTGACCGTCGAGTGTCATTCCCTTAGGAGCCTATGTGGTAGTGATTCGGCTCTCAAATTAAATAAAAAATATCTTCATTTGTGCTCTGAAGACGAACGAAGGTCTTACGGGGTTGATACAGCATGGGGGTGAGTAATTAATGACTTAATTTTCATTTTTGTGTGAACTAACCCTTTAAATTAAACGTGAGATGTTGTGGTAGACAAACTGAAATGGTGTTTTCTTGTCTTTACAACCTCAGTATTTCAATGGGCACTAATGGATTTTTCAATGGCATATTGATATCTAGAGATATGTCGTGTTAGTATCTGATATATGTAGTATACGTTTCACACAATATTTACCAAATTCCCCAATAAGCTCATCTTTTAATCTGTCGAGTGGATTTAGTAATTGGTCGGTCTGGTTGTGGCTTCAGAGTTCCTGATCGGAGTTGAATGTAGTTTCAGTTCATCTCTGGGTGTGTGTGTGTGCACGTGGCATCACTGTTCATCTCCAGGTGTGTGTGTGATTGCACATGGCATCAGTAGCGAATGCAGATTGGCGTTGGCGTTGTCTGCGTCTGTGAGGGCGAGCGACCCCGGATTCTTGCCCCAGTGCAAACAGAAGTTGATGCAACGCGTCTGTCGCTTATCTCGAACCCCGCATGCCCTTCACTGACGCAGGTGGAGGGGAGTGGGGAGGCGGAGCTTCACGTAGAATCGGAGCGTCCTGATTGGCTGATTCAGGCCCTCCCAATGCTCTTTAAAGCTGCCACTCACCTCCAGGGCTAAAACGAGCTCATCCGCGTTCTGGCAGCGCATCAAGTGTCCTGCGTCCCACCGGCTCTCATTGTGAGTAACCACCATTAATAGATCATAACCTGGGTAGAGCTAGAGGAGATCTGTTTAAAGTGGGAGTTTTTGCATTTGGTTGCTCATTGCTGGAGTTGTGTGTGTGTGTGTGTGTGTGTGGTTGAAGAATGCTGGTTGAAGCACAAACACAGACATTCTCTTTGAAGAGCGAGTGTTTCTCGTGTCGTAAAGCGCTCGGGTCAACTCCAGCTGCTGGGCTCGTTGACACTGAAAAACAAATTGGCGTCGAAACCGTTTTCAAGTTAATGTTGTTATAACTCCTGTGTAAAGCGTTTTAAAGCCACTCCTCACGGGTTTCACTTGGACTGATGGTTAAATGGTTTCGTTTATTCTCTGAAAGGCGAGGAGACGCGTGAGATTACAGGAGAAACAGGTGAGCATTTTCATTTCTTTGCTGTCAAGGACGAACTGAAGTGCGTCTACTGTTTTTCTAGTTCTGCTTCTGGTCGTAAATGTAAAAGAGTTTGATTGTGTCGAGAGCTGTGAGTAAAGTCGAGTGTTTTATGAGAATGCCAGGTCTTTTTAAGGAGTGCTGGGTATGTTGGTTGGATCAACCTCTTTTTTTTTTACTGGTTAGTCTGGTTTTTCAAGGCTGAAGTTTGTTTTTTCTTGATGTCTTGACAGCTGAAGTCTCATAAAATATATGTAAATGTTTATTTCAGGCGAGGGAACCAAAATCTTCTCATTTTTAAAATACGGGAATGTTATTTACATTACTGTTTATTCATTTACCAATAGCTTTTACACATAAACAAGGAATGTGTTAATATGAATATAATCATCTGGCCTATCAATGCCCAGTCATTTAGGGGGTTCATTAATTCGGTTGTTCTTATTTGAAACTCGATCAGATTATTAATATGAAATGAATTAATGAAACTAAGACTGTAAAACTGCTAGTTCAGACTGTCATTTCTGATTGGATAAGATGCGTTGTTGTAAAATACAGATAAACACACTCCTGGGACTCGTTGCAACCTTAGCTAACAAACATATAACGTTCCCATTAAGTTATGAACATTTTTTTTCTGAAAAGTAAAAAAAGAAGATTAAATTAAAGCTGCAAGCAGCGATGGGCGGGCCCTCGCACCTGTAGCACGTCGGGGTCTGAGGCGGCCGCGTTTCATTTTCTGAAGCTCAGCCAGTGCGGCTGTGCATTTGCCACACTGCTTCGTTAAAGGCCACTTCCTGTTGCCAGCAGGTGGCGCTATGACTGTGGGTGAATTTCGGCATGTAGATTTGTTCAGGGCGGGACTCTTGTCAAATGTGTTAAATTTCGTGCAGATCTGGGCATTTACAGCCAAGTTACTACAACTTCCTGTTTCATGGCGAATCATCGACGCCACGGACACGCCCATCGACGAAAACGCGCAGATAGCACAACTTTTCATCGTCAATGCCTTTAGAAGGCACAGCAGAAATTTGAAGTCGATCTGACTAAATCCCTAGGAGGAGTTCGTTAAAGTACGTAATGAGTAAATCATCCAAAAATGGCGGTAAAATTAGAAATGGCCGACTTCCTGTTGAGTTTAAGGCATCGCTCCAAGAGACTTTTCTGTGCGTCTGGACATGATAGATGTACCACAGAAATTTCGTACATGCCGGTCAAACATGCGGCGGGGGCTGCTTCGTTAAAGGTCACTTCCTGTTGCCACTAGGTGGCGCTATGACTGTGGGTGAATATCGGCATGTAGATTTGTTCAGGGCGGGACTCTTGTCAAATGTGTTAAATTTCGTGCAGATCTGGGCATTTACAGCCAAGTTACTACAACTTCCTGTTTCATGGCGAATCATCGACGCCACGGACACGCCCATCGACGAAAACGCGCAGATAGCACAACTTTACATCGTCAATGCCTTTAAAAGGCACAGCAGAAATTTGAAGTCGATCCGACAAAATCCCTAGGAGGAGTTCGTAAAAGTACGGAGTGTGTAAATCGTCCCAAAATGGGCGCCAAATTCAAAATGGCCGACTTCCTGTTGCGTTTAGGGTATGGGTTCTTGAGGCTTTTTTGTGCGTCTTGATATGATGCACGTCCCCACCAAATTTCGTGTTTGTAGGTTGAACGTGGACGAGGGGCTAATTTTTTCCAATTTTCTAGGTGGCGCTAGGGAGTCATTTTGCCACGCCCATCCGCGAAACCCACAAAATACGAAATTTTTCACCAGTCCTGACATGCGTGCCAAATTTGGTGAGTTTTTGAGCATGTTGAGGCCCCTGAAAATGGCGCTTACTTAAAAAAAAATAACCCTAACAGTTTCAAGAGGGTCCTCGCACTGTTAGTGCTCGGGCCCTAAAAAACCTTTTCTTTGAAAATTTTGGCATTGATAGATATTTTATTTTTGATTCTAAATTGTTTCAATTATTTACTGTATTTTATTTTTATTATTATGATTTTTTTTTATTCTAAACTGTTTTAATTATTCTGACTTTGAATTGCCGCTGCGTATGAAATGTGCTATATAAATAAACTTGCCTTGCCTGCCTTTTCTTAAAGAACATTTCAATGTATCGTTGTTCATACTTTATCGAAAGTTACTATTAAATGTTCTATAAATGTTCGGAAACAAGTAGTAACAAACATTTTTTTATGCGAAAGTGCAACTACAACGTTTCAGAAAAAACGTCCCATAAACGATGTGTAAGTAACTTTTTGTTAATAAAGGCCAGATAACTTTGAACAAACTTCGATTAACGTTACGGGACCATAAACAATCATAGTTGGATTAAGGAAAGTATATTACATTGCAGAAGTGTTTATTCCGATTTTTTGCTGTTGCCAGTGTTTTATAAAAGCAGTAAGCCACTGTCTATACGCATGAGGAACACAGTAAAAGCGGTTAAACGCACCACATCTGTGTGCAAGAGAAGCTTCCCAGTCCTGTGGGCCAGTTTCCATGAGTCTCTCAGGCCACATTTATGAATATATCAATGAGGGCTTTGTGTTGGTGGGATTGTTGGTAATTGGGTTCAAGAATGGTTTTGGCGTATGCGCTTGTCTTATGCAATGCTCTCCGACTCAATGGAAATGGTTTTCAGAACGGATTGTGCCTAACATGGGCTGGAAATAGCTGACCTGAGGCCAGTGAGTGTTGTGCGCTCATAACAGGTGTGTGTTAAAACGGCACTAAACGCGTCTGATTCCAGAGCTCATGCGTCATGGAGCGGATCAGACGCACAGATACACGAGTCCTCAACCCAAACATTGAACAAACACACCCTTTATGTGGACCTGGAGCAAAACACCACAGCAACTCTCAACAGGGAATATACATCCTGAAGCGGGCCACGGTGACGTGTGCGATCGATCGCGGTGATAAAACATCTAAAACTGTAGGTTCAACAGGCCAGTTTGTGTACTGCGGTTTGTAGTAGTCTTATCAATATCCACTATCATGTCCATATAAATGCAAAGTGGCCCAAATGCATGGGTTTATTTGGGCTTTTTGGAAGATGTTTTGCATGTTTTTGGTCTGTCCAGTTTTTATCAGGATAAACTTATAAAATAAGTTTGTATGATGAACCCAATTCGTATCGAATACTCTTAAAGTATCTTGTATATACAATTGAGTTCAAATGCATCATTTTTAATCTCTTTTCCTAATTGATGTTTGTTGAATCAGTCTGTGAAGCTGATATGGCAATACATTTAAATCCAACCAAACCAGGAACACCAGGATGGATTTATCTCAAGTTCAGGGATTAAATCAATAATAGGCCTGCATTTGTCTCTGAATGTTGTTATTTTGACTTGTTTAGCAGGATCAGTTCATGGTCACATGTCTTAAACTAAGAAGTTTCGGAACATTTCTGATTTAAAAAGTCATAATTAAGTCATGTAGACTATAGAGCCAGACCGATATATCGGCAGGCCGATATTAGACATTTTCCAAACTATCGGTATCGGCAGTTATAATGGCCGATAAATGAATATTTCAAAAATAAAATAAAAACGGACGAAACACGCTTGAACCATGTCTTGAGTTGTATAGTTTGTCCACCAGAGGGCACTCTACACCGTTCCTGTTGGCAACACTCGTTGAGTTGGTCACGAGACATACATTGCTTGAATAACAATTAAATCTCTCCTTGGCCTGTTATATTGAAAATGTATGTTTTACAATTTGCAGTATGACGTTATCCATTGCTGAATTATGGCTCATCATAGACTAGCTAACCACAAAGCTAGCTAATCCCACTGTGACAATAAAAGAAGTTTTTTATTAAAATGCATTATCATATTATTTTTTGTTAAAACTCATAAATAACTACAAATAACTAATGTTAGGGAAATCTGTTAATGTTTTGTTGTGCGTTTCTTAAAAAAAATAAAAATATCGGCCGATATATCGGAATATCGGATTTTAAAACCAACAAATATTTGTATCGGTATCGGCCTTCAAAATCCTTTATTGGTCTGGCTCTAGTAGACTCTGGGAATGATGTGTAGAGCTTCTTCCCGGTTAACGGGGAACATTCTGGCAATCTCTCTTAAAGTCATCCAGTAACTTTAATAAAACGTTCGTTCAAAGGTATCTGGTCTTTAATAATGTTCTCGAAACGATTGCGTTGTTTTTTTTTAAACGTTTTAATTGGATGTTTGTTTTACGTTTTTTAAATGTTACCGCTAGTTTTTGAACGTTCAGAGTACTTTAAATAGTAACGTTCCCATTATGTTTGAAGGAATGATAAAATAGAGCGTTCACATGACCAACAGAACATGTTTAGAGAGCAGTTTCCTGAGTTTGTCTTACCACAGAAAAATGTAATTAGCCACCCAGCCAAATTTGAATGATTAAAAAGCCGCCAAGTAAATAAAATGAGCTATCAGATATGTGCACATTAAACCACTGACTGCCTACTGAAAATTGTGGCTTGCTAGCAGATTGTCTTGTGTCAAACTTGGTTATTTTTCTTTTTTTCTTTTTTTTTGCCTATATTGTGTGCTGATGTTGATTCGTTACTTATTGTTGTGTGTCGTATTTGTCTTTTTATTACTTTTAATGTTGTTATTATTTGTGGACTGTAAAAGTCATTTCTTGCTTTATATTTTGTTTTTAGGTTGCCATCATAATAACTGGCCAGGGACAACAGATGCAAATTAGCCTGTTGAGCTATCTCCGGCTCATTTACAGTTATTTTACTGTCAATTAATGAGCACTGTCCCTGTAAAATAAACAAATAAATAAAATAAAATGAAATGAAAAAAAAATCAAAATCTTGAAAAAATTAGCATTATTCTCTGCTCTCAAACGCTGGGGGGGCGTGTCCACTGGCTGCGTTGAAACCACGCCCACTCGCGGGACAGCTGCCGTACTGTGGTTATACCACCGTTTTAGCCCCGCCCAAAATCCCTGACCACAGCGATGATGAAACCCTGTTTAACAGTCTAACTCCACAATTCAATACTTCACAGTTCACATTGTAATGTGGTTTTTGTTTTAGTTTAAATAACTTAACTTAATGGGAACATTAGCTCATAGATTCCAGGTCTAACCAAACTTCCCGGTTGTGTCTCCAGCTCTTTTCCCGGAGACGACTCGTCCCTCACGGCTGTAGACATGGACCGCATGGAGCTGAAGAACGTGAACACTGAGGCGGACGACGAGAGCAGTGTGGACGATCGAGACATGGAGCCCATCGATTCAGAGAAAGCCACTATCAACAGGTGTGTGTGTGTGTGTGTGTGTGTTTGATGTCCAGATGTAAAGGTTGTGACACACACTCTGATGGGAAATGATGACTATGTGCACTGCTGTAATGGTATAGAAATACTACAGTTCAACTTTAAAACGGATGTCTATTTTTATTGATATTTGTATTCCATTTTATTCATTTCTTGTACATGTTGGACTGATTCTGAAATCAGATCCTATATAATGTGTGTGTGTTGCCGATTACAGCCAGTTTCTGGACGAAGAGGACGCAGAGAGTCAGAAGTTCCTCACCAACGGGATGATGAAGAAGAAGAAATATGAGGAAGAATATGTAATATTGTAGTTCAGAAACACATTAGCATATTGACTGTGTCTCTGGAGCTGGTGATTAACCCTCTTCTTCCTCCGCTTCGCAGCACCCGGGTCACGCGTCGTTTGGGATGTCCGTCTTTAACCTCAGTAACGCCATCATGGGCAGTGGAATTCTGGGACTGTCCTTCGCCATGGCCAACACCGGCATCGTACTGTTCATGTGAGTGTGTCTTCTGAAAAGTGGGAGGGACGTGTAATCAGCGTTGCTCATGAATATTAAACAATGATAATAATAAATTGGCTCTTGAATATTAATGAGGTGATGGAACTTTCAACCAATAAAATGTAGATGTTATAAAGTAGGCGCTAGATATATATATGAATATATATATGTGTATATATAAGAATATATATATGTGTGTGTGTGTGTGTGTGATGGAAATACCCACCCAAATATGTATATGCAGCTGGAAATACTGGATGCATCTAAAATTATATATATATAGTGTGTGTGTGTGTGTGTGTGTGTGTGTGTATTCGTTATATACAACAAAACAATATTATAACTAAAACTAACTAAAAGTGGTTTAAATATATATATATATATATATATATATATTCTACATTCTATATATATTAGAATGTAGAATATACAGTATATATATATATATATATATATATATATATATATATATATATTCTATATATATATAATATTATACATTATAAAAAATGCTGGGTTTTTTAACCCCATTTTGGGAAAAATATGGACAAACCCAGCCATTGGGTTAATTGGGTTAGAGTGTACCAATAATATCACACTTTTTGTGATATTTATTTTTACAGTCAGGCCACAGCGAGCACTAAAACTTTTGATAATAATAAAAAGGCACTTGAATATTAATTAGGTGATGGAACTTTCAACCACTAAAATGTAGATGTTATAAAGTAGGCGCTATATATATATATATATACACACACAGAATATGTGTGTGTGTGTGTGTGTGTGTGTGTGTGTGTAATGGAAATACCCACCCAAAAATGTGAATGCAGCTGGAAATACTGGTTACATCTAAAATTATATATATATGGTGTGTGTGTGTGTGTGTGTGTATTTGTTATATACAACAAAACAATATTATATAAAACAACAACTAAAAGTGTGGTTTAAATATATATATATATACAGTATATATATATATATATATATATATATGTATATATATATATATATATAACATTATACACTCTAAAAAAATGCTGGGTTAAAATTTTGGGTAAAATATGGACAAACCCAGCCATTGGGTTAATTGGGTTAGAGTGTACCAATAATATCACACTTTTTGTGATATTTATTTTTACAGTCAGGCCACAGCGAGCACTAAAACTTTTAAAACCGCTGTTTATGTGCTTATTTATCTACTAATCAAAATCTACTCATCATGTTTTCAAAAGTAATACTTGCGACGGCCTTGTTTGTAGCAAATGTGCGCCACATTTCCCAGAAACCCCTTGAGAGGATCTTATCAAAGAATGTTCGGTGTGGGGACGGCAGGGTTTCTCAGGGCCGGGGCTGGTGTCTGTGACACGCTACACCGCACGCATCGCTAATGAATTATACGGCTATATTTAGCTCAAGTCTGCTGTTCAGTGAGGGGTTAAAGTGTGTGTGTGTGTGTGTGTGTGAGACTGACAGCAGTCAGCTGTCCCACTGACCCGCCACAGCATGAGGAAAGTCGCACACACACCTTCAGCGCTAACGGTCACCTGAGTGTCTCTCTGTGGTTCTCTGCTGCTCATGTTATTTCTGTTCGCGGAGGCTGGTGTCGAGTGACCCAACCAGCATTAACCCAATCTGGAGATCATCTCTCCGTCTGTCAGTGTGTGTGTGTGTGTGTGTGTGTGCGAGCTCCAGATGTGACCGTAGTTTACCAGTGTTACCCTGCTTTGTTAATATTCACAGAAACGATATACATTGTTATAGTTGGATGTTCATCTAACATGTTACTACTTGTTTGTGAACATTCAAAAGTAACGTTTCATAAAATTTAAAGAATTATTAACAAAAGAAAACACATTTTAAAACATTCAATATTCAGAAATAATGTTTTCATAAACGTTAATGCAGTATATTTCGTTTTTTTTTTTTTATTATTACCATTAAAACCGGTTAGGGTCAGATTAATAATAGATAACGGAATGCACAACAATTAAAAAAATAAAACCATATATGGATAATTTGACCTCCCTTTCAATTCCAGAAATCTGCTCACCTTATTTTGAGAGGACCTTTAGCTCGGGCTCGTTAGCATTAGCGGTATGTGCGCTCAGACTCGATATGTGCACTCTGCTTTTAGAAACCTTTCAAAAATAAACTCACAGCATGGCGATATAAGATGATCCTAAACGTCTGACTCGCACAGGTTAAAAGGTTCTTGATGTTTTCCCAGAATCCTCCTGCTGGGAGTGGCTATCCTGTCGCTGTACTCCGTTCACCTGTTACTCATGACGGCCAAAGAAGGAGGTGAGTGTGTGGAGAGATTGAAAAACGCACGTCTACATATGAAACATGCTGTAGATGCGATGATATCCTCTGGCTGCAGGATCGCTGATCTACGAGACGCTCGGAGAAAGAGCGTTCGGATGGCCGGGAAAAATGGCGGCGTTTGGATCTATAACTCTGCAGAACATAGGAGGTAAAGTTGTTATTTTTAATTCTTATTCTTAATCGTTCTTTAGTGCGTTTTGTTGCTGTTTGAGCATAAAACATCCCTCCAGCAGGAGTTATTCTCTATATCAGTGTCAGTGTTTCTGAAACGCCTCTATTGTAGTCTTGAGTTTCTTCTGGGAACAAACATGTCACAATGTTCCTCATTTAAATAATTAATAAGCAGAATAAAGGGGCGGGGCCTGGTTGAGTTAGGATGTAGTGTGTTGAAACCAAGCGGAAACCTTCCTCTCTCTCATGAAACCAACACGGAAGTGACTTAAACTGCAGTTCATCGACTGGCCACTAGAGACCGGCTGCAGAAGAGAGCCAATCCCATAGACCTCAGCCCAACTTTACAGCAGAAACAAATGTGTTTACAGCCTGGTGCAAAAAGTAGTTTTGGTCTATATGGTTAATTTTGTCCTTCTTGACGAATTTTTTTTATAACTCATCCGTTTAAATTATATTAAGCCTCAAAGTTGTGCATAATTAAGGGCGTGGCCACTTGAGTGACAGGTGGATTGCCGCTGATGGCTGTTTGTCTGCTGTCTGTTAGCGTCACGTCTCCTCAGCTAATCCGCCTCGCTGCTCATTTTCGTTTATCCGGAAGTGATGCGTGGCTGGCTCCGCCCACTTTGAGCTTCAAAAATGCTCTTCGGAAACACCACGGGTGATGTCACACACACTCCGAACATATTTTTTTTTCATATTTTTTCGACCAATCACAACACACCGATTCAGCCGACCAATCAGAGCGCAGTGTGCTTTTAGAAGGAGGGGCTTCACAGAGGCAGGAAGTAAACAGAGCGTTACTGACAGACTGGGAAGAGAGGAGCCGCAACAATGGAGAATATGAGGAGAATAATCAACATTCAAGCAGGAAAACCTGTTCTAGTAGAGAAACGACAACATCAAGACTTTTTAAAAGTAAAAAAAGCTTTTTTTTCACACGAGTGACATGACATGAATGTGTTTGGTTTGTCTTCAGCCATGTCCAGCTACCTGTTCATAGTGAAGTACGAGCTGCCGGAGGTGATCCGTGCGTTCCTCGGGCTGGAGGAGAGCTCCGGGTGAGTCTCAGCGATGCTGAATGAGTGTTTGTGTCTTTATACAGGGTTCATACAAAGGACTTGAAGTGACTTTTTGAAATTTAAGTCCTGGAAAACCCTTGAGAACAGGGTTTACGTATATGAAAGACAATATATGCGAAATTAGTGTTTAATTTGATTGATTTTTACGCAAAATGAACACTGATATAGAGCCGTTTCAAATGGCTATGAGCATGAGATTGCTCCTATATTTCCAGTATATGATACAGGTTTCATTATTAAAGTCAATCATATATTCATGAGAGAAAAATCAGTTTGAACAAGGCAGTATATGTATCATAGTATCTTTCAGTCACTTTATATGTACCATTTTATTAGTTTATTTCTATTGATCTATTTACCTTTTTTAGAAGTTGAAAGATCATAAAGATATTGTTTGATAGGTCAGATCTCGGATTGTAGTCCTTGAAAACCAAAGCAATAGTGCTTGAATATTTTACAGTATCTGTACGAACCCTGTACAGGAGAAACTCGAAAAATTACAACATGGTGCAAAAGTTCATTTATTTCAGTGATTCAACTTAAAAAGGTGAAACTAATATATTATAAAGACTCATTGCATGCAAAGTGAGATATTTCCAGCCTTTATTTGTTATAATGTTGATGATTATGGCTTACAGCGAATGAAAACATTTTCACAATATTCTAATGTTGAATTTGTGGTGTTCATAATCTGTAAGCCATAATCATCAGAATTATAACAAATGAAGGCTTAAAATATTCCACTTTGCATGTGATGAGTCTATATAATATATTGAATCAGTGAAATTTGCTCGATGTTCAGATTTTTCGAGTGTGTATGACGGCAGATTAAAGTGTATTGATGGTTGTTGTTGTGCAGTGAATGGTACCTGAACGGGAATTACGTGGTGGTGCTCGTGTCCATCGGCGTCATCCTCCCGCTGTCCATGCTGAAAAACCTCGGTAAGACTGTTTAAGTGTCAGACAGTTCGTGATGTGTGTGTGTGTGTGTGTGTTTCTCACTCGGTTCTCGTCTCACAGGGTATCTCGGCTACACCAGCGGCTTCTCTCTCTCCTGCATGGTGTTCTTCCTGGGCGTGGTGCGTTTACTTTCAATCTTTAATGTTCAATTCACGTTTATTCACAAAAATACGTCCATGTTGCAATTTAGAGTGATCAGCGTTACTATGTTTCAGAAATGTACTTCAATAATGTACTAATTTAACCCTTGTGCATCAATTAAAAAAGTTACACATAGGTAAAAAGAGGACAAAAATGTCCATGTCAAAAAACTGTCATAAAAATGTGACGCTTTGGAGCACAGACTTAAGTTTGGTATCATTTTAAAGAAGACCCTTTGCAGATTATTGCTGAAGTAAAAAAATAATAATAAGTAAATCCAAAAAAAAGTTATATAGGTATAAGTTTATGAAAATATTTTATATAAAATATATATTTTTTAAATCAGGTTGAACTCAAAACTGCAATAAAATCAAAGCCATAAATCTAAATAGGTTGTGTTCCAAATTTGAGGATGATATCCCAAAAAAATGAGCTTTGGGTATCAGTTTGTTTGGGCGTAGTAACATATTTTCCCCATTGGGTGGCAGCAAAACCCCACTGGAGCTCACAGTGATTGGATCTGAATTTGCAGTTTTTCCTCTCTCGGTATTACAAACACACACACACACACATACTAACCACACACTGACATCCATACCAACACACCCACACAAATATTGTTGCATAATTTATCCAGTTGGCTCTATAATATGCCGAACCAGAAAACAGGAATAAAGCAATATTTGTTTTATAGGCCAAACTTAAAAAAATGGCACCATCTGATAAAAAAAAATAGTAAAAAATAAAATTTTGAAGCCTTGCCAATAGAATGAAAGCCTCTTAACAAAGATTGGATAATTTTATAGTTAAGTGAACCGGGGATTAAAAATGTCAGTTTTAATGGGGACATTTTTGTCTAAAAGGCACTTCGGGAGTATTTTTTGTACCTAATGCAAAAAATATATTTTTAAGAAAATGACAGGGAAATAGTAAAATTCCAATAAAAACACACACCTGTGCCAATTTTTTTGCAGTTAGCTTTAACACAGGCAAAGTGATCAAAAAAACAAAACTGAAAAGGACAAACATGTCCATAAGGATGCACAAGGGTTACTTGTTAGTTGTCAGAAAGATGTTGATTGATAATATGAACTGGTGTTGTCAGACTGATGTAATGGTGTGTGTTTGTGTTTCTCAGCTGATCTATAAGAAGACGATCCTCCCTTGTCCTCTTCCGTTCTTCTACCAGCACGGCTCCAACATGAGCGTGAACGGGTCGGACGCGCTGGGGTTACACACACTTCAGAACGCCTCGGCGCTGGCGTATATCTCTGAGGCCTCGGTCAACGGACCTCATCTGGACCCTCACGCCACGACCTATGACCCCGCGCACAGCCCGGTCGAGTTCACACACCACCCCGACGACCACGAGGACATGTGCACACCCAAATACTTTGTGTTCAACTCACAGGTGTGTGTGTGTGTGTGTGTGTGTATGAGAGAAAAAGTGTGTGTGTGTGTGTGTGTGTGTGTGTGTGTGTGTGACCATCTCTAACAAAGCTCAACATTTCTTTGTAATTTCATACATTTTCAAATTTCTCTATATTATTCATTTTATTGATTTTTTTTAATTAAAAGTAAGAATGAAATTAGATTTTTTTAATTCTGTGTGAATGAGAGAGAGTGTGTGTCTGTGTAAGAGAGTGTGTGTGTGTGTGTATGAGAGAGAGTGTGTGTGTGTATGAGAGAGAGAGTGTGTGTGTGTGTAAGAGAGTGTGTGTGTGTGTGTGTATGAGAGAGAGAGTGTGTGTGTGTATGAGAGAGAGAGTGTGTGTGTGTGTAAGAGAGAGAGTATGTGTGTGAGAGAGAGTGTATGTGTGTGTGTGTGTGTGTAAGAGAGAGAGTAAGTGTGTGTGTGTGAGAGAGAGAGTGTGCGCATATGTGTGTATGACAGTGTGTGTGTGTGTGTAAAGAGCTTCATGGTGTTCATTATATTTCTCTTTCAGACCGCTTACACACTTCCCATCCTCGCCTTCGCATTCGTGTGTCATCCTGAAGTTCTGCCCATCTACAGTGAACTCAAAGAGTGAGGACACACACACACACACACATTAACAACAGCTCATATTGACTGAGACCGATGGATTGGCATGTTAGATGGCCTCTCAGATGTGGTCTGACCTGTGTGTGTGTGTGTGCGTGTGTGTCGTGTTTTCCTCCACAGTCGCTCTCGGAAGAAGATGCAGGCGGTGTCCAACCTCTCCATCTTAGCCATGCTGGTGATGTACCTGTTCTCCGCCCTGTTCGGATACCTCACGTTTTACGGTAACACGCCTTAAACACTCTTACGCCATCAAACTCTCCAGTGGAGAAGTTACTTGTTGCTGAACACACACTCTGTGTCTCAGATCACGTGGAGGCAGAGCTGCTGCACACCTTCATCAAGGTCTACAAGTTCGACACGATGCTCCTGATGGTGCGTCTGGCTGTGCTGACGGCGGTGACGCTCACCGTTCCCATCGTGCTCTTCCCTGTGAGTACCAACACACACACACACACACACACTCCTTTGATGACATATTACTGCTTTCTCATGTGTTTATGTATATCCTCCTGTTGGGTCTGCAGTGCTGTAAATGTCCACCAGAGGGCCCTGCTCTCTGAAGATCAAGAGCTCACAAATTATATATGTATATATGTTAAATCATTTATAAATTAATATAATATTAAATTAAATATAATATTAAATATAAAATGTATAATATTACAATATATATAAAAAGTATAAATTATAATATTGTATGATATTATAATATATAAAGTAATTTAAATAGCATAATGTCCGATAGCAAATATATATATATATATGTGTGTGTTATTATTATTATTTAAATAGTATTAGGTCCAGTAACAAAAATAGGGGGAAAAATACATAAATAAATAAATAATAATGAAAAAAAAAATATATATATATATATATATTTATAAATATAATAAAAAATCTGGAATTTTTATATACCTCATAAAACATTTTTGGAAGCCTTGTCAATGGATAGTTTAGTGAATGTAATGTTTGTTAGTGAATGTTTGTGTGGGTGTATTGTATGAAATATTGTGTAATATAAATGCTTAATTCATTTCCACAATTTGAGTGCGTGTTTCTTATGCTACAATTAAATTATATCATATTAATCAGTATCATATCAGTCATCAGTTGCGCTGTTCATTCGATACCAGAACCAGCTTCAACTATAGACTACAGTTATCAACATTTTTCTGTCATGTGACCGACAGAGGGAGTCTGAGAGCTGCTTTTTCTCTCTTTATAAGCCCCTCCCTCTCTTTGTCTCTCTCTCTCACACACACACACACACTGAGGGCGGGGCGAGCAAAGGGAATGGAATATTACCTGATGCAGTGCAGTGACCTTGCCAAGAAGACTGCAGTGACAGTGTATGGCCACAGATGGCGCCCAACACACACACACACACACAGACACACAACGGCTCAGTTTAGGATTGAGAAATATGGGTTTTCAGGTCTAGCCAGTATTATTTCATTGTTTTGTTTAAAATATTATCTCAAAAGCTGCACAAAACTGTCACACTAGTGACACTCATTACCGCCCCGTTAAAACAGCAAACGGCTCGTATGAAACACACACACACGTGCAGTTCAGTTCGGGTTGAGATCAGGGGTTGTAGAGTTTGTGAGATTTGACATTTTGTGTTTCCAAGGAGTTCTTGGCCTTGGAGTTGCTCATAAATGTCACAGTGTGTGTGTGTGTGTGTGTGTGTGTGTGTGGGGGGGGTTCCTGTTGCTCCGTCTGAGGGCCGCGGAGACCTTGAGTCCCTCTCGCAGACTACACTCACTAACACAAACAAAAACACACCACAGTTGTTTTGTTGTAGTCATGGTAAACCCTCTCTCTCTCTCTCTCTCTCTCTCTCTCTCTCTGTCTGTACATATTGGCATGTTGGATTGTGCAATTGTTGTATTGTGGCGTCTCTGATTGGCTGCAGCAGTTGAGAGTGCAGGACTGTGGGAAGCTGGTCAGGAGTGATGTGTATCGGTGATCTCACACACAGTGCTGTGGATCAAGGCTGTCTGCCATGAATGGGCACAGTGTGTGTCTGAGCGGTGACAGGTGTGTGTGGCCCGTGTCCTTATACAGACGCTCGGGCCGTCCAGCTCCGGTTACACCGGTCCAGTGTGTGTATCAGTCCCGTAGATGGACAGGTCCATTTATCACACTTTTAATAAATCTGCTGGGTGTATTGTTAGAAACTGTATGACTGGATAAACTGGATTGTTAAAAAATAAATGTATAATTTATTTTGTGCATTTTTTACTGTTACATTTATTGTTATGATAATTTCATTATAATCTTATACAGTATATCCTATATAAAAGAACATATATATATATATATATACATTCTTTTAAAAATATAATATAATAATATATTTGTATTTTATATATACATATTCTTTTAAAAAATGTTAATATATTATTTTTAATTATACAATAGATTTAACTTTTTAACAAATAATGTTTATTATTAAATGTGTGTGTGTGTGTATATAATTTCTCTTAATATATTTTAGATCATTTAATATATTAATATATTTACAATATTTAAAAAAAAAATTTACACACGTTTATATTTAAACTAATTATATTTTTTTAATATGATTGTATTATTTATAAATATATTAATATCATTGTTTTAATTATACATTGGATGTTTTTTGTAACATTTATATATATACTGTGTGTGTGTGTGTATTTATATATATATATATATATATATATATATATATACACACACACAAACATATATATTCACAGTTAATATATTAACATATAAAATATAGTAATATATTAAATAGGGAATATATGAATCAAAGTATATTTACAACATTACTTACAATTTAAAACACATTTATTGTTTAAATCTAATATTCTTCTAAATATTTGACCTGTTATTATATATCTGATGTTATTGGTAACATATTATTAAGTCTGTATATATACATTTTTAATGTTAATAATTAAAAATATTAGCATTTTAAAATATTAATATGTATTGGTATTAATTATTTTAATATATATTTATCTTGGTGCTTTGCCGCTGTGATTACGCCGGTCTGTCTGTCTTCAATAGACAAACGCCACTGTGATTAATGGTGCAGCCCGGGGTCAAAGGTCACGTCAGGGCTTATTAGGGTCAATGAGCTTCACTCACACGATCTTGTGCTTCGACTGCTTGAGGCTGACTGCGAGAACACTTCAGCTACTCTTAATATTGATGTTTGTGCCTTCATTGGGGTGTGTGTGTTGTAGTTCTCCTCCACAACACACACGTGTGGTTTGTGTTCTGCAGAATCGCTCACCTTGATCTGGTTTAGTGGTCGACGTCTGATCTCTTTAGCGTCCTCAAGAACTATTTCAGAGCCGCTTCTTTGAAGCTAGCAAGCTAAGCCGCTCTTTTACAGTAACTAAACAACACTGAGGCTCGACGTGTGTGTGTGTGTGTGTGTGTGTACTCTACGAGCAACAGATCAGCTCTTCAGAGCCACAACATCTTCCAGACATTTCTCAGATTATAGTATTTTTAAACAAAAAAGCAGAAGTGGCAGAAAACACAGTGAGTCAGTATGATGATTTGAGCGTGTAAATATACACTGCACACCGCCATATTATATTTCTATATATACTATTATAACTAATAACCAGCGATCAAGAGCAGTGTGTAATTATATACACTAATGTCCAAAAGTTCGGTGTCAGTAAGATTTTTGTAAGTCTCATTTATTCCATCAAAAATACAGTAAAAACTGTAAAATATTACAATTTATAATAGCTGTTTTTATTATGAAAACATGTTCAAATTGAATTTATTCCTGTGTATTTTCAGCATCATTACTCCAGTCTTCAGTGTCACATGACAAACTCACTCGCACACATACACACACGCACTTACTCATACACACACTCACTCACTCACACACACACACACAGTCAAACGCACAATAACTCACACAAACTCACTCACTTGCACACATACATACGTACACACGCACTCACACACACATACACACACACTCACTTGCACACATGTATAATAACTCACACAAACTCATTCGTGCTCACTCATACATACACACACATACTCATACACATGCACACACTCATTCACTCACGCACACACACACACAAACACTCACTCGCACACACGCATTATAATTCACATGAATTCACTCACTCGCACACATACACACGCACTCACAAACTCTCTCACACACACACACACACACACACTCGCTCTTGACGGAACCCGTCGTGGAGGAAAAAAAGAAATAAAGCGTGCTAGTCTTTTCATCGCATATCGCCGTCCACTACGACACACACACACACACACTATACGAGACGAAGCGATCGAGTCTTGTGTAACGAGGCGTGTCCTCGTCCTCGCGGTGACCGAGTCGAGCCGGGGGTCGCGGGGGGAATGTCACACGTCGGGTCCGGCGAGACTCTGGGAAATGTGGCACGCAGGTGACGGCCAGAAACCTCGGCTGTGTGTGAGAGTCGCAGAGCGGTGTGTCCGATCCCAGACGCTTCCTCAGTCCTGCTCAGAGTTTACAGAACAACCAACCGGTAACCATAACTGAGGACTCAATCAATCAATCAACGTCGTCTCCTTCTCAAATCATCTATATTTTCCCTTTCTAGCATCATATTTACAGCATTACCACCACCCACATCAGCGTTAGTTTTGCAGTTATACTTCATACATGTATTTGCTAATTGCAACCTTTATTGTTAAAAAATGTCAAAATATTGCTATATTTTTTTTCATTTTAATATATTAATACACTATATATTTAAATATTACTATTTTATATATTGTATAAACTTTAATATATTTTTAATATTTTGTTATATAATGTATTTGATACATGATTGTGCAATGTGTGCTATGGTTTAGGAATATTTTTTTTATTTTTTTTTTGAAAGGCCTGATCAGGGACTGGGTTTGCAAATTAGCATACTGGCTAGAAACCTTTTATGCAACACATTTTGTTATGGCTTTGCCTATTACAACTATGTATGTAATAATGTGCGCTGCAATTGTCCCTGACAAATAAACTAATAAATAAAATAAATAAAACATTATTTATATATATATATATATATATATTAGTTAAACATCTTTTACTTGATTGCACAGCTGAATTTATTTTCAATTTTTTGTCTTGTATTATCCTTATATATATATATAGTTTTTTATATATTGTATTTTTTTAGTACAGTGCAAGATACATTTAGTTGAGAAGCAAAATGACAAGTTTTTTCTATTTATTGTTAAGTTTATATTTCTGATCCCATTAGCTTATTTTCTTGTTTTAAGTATAAACTGGCTTACATTTGCGTCTCAATAATGTATCTGTATTTTGCTTTACGAATGTTTAGATATTTGCACTGGAAACAAGACAAAAACCTTTTTTTTTGTTGCAGTGTAGATGCAACCGATCATGTGACGAGTTTTAAAGTGAGACGCTCGTTTCTTTGCTCGTCAGATGCGGGTGTGTCTACATTTAGTTTTGTCTACATTAATGTGTGTGTGTGTGTATAGGTGTAAAGTAAAGAGTTTCATTGGCTGTAAAGAAAGTTTTCTCTCCGTCTGACGCTTCTGCTGCTGTTGGCTGATGCAACTCTACCACACAGTTACACCAGTAATCCTGTGTCCGGCCCCGCCCACACGTGTGTGTGTGTGTGTGTGTGTGTGTGTGTGATGAACTTTGCCCCAGTGTGAGCCGGTTCTCATGCTCTGAGCGGATCAGTTCGGGTCCTGTGACCTGCGCTCAGATCGTTCACTCACTCACCTTCTCCTGGTCCATTCAGTGTGTGTGTGTGTGTGTGTGTGTGTGTGTGTGTGTGTGCAGTGCTCGAGGGAGTTCATAACTGTAATACTAGTTCTCAAAGGAATTCCATTAAATCGAAATAGAAAATTGTGTTCATATATGAAGTTGTTTTCTTTTCATTAGTTTGGGATCCTCTTAAGTTGTTCTGGGACTCATTGGTGTCTGTGCAGATTTAGCATTTCAAGCTAATTCAGATTTTTGACCACAGTGCATATAAATAATATGTATTTTATCCCTGTCTAGAACTCTATTTATTACAACAACAAAAAGGCCCACATCGTCTACTTATGTTTGCAATTATAGTTCATGCACACAGTTGTTACTTGCATCCATACAACAGTTATTGTTCAAAAAAATTATATAATTCTTAAAAAAATATATAGATTTATTTATTTATACTTTTATATATATATATATTTATACACACATTTTTAATATTTGTGTTTGTTATATATTCATACAATAAATGAAAAAAAATTTTAAACTTATTTTAACCAAAAATGTGATACTTTTGTTAATATTAATTATTATTAATTAATTACACCCCCCCCCCCAAAAAAATGTGTTTATTTTTTTTCTTACATGTAATGTTTAGTTAATTTTTATTTTTATATTACATCATTTATTTTATGTATTATTATTATTATTTTTACATCTTTTAAACTATATAAATGTTTATATATCCCTTTTGTCATTTAGGGATGTTTTGTCCCAAACACACTCGAAGCACTCAACCAATCCAGCCGACCAATCAGAGTGTGCTTTTCAGAAGTATTGTAAAATAAATAGTGTGATTTGATATATTTCTGACTGGTGTGTGTGTGTGTGTGCAGATTCGTTCGTCGGTCATCACGCTGTGTTTCGCAGGGAAAGAGTTCAGCTGGATCCGACACTTCCTCATCGCTGCCGCCGTTCTGGCCTTCAACAACGTCCTGGTGATCTTCGTGCCCACCATCAGAGACATCTTCGGCTTCATCGGTCAGTGCTTCTCCAGACGTGCTGTCGATGTGGCCTTTTCCCACTGTAACACTCGTGTCACATGTCCCACTCTTCCTCCTGCAGGCTCGTCTGCGGCCACCATGCTCATCTTCATCCTCCCCGCGGCCTTTTACCTGCGGCTGGTCAAGAGCATCCCGCTCAGATCTCCTCAGAAAATATCTGTACGTACACAACAACATATTAGAGATATGATTCGGTGTCTGTGCTAAATCATGAAATTATATAATAGAAGAAGATGGCAATTGCCAAATAGCGCAATCATATATATATATATATATATATGCGTGTGTGTGTGTGTGTGTGTATATATATATATATATATATATAGACCATTTTGCAAGATGTAAACAACACTGGTCCAGAAACACTTTCAGTTTGTAACTGTTTTCTTTATTTCACATGTAAAGAAAACATCTTAAAGATGGTTTTTTTTTTACTTTTTGATTCAGTTTTATATGTTCTGTTGGTTGTATTTTATCCCAGCTTTTATATAGTGTTAAAAAACTAAAACAGGAAGTGCTTCTGGACCAGTGTTGTTTACATCTTGCAAAATGGTATAAATATATATATATATATATATATATATATATATTTATATATTACTTCATTTATATATTAAGATTAAGATCCACTATATATATATATATATATATATATATATATTAGGGGTGGCACGGTACATGAAAAAACACCCGAACCGTTCGGTTCGCTTGTCTCGGTTCGGAGCGTGTGTGCGTCTCACGGTTCGACGCATGCGCAATGTAACCTCGTGCCCGTATGTGACGTGTGTTTTCTTTTCGCGCGACATAAGCTTGTTTGACTTGGACCGGCGCTGCACAGAGCGACCGGTAAATAACATCACACTAGAGCGGGAACGACGGCTCCGTCACTCACTTTCGCGGTATTTGATGTCATTACCGATCGCTCTGTGCAGCGCCGGTTCAAGTTAGTAAACAAGCCAGTAAAAGTGGAGTATGGAGCGCTGCAGGTCACGGCACGCGGAGAAATGGCAAGTGGGAGAGATGAGGGAGTTGGAGGATGCGCCAGCGTCCTATAAGTCTATAAGTCCGGTGTGTGGGGACATTTTTGATTTCATGTTATGGTATTTTAATATAACGTTACAGTGGCACTTTATGTTTAGATAAGAGCTTCAGTCAAATGTTTCCAAATCCTGCACTTTAATTTAAACTGAAAAAAAGGTACCCTCACTTTTTGGGAATAGAAGCATTGTTGATACTGTTTTTTGTGTTGAGGTTGAACTTTTCACTTTATGTTTATGGCCTTTGCTATTGCTATAGCCTAATTATAGGCAATAAGGTTTCATGTATATTGACTTATTCATAAAAGACAGTGTAGTTCCTCTTTTTTTCTTTTAAAAGATAGAATTTTTGTAAGAGCTACAAAAGTTGTCAGTTCATAAATGCAAGTTAATTTCTTTGTGTAAATAAGATTTGTGTGATAAAAATGCACAAGTTCTTGTAGAGATAGTGATACACATTCTCCTTTTTTTGCCAAATAAACGAAAAGCATGTCAATTTCTTCTCTCTTGCTGTATCTAAATCTCACCTAGCTTTCCTCTGAGATAGTCCCAACATGTGCTTAAAGTCAAAGAGTCAAATTCAGTTTGTGCATGATTGCATGAATATAATTTTTTTTATACTGTATCCTAAAGTGTGGATAATTAAGCTATATATCACATGCTGAAGTACATTTCTGAAGTGTTAAAGATTAAAAGAAAAAAATAACAAGAACCGTACAGAACCGAAAACCGTGACACTAAAACCGTGATACAAACCGAACCGTCGGTTTCGTGAACCGTGCCACCCCTAATATATATACACACATACATATATATATGTGTGTGTGTGTGTTTTATATATGGTTGGCATCATATGTAATATTTTTGGCATATATATATATATATATATATATATAATTTTACCTGGTGGTTAGTTTCTTCATATAATATTTTATATGATTTATAAAATATTGTGTACATTTATTAAATATATATATATATATATATATATATATATATATATATATATATATATATATATGCGCATTAATGTGTGTGTGTGTGTATATATATATATATATATATATATATATATATACACACACATAATATAGTATAAAAAATATAATTTCTGAAGAGGATGAAGAGAATAGAAAGAAATAGAATATATTAAATTACCAGCCACAATACATACACACATGTGTATGTATTGTGGCTGGTTTCTTTATATATCTTCATGACCAGCTTATATTATATTATATTATATATTATTATATATTATATTATGTTATATTATATATTATTATATATTATATTATGTTAAATTACATTATGATATTAATATCTACAGGCAGCCATTTTCCTGGTGTTTGGCGTGTTCTTCATGATCGTCAGTTTGTCTCTGATCGCCCTGGACTGGATCCACAACCCGCCCGGCTCTAAAGGTGCTCACTAACCCCGAAGCCCTCGCCATCCCGGAGATCATCTCAGAACACACACCTCTCTCTCCATCTCTCTCCCTCTCGCCTGTCGTTATCAGTCCTCCGCTGTGTTTTCTCAGCACTCGGATCTCTGCGCTCCCAGATAGACGGTCCATCGCTCATTATGAATGTGAAAGATGGAGAGAGAGATTGCTTCATCAAATAAGCACTTCTGGACTTTTATCAAGGCACGTCAACAAAGTTTTCATAATCACGTTTGCCTTCATTAGCTGACTTTATTGGTCACTGATAGTTAGTTTGTTGAATAGTTCACTCAAACATGAAAAAACAAGTAAATGGTGACGATTTTCATTTTTGAGTGAATTATTTGTTTAATATTATCGTTTGAATCATATTTCCTCTTTGAGAGGGAGGGGGGGGAGGTCCAATTATACTATTTTTGTACCAAAATGAAGGTTGTGCGAACAGTCAGTCCACAAAAGCTCAAACTGATGCATAAACCCAGACCCGCACAGCTGAACCACTTCCTGGTGAGATTTCGGACTCCGTTCTCTTCATCTGGAGGATTTTAAAGTGTTTAAGCTCCGTCAGTGAACTGAACGTTGGATGCTTGCATGCTTTTTTCCAAGTCGAGATGTTTGATCCACCGAATGCCACACCAAAGGGGCAATGCAGCGTTTTTTATGAGAATCTGCATCCGCTGACTCATTAATTAGTTTACTCGTGCGCAGGCCCTGACCTGATGTTAAAGAGGACCTATTCTGCTTTATTACATCTTCACTTCATCATTCTCTAGGGTGTAATGTTGCTGTTTGAGCATGAAAAGAGAGTTATTCTCTATATCTGTGAAACGCCTCTAGTCTCGAGTTTCGTCACAATATTCCTCATTATAATAATTAATGCGCAGGATAAAGGGGCGGGGCCTCGTTGAGTTAGTTAGTAGTGTGTTAAACTGGTGGTTATGGTAACGGGCGGAACATTTCCCAAACACACTCGACCAATCACAACACACTGATCCAGCCGACTAATCAGAGCGCAGTGTGCTTTCAGAAGGAGGGGCTTCATAGAGACAGGAAGTGAACAGAGCATTACTGACAGACTGGGAAGAGAGGAGCCGCAACAATGGAGAATATGAGGAGAATAATCAACATTCAAGCAGGAAAACCTGTTCTAGTAGAGAAACGACATCATCAAGACTGTGTGAGAGCAGAACAGGTCCTCTTTAACAGAGCAAATCAGCTTCCGAGATTGTGCCTTTTCCATCTTTCCGTGCTTTATCTGCCGACACTGCCTTGCTGACGTTTACAGAAGCGAGACCGCCGCGTCTCCGTCTCATCCGCGCTGAAACGGGTTTCTGCGTGCGCCGGTTCAGCCAAAGCGGACGATATTTAAAGATCCTTTGGTGATCTACTTACTCATAAAGCAAATATTTCAAATGAAATGGTATGATATTTTTGCATGTTTTAAATCACAAACATGGTCTTTTTGGACATTGTATATGGTTTGTACATAGTGTTTGTTGTTTTTTTTGGAAGGGACGACACATCAGATGTTCACCAGTAGAGTTTTAGTATTATATTTTAGATGTTGGTGCCATCATGCCTTTTTTCTTTTGTAAATTTGTAGAAAAGCCATTGTATTTCTATATTTCCTTCTCCACGGTTTTTATGACAAACTGAAAAATGGAGTTGGGTGTTTTTGTTTTGTGTGTATGTTACGTGATTAGTTATCAGCTGAAATGGTACAGAGAGCCTCAAAGATGAACGTTTGGTCACGTTTGATTGTGTTTTTCTCTCAGCAGTATTTGTCTTCCACCGCTAACCACGTATCAAACGTGTTGGTAAGAGCGAGTTATGTGCTTTAAAGTCAACATGAAATCAATTTTAAGCACGTTTACGCTCTGTTTCCTTCAGGATAAAATTGTCTTTGAATGTACGAACTGTAACAGTTTACATGTATTTTGGTAATGTGAAATGTACTCCGTATCCCAGTATTTCTCTGGCCGATGAGATGAGGCGAAACCATCGTAATACACGCATAAACAAACGCCGAGCCAATCGGCTGCGACCTCCTGCAGCTCGGCCAATCACGAGCTGCCACCTCACTGGGGGATTTTTGTATCGCTGAAGCTGTTTCCATATTATGTAACATGAAAATAAAGAAATGTGAAACGACGTCACTCTTTGTGTTTTCACTGATGGAGAAAGTGTTACCGTGAAGATGAAAGAAAATATCATGCTAATGAGAACAGAAATAATATAATGCATCTCATAAATCTATATAGTATAATTACTTGGTTATCATTAAGGCAAGACATTTCATTAAAATAATGTTTAATTTATTATTTTAATTTCCCTAGAAATAAGATTTATTTGATTTATGAGGACATATTATTTGTATAATGACATGGGTATTACACTGGTACAAGGAAAACGTGGTTTATACGACTCCTTGTATTAAAAAAAATGTCTAAAAAGCATATTAAACCATGTTTCATTAAAAATGCAGAAGGTTTTGTGTGATGGATAGGTTTAGGGGTCGGGTTAGTGTAGAGACTATATTAACAAATATGCATAAAAACATTATGTTGGAATGTCCTCACAATGAGAGAATAGGTAGAAAAATGTGTGTGTGTGTGTGTGTGTGTGTTCTCGGTCAGGATGCAGGTCACTGTCTCAGCATGAATCGTGTCAACAGCTGGTTACATAAGATCACACACACACACATCTGTCCGATCATCACATGTCCGTCTGTTGTGACTGAACATCATCAGATGCTCGTTTCAGACACTTAATATCCAGAAACATTACATCTGAGATGAAGAATGACACTATTGTCTTCAGCTGACCTGAACTTGTTTCAAAATGAATCAACTTTACACATTTATTGAACTGAACTGATCTGAAAAGTGACTTATATTTAAAAAAAGACAGATATTTAGAGATGCGATGCAAAATGTTTTTTTTTTTTATTGACATGCATGTAATGACATCACTATGCAATCGATTAACTGAGCAAGCAGCTCGTGTCGGTGATCAACAGCTTTTTCTGCATTTTGCAAGTCACATGTGAACCTTTCAGAGCCTCTCCTCACGTTTGAGGAATTTGACTGGGTTAATCTGGCACGCATTACACAATAAACATATTCAACACATAAACCTATGAAACTCGTAAAATGCATAATATAGAGTTCTTTAAAAGAGGACCTGAGTGAAAACACTCTGCATTTTAATATTTTGAGCAATGTAAAGGAGAGGAAAGTTAAAGGATTTGTTTACTTTAAAAAAAAACTTTTGCTGATAATTTACTCACCCCCATGTCATCCAAGATGTCCATGTCTTTCTTTCTTCAGTCGAAAAGAAATGAAGGTTTTTGATGAAAACATTCCAGCATTTTCTCCATATAATGGACTTCAATGGGGTCCAAACGGTTCAAGGTCCAAAAGACAGTTTCAGTGCAGCTTTAAACGACACCAGATGATGAATAAGGGTCTTATCAAGCGAAACGATCGCTCATTTAATAAATAAATAACAAAGTTTAAGTTTTATAAGCACAAATGCTCGCCTTGCTCTGTTCTGTGTGACTCTCCTGTTCGAACTCGTCTATCAGAATGAACAAATCTTTTTTCGAGTCATTTGGTTCATTCAACGAACGAAATGAACTAGTTGACTCGGGAAAAGGTTCGTTCATTTTGATGAACGAGTTTGAACAGGAGAGTCACGAACGCACATCACAGAACAGAGCAAGGCGAGCATTTGAACTTATAAAACTTAAACTTTGTGATTTATTTATTAAATGAGCGATCGTTTCGCTTGATAAGACCCTTATTCATCGTCTGGTGTCGTTTAAAGTCCTTTGAAGCTGCACTGAAACTGTCTTTTGGACCTTGAACCGTTTGGACCCCATTGAAGTCCATTATATGGAGAAAATCCTGGAATGTCTTCATCAAAAACCTTAATTTCTTTTCGACTGAAGAAAGAAAGACATGGACATCTTGGATGACATGGGGGTGAGTAAATTATCAGCAAAAGTTTTTTTAAAAGTGAACGACTCCTTAAAGAGAGAGAAAGTTTTAATAATGTTAAGAATGTGTTTTATTATGTCTTATAATGGTGTTTTTCCTCTATTTACTGCAGCAGAAATCACACAAGACTTAAAAACAGCAGGATTGTCTGTGGATCATAATAGCTTTGTTGTCTTTACAGAAAAGATGCTCTATTGAAGCTAAAACTGCAGTTCTGTGCGTTTTAACATCTCAGCATCACAACAGTGTGTGTGAGCTCAGCAAGAATCAAGTTTTTTGAGACATTGCTGAGTCATAACTCTCTCTCACACACACACACACACACAGATGCATTTTTGTTTAATTAACACTGTCTAGATTGACAACACCCTCATTCAGGGAATTCTAGGCTCATTCCTATGGGACGTCCTGCAAAACTTGTCTTAACAAGCAGCAGTGACCAGGAGGAGCCAGCCTTTATGTCCCATGGAAACTCCTTGTTTTAAAAGCACATGTCAACACAGGAAAGGAAAGTGGCAGATTCATGTTTGGAAGTAGCACTTTTTTGAACCCAACCCTACAACAATGACCCGCAAAAGTCGTCCTTCACCTCTATTATCTTCACACAATCCCTTGATTCATGCTATAATCATCAGAGATGAGATGCCTGATTAAAACCACACCTGTTATTACAGCTTTATTAGTCAAGAGAAATGGCATTTTTTCACAAGTGGAATGAATTTGATGTGTGATAAGTGTGTTCATGCAGTGAGTGAGTTGTGCTTTAATCATACTAAAGGTGTTTGATGAGTCACTAGTGCGACTGGCACACATTAAAGGAGTAGTTCACTTTAAAAAAAAACTTTTGCTGATAATTTACTCGCCCCCATGTCATCCAAGATGTCCATGTCTTTCTTTCTTCAGTCAAAAAGAAATGAAGGTTTTTGATGAAAACATTACAGGATTTTCTCCATATAATGGACTTCAATGGGAACCAAATGGTTTAAGGTCCAAATGACGGTTTCAGTGCAGCTGAATAAGGGTCTTATCTAGGACCCTTCGAGTCATGACTCAAAAAAAAGAGTTCGAACAGGAGAGTCTATGAAATAGTGTTTTGTTTTGGTTTACGCAACAATAATTGAATCTCTGATGACTCAATAAGTGCAATTATCAAGTATACTGTCAGAAGTATTATTGATTTACTTATTAGTTATAGCTCTGACAAATAAAGTCATATTGAACCCTTCCGATTTCCAAAAGGTAATGAAATATGCTTTATTTTATTCTTTTCTCATTGTAATTAAAATATCAGGAGAGTTTAATGGCCTACTATTGCTGCATTTAGAGATACATAGGGGCCACTAAAGACCCGAGTATGTAATAATGATATTCATGTATTTAAGGGTTAACTATGCCAGACTGAAAGCTTAATTTACATCATAAATGAGCGTCGATGTAGCGTCGAGACTGATGAGGTCATGACTCATGTGAGGATTGTGTTTCCTCCGTTTCCAGGGCGTGTCAGAGGACGTGTGTGCACAAGCTCACAGAAAATGACCCACACACACTCAATAAACACGTCAAGTGAGGATAAACATCTAGACACATAGAAAACAACATGTTTATTTTCTATATAGAAGCTTTTCATAGACTGTGATGATGTGTTAAAAGATTTTTTCATATATATATTCATTCTTAAAAATTTGAAAAAAAAAGTCAGAACTTGAATGAAATAAACTCGCTAGTAAATTTGACAATTAATTACAAATAACAAAACATAAATAATAAACATGGCTAAAATAGTGTTTTCTTGTAAAAAAAAAATGTAAATCTATTTACAGTTTGCATTAACCTTTGCATTAAATACATATATTTTATTTTGCTGTTGGAGAAAATGGGAGTGTAGTTTCCGTTCACCACGATGTGAAGATATGAATAGATTTCTGTGTTTGATTTGTAGGGTGTTTTTGTTGACTTTATGATGTATGATAAATAATGTCGGTGTGTTGTGTCACCACTTGACGTCCATTGTAAAAGCTGCATCCTGAACAAAAAGAGAATCAATCATTAATTAATTATCCATACTCTGGTGTTAATGGTTCATTCATGAATAGGATCACTATGACTAAGGTGATTTAACCCCACGACAACATCATGCATGAGGGAAGCTTGCACTGTCACACACTTTCTCTCTCTCACACACACTCAATGCTTCACCTGTAGCAACAGCGCAGGTAATGTGAGCAGACGGCCATGTCAGGTTGACTCAGCAGCTTTTGAATGAAGCTGAGTGTCATTTATTCATTTGTCTGTGACTTTGAATTTTTATAAGTGGGTATTTAGGCAGTTTGCACACTAATTTCACAGTAAATGCACTTTTTTTTGTTCTTGCTGGTGCAAAACTCATGCTACACTGTGATAATTGTTACCTTAAAGGTAATTGCTTTTTTGTTGGAATAAATGAATGCATATAGGGTGATTCGGCAATATTTTTGTCATATTTGCGACAATTTATTTATGACAATTTATTTATCAATTAGGATATAATTTTTGGTTACTATTTTTTCCCAGTGATTACGTCCTAAGCACATCTGAATGAACGGAGTGTATTTGTTTGTGTTTGCAGGCAGGAACACAGTGTACTTTTACTCTGTAAACAATCAAGTATTTTGGTATGTTTCTGTTTTAGAAAACAAAACTGTCTCAGAAATGTATGGTTTTAAATTAATGGATTGATTAACTGAAACTGGCAGGAACACCTGAAGGGTGTGTTAGTAATCTTACCATTGTTTATCATTTGAATGTTTGTTCAGAATGTCCTTTATTTAGAAATTACATTAATGGACATTTTTACTAAATTTTTTCCTGGGAAAGCATTAGAGTTTATTGTTGTTTTGTTTATTTTGTTTGTAAAAATCATTTTATTAAATTAATATATACCATTCATTGAAGTGTTATTGTAATTATGACTATTTTACTTGTATTACTCTTGAGTTTGCCATGAATATAGCCAGTGATACTGATACAGCCTAAATTAAAAACATGAAGAAATCCATTTTAAAGTTGTGGACAAAACAGATGGTGTACAGATAATATCAAGAAAATATGTGTTTATCCATGCAAAATGCAACTTGGCCTAATCATTTTTGGGTTACCAATTTTTGTTCAGTGAATACGTCTGAAAGATTTAATTTTGAGAAGGGTTAGGGTTAAAAAATAAATAAATAAATAAATAAATAAATAAATAAATAAATCCTGCATACAAATAAATCCTGTCGTTTTCACTGGAAGACCAGTTTGGTTTAGACCTATAAATGAGGTTAGCCTACTATTTTGCCATAAATCAATGCAAAATGTGCAGAGCAGTGGGTCCAGAGGAGTTGGAGTTGAGAACTGCTGAACTAATAAATCATCATGGCTAGTTTTAATTTTTGGGTGAACTGTCCCTTTACAGATAATATGAGCAAAGGAACTCAAGAAACTCAAGCAAAATTGAAGCCTACTGGAGTAATATATTTCTGTAGGCTAATTGATTTGTGTACTTCGTCCACCAATGATAAGTTTGTTCACGATAAGATCTATAACATACATTTATAAGAACAGATTTGTGTACATTTTAAAACAGCAAGACTGACGTAAATATCAAAGATGGCGGCGTCCACCACTGCAAACTGAAGTCATATCTAGCCGACCAATCATGGAGCGTCAAATCCATCTGACTGGAGCAACTCCGGTGGAAGACGGATGACAAAAGCAAATATATCCGTAAGTTACCAAAAACACGTACAAAAACAGAGTTATTATCGTACATAGTTCGGTTATAGGATGTAACGTAACGAACAGTGACGTAATTAACGAACTGTGAATGACCGTGTGTACGCGTGTTGATAGCCGTGAGTGTTCTGGTTGGTCTCAAGTTAAAGCATCAAATGGCTCAAGCGCCTCCATTAATGTAGGTAAACGTTTTTTTTTTTTTTTTTTTTTTTTTGTATGTTTTTCTGTTGTAATGTTATTGTTTGCCCCCGGGCGCCGTGATCTACGTGATCTGTGACACCTCTCTCCTCACTTTCTAACCTCTGATTAGATGTCCCTGTCAATAACTCACACCTGAGCTAGAGGTTTGAACACCTCACTTGACACCCATGCATGAAACGCATAAATCAAACATCTAACGTTCAAGTGCAAAATTACTGCCTTGTTCTGAAACACTCTCTTCCCCTGCTCCCCATTTCAGTGGTAAATCACAATTATATAACATCATCGTTATAAAAGCATCTGAATGTATGGAGTGTTGGGTAGACTGTGTACAGTTGAGACATAGGTGTAGTCAAGATGCCCTAAATAACTTGGGTGTGCAGCAAGCACAAGTTGTGTGATTTTTGGTGTGCAAATGCGTATTAGTGTCTTCTTTGATAGTTTTTTTCCCTAAGATAATTACTCCACAATGAATAGCTTGTTATCCTTAAGTGACTGTTAAACTTAAGTAACATCACAAACGTTATTCTGTGCCCTAAAAACTGGCATATTTCCTGATATTGTGTAATGCAAAATCTAGTCTTTATTTATTATATTTGCAATGAACGGTTCGTTACCTATTATAAATAGGTGTCTCAACTGTACCACATATGGGTACAGTTGAGACGAAAAGCACCATATTTTTAGGAGCTAATTGTGGAAAATATAAACTAGTTATGGGTATTATTGATTGATAACATCTTATTCTACAAGGTAATTAGATGTCATGTGGAAATTTACTTCTTTTCAGTATCTATTTTTCTGTGAAAAATCAACTCAAAAAGTGTCTCAACTGTACTCAGTCCTATTTAAAGGGACAATGTGTAGGAATTTCTCCCATCTAGCGGTGAAACAAATTGTGCTCTCCAGCGCCTCGCGTTGCATCTACGTTAGCCATTACGCGCTGTGGAAAAAACTTGCTTTATGTCCCTCTCTGCTATTATGGCGGAATGACATGGAAGCCGCCGTGGACTTACCCGATAAAGATAATTAATTCTTCGTTTCCGAGGATAAGTCAGATCATGTTTATGAATACAAATATTGATTTTAAATTATAAAATGCATAAAGTACACATTGTCCCTTTAAGTGTTTGCGGTTTGCATGCAGGAACACAATGTACTTTTACACTGTAAATGATCAAGTATTTTGGTATGTTGCTGTTACGGAGAAATCAACACGTTACTGACACATAACTACTGAAACTGGCAGGAACATCTGAAGGCTGTGGTCTAGTTATTATCTAACCATTGTTTATCATTTTAGTGGTTGTTCTGAATGTCCTTCAGTAAATTACATTAGGCAATGCTTTTATTCAGAAATTGCATAAATGGACATTTTTACAAAAGTTTCTTAGTGGAAAATATTATAATTTATTTATGTTTGTTTTGTTTGTAAATATTGTTAAATTATTGAATCCAATTCAATAAAGTGTTATGATTAATTTACAATTTGATTATGCCATGAATATAGCCATTGATGCGGATATGGCGTTAAATAATAAATAAATAAAATATATGAGGAAATCCATTTTAAAGTTGTGGGCAAAACAGAATGGCATGAACAGAATTCAGCAAAGTTAGCTTCAGCAAAGTTAGCTTCAGTAGAGTTAGCTTCAGTAAAGTTAGCTTCAGTAGAGTTAGCTTCAGTAAAGTTAGCTTCAGTAGAGTTAGCTTCAGTAGAGTTAGCTTCAGTAGAGTTAGCTTCGGTAGAGTTAGCTTCGGCAGAGTTAGCTTCAGTAGAGTTAGCTTCAGCAAAGTTAGCTTCAGTAGAGTTAGCTTCAGTAGAGTTAGCTTCAGTAAAGTTAGCTTCAGTAGAGTTAGCTTCAGTAAAGTTAGCTTCAGTAGAGTTAGCTTCAGCAGAGTTAGCTTCAGTAGAGTTAGCTTCAGTAGAGTTAGCTTCAGTAGAGTTAGCTTCGGCAGAGTTAGCTTCAGTAGAGTTAGCTTCGGCAGAGTTAGCTTTAGTAAAGTTAGCTTCAGTAGAGTTAGCTTCAGTAGAGTTAGCTTCAACAAAGTTAGCTTCAGTAGAGTTAGCTTCAGTAGAGTTAGCTTCAACAAAGTTAGCTTCAGTAGAGTTAGCTTCAGTAAAGTTAGCTTCAGTAGAGTTAGCTTCAGTAGAGTTAGCTTCAGTAGAGTTAGCTTCGGCAGAGTTAGCTTTAGTAAAGTTAACTTCAGTAGAGTTAGCTTCAACAAAGTTAGCTTCAGCAAAGTTAGCTTCAGTAGAGTTAGCTTCAGTAAAGTTAGCTTCAGTAGAGTTAGCTTCAGTAAAGTTAGCTTCAGTAGAGTTAGCTTTAGTAAAGTTAGCTTCAGTAGAGTTAGCTTCAGTAGAGTTAGCTTCAGCAAAGTTAGCTTCAGTAGAGTTAGCTTCAGTAGAGTTAGCTTCAGTAGAGTTAGCTTCAGTAAAGTTAGCTTCAGTAGAGTTAGCTTCAGTAGAGTTAGCTTCAGTAGAGTTAGCTTCAGTAAAGTTAGCTTCAGCAAAGTTAGCTTCAGTAGAGTTAGCTTCAGTAAAGTTAGCTTCAGTAGAGTTAGCTTCAGTAAAGTTAGCTTCAGTAGAGTTAGCTTTAGTAAAGTTAGCTTCAGTAGAGTTAGCTTCAGTAGAGTTAGCTTCAGCAAAGTTAGCTTCAGTAGAGTTAGCTTCAGTAGAGTTAGCTTCAGTAGAGTTAGCTTCAGTAAAGTTAGCTTCAGTAGAGTTAGCTTCAGTAGAGTTAGCTTCAGTAAAGTTAGCTTTATTCATTGAGAGAAAATGTGCGACTTTGGGGATTGAAGTCTTTGTAATTACATGTTTTCAATTTAAAAGATCATATGTGCAATTCAGGATACAATTCAAGCGAGATCAAAATATTTGTTGTCTCTCGCCATTGACTACCATACAGTATTTGTCCGAAATAGGGACCCAAGCTGGTCGACCGGAAGGGGAGGGGCTTAAGCTCTCTATTAACTGGAAATGATTGTCTATGAAAAAAATCGTGTGTGCTTTTGTTCATTAACTGTATGAAGAAGATGTATGGAGAACATGTTTAAGTCTGAGTCGGCTAAATGATCTTTTTTTTTTTTTTCAGGTGAACTGTTCCTTTAAATCTCTGCTTCCACTTGCTCTGCTCAGATTCCCAGAACGAGACTGCGAGATTCAGGCGGGATGAATCCTGATCAAGCCGTCACTTAATGTCACAGTAAGCATCTGATCAAGGCGTTCATGTCTTTGGCCTCATTTAACAGGAAGGGAGACACAGTTAATCCACAGTCCTGTATAATAGGCTTAAGTGTGACCCAGTGTGGGCGTTTTTATTTTTTACATTTACCCCGAGAACAGGACACTAACGTCATGTCTTCTTTCAGGCCGTGGGTGATCACTGCTTTAGAAAAACATTAAGAGGCAGAAAGTGGACCGCTGTGAACGTAACCTTGAGAAAAGCAAAACAGGGAATGGAAAATTCCCAAATGCATCGGGAAGGGTGGGATGGGCTGAGCTGCGCTCGCTGTCATGTGATTCAGATGAAAATGAAACACAGCCCTTTTTTATCTGTGTGAGCAGCACCTGGTCACAACGATGCCACATTTATTAGCTGATGACGCCAATCTGGTTTTGTCCTTGTGCACAAAGAGATAAATGACACTGTTCAGAAACAAACACATCTGAGATAAAGTACTACTGGAAAGCAATAGCAGCTTGATAAATCGAAGTGAGCATTGTATTCAGTTTTATTAATATTTGAGTTTTATTAATAATTAGGTGTTCAAGCACGAAGTGATGAAAACCTATTGTATTTGCTAGAAAGGAAAAAAAATCCCCTAAAATGCATCGTGCAGCCCAAACCGTAAGGCCTGGAGCTCTGAAACTTTGTCAGATGGTAGGGCCTCAAATTGAGGAGAAGCTATCAGAGTATGAGCCCGATTGGCCCATAGGTGGCGCTACAGCAACCAAAAGTACTAAATTGCTCATAACTCCTAGACCGTTTGACTTAGTTTGACTTCAATGTTTTTACACCACTGTAATCCCTGGCTCAAGACGGACAAGATGTATATCTCGGATTTCCATTTGTATAACAAAAAAAATTGTTATTTCGTTTTTTGTCCAAAACCCACTTTAGCGAACTAGTCCCTGTTTTTTTTTCCCAATTGGGACCAAACCAGTCTAGGCCTGTTCTCTGGACTCTCTAGATCAAATAATTATCAAAAAAAAGTTGAATTTTTGCATTTGGTTGGCTGTAACAGGCTCATTTAGATAGTGGTCTGTGGCAAAATTCAGTCAAAAGCCCGTAAATCCCCCCCAAAAAGTCACAACTTCACAAAAATCGATCAACATATGTGTCCTAACATGGTTAGGAAGCATGCAAAGTTTCGTGAGGATCGGATCATAGGTGGGGCTATAATCGTCAAAAAGGTCTCTCATTATTAGGTGTTGAAGCACGAAGTGATGAAAACCTATTGTATTTGCTAGAGAGAGATAAAAAATCCCCTAAAATGCATCGTGCAGCCCAAACCGTAAGGCCTGGAGCTCTGAAACTTTGTCAGATGGTAGGGCCTCAAATTGAGGAGAAGCTATCAGAGTGTGAGCCCGATTGGCCCATAGGTGGCGCTACAGCAACCAAAGTTTCGTGAGGATCGGATTATAGGTGGCCAATGAGTGGTGTTTTACTGCCCGCTGCTGTTTACATTATTTTTTTTTCACAATACTCAACTATAATTCATAGTATAACTTTATCAATTCAACCTTTTAACATTTACAACCACATTTAGTAAAAAATGACTATGATCCTGATGAGTGTGTGAACTAAACTGTAGTAAATCAAATTTTAACATGGTAAATTATGATAAATCATATTGGAACATGGATTAATTGTGTAATATCACACTGAAATGTAGTATGTCATGATAAATCAAGCCTGCTACATACGACTTAATGTCTTTTGATGCTTTTGTGCTTAAATGCCTTAAAGATCTGAACTGCTTGAACACCGATAAATGCTGCTTGCAGCTTTAATTGCAGTATTCGTCATTTTTTCGTAGTAGTCATTTCGTGGTGATTTTGTAATGTTTATTTTTATTTTAGTTTATTTCCAGTTAGCCATTTTAGTGCTGTCATTTCCCCAAAACGCTCGGAAGTGCTCGACCAATCGCAACGCGCTGGTCCAGCCGGCCAATCACAGCACAGTGTGCTTAACAGAAGGAGGGGCTTCATAGAGACAGGAACTAAACAGAGTGTTTGTATTTTTTTCAGATTTTCAAGTAGTTTGATGGCTTTAACTCTGTAATGAAGTCTATGGGAACCCACGCCGCTATAAAAAGGGATGGGCACTGTTGTGGTATAGATTGTAGACCATGTGACCGTATGTTTGGTCAATAGTGTGAGGTAATGCGGGGTGAGACAGCTTTGGTATGTGTTATTCTTGCTGTCACTTCCGTCTCGTTCCCCCAATGTCCCTGCACAGGAAATTGTAACATTGTTGTTCATGTTCAAGTTCAAGTTATGTGGTTTTAAACCATGCTGACAGATACTGTATTTTATACCCATATTCAGACCTGATTTCCTGTGGGAATTAAGGGAATGCGCTTTAGATGTTTGGCGTGCCGATTAAATCACGCTCCATTCCTGTTGTAGAATAGTCTCACGGCCGGATATTATGATGGCATATGTTTTATTAGTCTGTTGTGGCAGGTTTTATGCGTCTCGTGTACAGTGAGGACAGTTTATCCAGGAGTCTCTGATTCTCTTTGATCGCTGTAATCCCATTCCCCTGCTCTCGGCAGACACAAACTGGGTCTAGAAGTCACTGGGTTCAATATGCTTTGGATCCGGGTTGTCTTTTACAATATTAATGGAAAGTTTTGATGCCGTTTTTGAGGGTCGTCTCAGCTACTGCTGCAGGTCCAGGAATTCAGAGCTCTTTCAGCTGTAAGAGGATTACAGGTCCAAAGCTTCATATCAAAAGATGCCCGTATTCCTCCCTGGCTAATTTCTGCTGTTCATCTGGAAAATTCCCTGGATTTATGTCATGGCTCATTGTGGTTACATTCTTGGCGTTGTGGTGGTGGTGATGTACTTCACTAGGACCCAGGGTTATTATCTTTAACTAAAACTATTAAAACATTTCTGGTAATTGGAATGAAAATAATCTTTGAGCTTGTTATCGTAAAAAAAAATAATAATAATGCAGCTGATTACCTGAATTAAAAAGCAAAAAAACAAACAAACAAACATTTGCTGATAATTTACTCACCCCCATGTCATCCAAGATGTCCACGTCTTTCTTTCTTCAGTCGAAAAGAAATTAAGATTTTTGATGAAAACATTCCAGGATTTTCTCCATATAATGGACTTCAATGGGGTCCAAACGGTTCAAGGTTTTGTTTAGTTTAGTTTATTCGTTTTTTAATAACATGGACAGTCCGTTTTTGAAAGAAAAAGAGCAGCTTTAGCCTATACGGCTAATTTCCAGCTGTAGTCCCCGGCCAGTTGTGAATAGGCATACATCAATAAAATACATTACAATTATATTTACAACGGGACTTATCAAGAGGGGACAGACATACTAAACATGTGACACTCAATTCAAACAAATAAGCAAAGCAGACACAGATTGTAAAGGCACAATAACAATTCATGCAGTAAGACACGACACAAACAATAATATTAATAATAAAGACAGTTTCAGTGCAAACTGTTTAAAGGGCTTTAAACGACACCAGACGATGAATAAGGGTCTTATCAAGTGAAACGATCGCTCATTTAATAAATAAATAACAAAGTTTAAGTTTTATAAGCTCAAATGCTCGCCTTGCTCTGTTCTGTGTGACTCTCCTGTTCAAACTCGTTCATCAAAATGAACGAATCTTTTTTCGAGTCATTTCGTTTGTTGAATTTGTGCTTATGAAATTTTTTTATTTATTTTTTAAATGGCCGATGGTTTCGCTAGATAAGCCCTTTGAACAGTTTGCACTGAAACTGTCTTTTGGACCTTGAACCGTTTGGACCCCATTGAAGTCCATTATATGGAGAAAATCCTGGAATGTCTTCATCAAAAACCTTCATTTCTTTTCGACTGAAGAAAGAAAGACATGGACATCTTGGATGACATGGGGGTGAGTAAATTATCAGCAAAAGTTTTTTGAAAAGTGAACTAATCCTTTAATTCTGGTAACTTCTTAGGGCTTAATGTTCACTAATCAAACACACGACCTTGGCTTTGCTACTGTACAGTTTAAGTTACAGGACGGCTGGATTATATTATGTTTTGTGTGTTGGGGATGATATTTTGGATGCTGGTTTAGTTTTGCTGGCGATCATTCTCATTATATAAGTCCATGCTGCCTGGTTTATCCTTTACGTTCAGGATTTAAGCATTCGCACATTGAAATGTATACAGTCACAGATGCTGATGATGAGATTCTGAGTCTGCAGTTCTGCTAACCTCCTATAACCCATTGACCTTAAACCTATTTCAAATGTCATCCCACTGCGACACTCGGTGTTGAACTTGGCTTGGTGTTCAGAAACACGCAACACACACGACTACGCTGCTCAAAACAACATATTTTCACAGTTTAACTTCCTGTCTGTGTCAAGAGCGTTTGTTTTCCGGTCTAAAGACTCTGTTACGAGCACAATAAAGCCTCCTGCCACATCGGAAACACAACACCATCAGTGACTACAATTAAAGTAGATTGCATGCGTACCATCTTCCTGTTATAACCATGCTCTATTTTTCATTTTGTTTGTCAAGAATCTCTGTTTTGATCATGACTTTAGTCAGAAGCTATAGCTAGTACTGCTTGTGATATTTGATGTTTGTGGTGTAAATTACAACCGTCTCAAAGCCTGCGTTTTGTCTTTTCAATGTGTTTGTGGACAACATCCGGATACAGGTCACATGTTATTGTCAAGTGTAAACGCAGCCAAACACGGTTCCTGGAGGGCCACGGACGTGCAGAGATCAACCCTAATCAAACACACCTGATCCAGCTAATCAAACTACAAAAAAACATGAGCTGGAGCGAAACTTCAGGAACTTTGTTTGAGACCATTGTCCTAATAGAACAAGTTTTCATGCTTGAATGTTTTTTAACAGTTTTTGGTCATTCAATTACGTTGGGTAATGATGTCACGCAGGTGGTGGAGTAAAAACTACCTCCGTTTTATATCGAATCAATGCCAGCTTTTTTCTCCCCTACACTCTCAGAAAAAAAGGTACAAAAGCTGTCACTGGGGCTGTACCTTTTCAAAAGGTAAACTTTTGTCCATTTTAGGTGCTAATATGTACATTTTAAGTGTTAATATGTACATTTTAGGTGCTAATATGTAAATTTTAGGTGCTAATGTGTACATTTTAGGTGCTAATATGTATATTTTAGGTACTAATATGTACATTTTAGGTGCTAATATGTACATTTTAGGTGCTAATATGTACACTTAGGTGCTAATATGTACATTTTAGGTACTAATATGTACATTTTAGGTGCCAACATGTCCATTTCAAGAGCTAATTATGTCCATTTTAGGTCCTAATATGTAAATTTTAGGTGCTAATATGTACATTTAGGTACTAATATATACATTTTAGGTGCTAATATGTACATTTTAGGTGCTAATATGTACCACTAAGGTACCAATATGCAGCCTTTGGGTACAAAAGTGTACCTTTTGAAAAGGTACAGCCCCAGTGACAGCTTTTGTACCTTTTTTTCTGAGAGTGTATAAATTTCAGACACAGCATCTGAGGACTAATTTTTATTTAGCTTTTTAAATAAAAAACGATGCTTCGGTTCTTTTGAAAAAATAGAAGACAGAAAGAAATTTGTACATATTTGAAATGAAAGATCGTTCTGAATGTCAGCTTGCTTATTTTTCCCAAGATAAGGATTTATAAAGTCCACGTCAGGCAAACAAGAAACTTCTAAACGCAGGTCGAGATCTAGGCCTGTCGTTACAAACACACAACTTTGCGACGCTGTTTGTGAATGTCCGTTAGAATAATGTTGAACGATTGGGATGCTTTTGGGAAACACACCCATTTAGTTTGTCTCTGTGAAGCCCCTCCTTCTGAAAGCACACTGTGCTCTGATTGGTCGGCTGGAGCAGTGTGTTGTGATTGGTCGAGTGTGTTTGGGAAATGTTCCGCCCGTTACCATAACCACCAGTTTAACACACTACTAACTAACTCAAACAGGCCCCGCCCCTTTATTCTGCGCATTAATTATTATAATGAGGAATATTGTGACGTGTTCCCTGACGAAACTCAAGACTACATTCGAGGCGTTTCAGGAGTTCAGAAACACTGATATAGAGAAGAACTCACTTTTTAATGCTCACCCTAGAGAAAGATGCAAAAAAAAAGACACACATAATAGATTTGATATTATTTCATAATATCCATCTGACAGATTTCCAGCACTGGTGGCCTCAGCGGGGCCTATTATTACGAGGCATTTTAGCGTGAGCTTCGTGTCAGACTCGGCAGGTTCCCATGAGCGCGGACAGCGGGCGGCTGTTTGTTTAATTCGAGGGGATAAAATGATTATATAAGAGTGAGCCAGGAGCCGGGGGAAGATGAGCCGACCTCTTCCCCTGATCAGCAGGGGACCGGCGGGATGTCTTCTCTCTCACGGACCCCCGTGCTCTGAAATACACAGACAATCTCCAGAACCTTTCTTTTTTACGGTTTGATTTTCTTTTCATTTCAGCGTTGAAGTCGAGTTTAAGATCTTTACCTGGAAGAAGTTCCAGCATTCGTCACGCAGACCAGCGCAACAGAGGATGAAGGTTGAAAACTGACGCTAAAAAATGATTAGCTTGCACAATTCCCGGATGTACAGGTGAAACTCGAAAAATTTGAATATCGTCGTTAGAAATAAGTTCATTTGTTTCAGTAATTCAACCTAAAATGAGAAACACTGAAACTATATAGACTCATTACATGCAAAATGAGTTATTTCAAGCCTTGATTTGTTATTCACAATATCCTTTTCACAATATTCTAATTTTGAATTTGGGGTGTTCATAAGCTTTAAGCCATAATCATCAACGTTACAATCAAGGCTTGAAATATCTCACTCTGCATGTAATGAGTCTAGATTCACCTTTTAAAGGAGTAGTTCACTTTTAAAAAAACTTTTGCTGATAATTTACTCGCCCCCATGTCATCCAAGATGTCCATGTCTTTCTTTCTTCAGTTGAAAAGAAATGAAGGTTTTTGATGAAAACATTCCAGGATTTTCTCCATATAATGGACTTCAATGGGGTCCAAATGGTTCAAAGTCCAGAAGACAGTTTCAGTGCAAACTGTTCAAAGGGCTTTAAACGATTCCAGACTATGAATAAGGGTCTTATCAAGCGAAACGATCGCTCATTTAATAAATAAAATAACAAAGTTTAGGTTTTATAAGCTCAAATGCTCGCCTTGCTCTGTTCGTTCATGACTCTCCTGTTCAAACTCGTTCATCAAAATGAACGAATCTTTTTCCGAGTCAATTCATTCGTTTCGTTCGTTGAATGAACCAAATGACTCGGAAAAAGATTCATTCATTTTGATGAACGAGTTTGAACAGGAGAGTCACGAACGAACAGGAAACAAACGCTTTTGGACCTTGAACCGTTTGGACCCCATTGAAGTCCATTATATGGAGAAAATCCTGGAATGTTTTCATCAAAAACCTTCATTTCTTTTCGACTGAAGAAAGAAAGACGTGGACATCTTGGATGACATGGGGGTGAGTAAATTATCAGCAAAAGATTTTTCAAAAGTGAACTAACTTTAAGTTGAATTACTAAAATCAACTTTTACACGACATTCAAATTGTTCGAGTGTCACCTGTAAACTCTGATTTGAAAGGATAGGAAAAGGTAGACTAATAAAAGTCTTATAAGAGAAAGAAACCAAAAGCCTATACCTGAACGAATGGGTAAACGCAGTACCTCCCTCAAGTATTTCCAGAACAAGATGTTTAATTTACATCTGCAGCTCAGAAAAACCCATGGGTTTAGTTTGCCCTTTCACACACTAAACACTTCAGTTACCTGCTTTTTTCAGCTCGGGAGAAGAGGTGAACCAGTTCAGAGGGCTGGAAAAGGGTTTCGCAAAAGGATTTCTATATACTTGTGACTCTAGTCCACAGTCAGGCAGATAGTTTACCAAAGCAAGAAATTTAGCACCACTTTACCTCTCCATGGGACGGGACGTCCTGCAAAGATCGGTGTGATGGTAAACTGTGTAAACCTCCAACAGGTGACACCGAATTAAGATATCACGACACATGATAACGCCGGTCTAGCAGAAGAAAAACACGGCCAAGAACAGTGTCCATGGGAGGTTATCAGAGAGAAACTGATTTCCTGAAGAAAAAACATTGCTGCCCATCTCAAGTTCTACTGGAAAAATGCAAGGGAACGTTTTGGTTACGTTTAATTTCCCTTAAAAAATAAAAAAAAGTTTCATAAAATAAAACTCCTCATGTAGTTTCAAACCAAAAATGTGTCGGTGAGTAAATGATCGTTTGAGGTTATGTTAAAAAGGGTTTAAAAGCATTTCTTCAATGAGGGCCTTGAACTCTTTCAGAAATGCAGATAATTCCAATGGATTCACAATGAATTGGTATTATTATCTGAATGAATAAATTAAAATTTGTTATTTTTTTCTGCAGTGTACAAACACTATAAAATTTGACTGCAGATGCAAACTTGTGTATCTTTGAACTTAAACACGGTTCTGACTTGATAAAATGGCTCGCAAAGTTTTCTTCTTCTTTACGTAAAACGCGGCCACTTTTAGGCCACATTTCAGAAACCATCCAGATTATACCAGTGGATTCACATTGAAAAGCTGTCTGAATTAATTGTAAATCTGTTCTGCAGTGAACAAACACTATAAAATTTGACTGCTGAAGCAAACTCGTTTACTTGATAAAATGGCTCACATTTGATTTTGCATTATAACTGATAATGGTCAACGAAAGCATTCGTTCAATCAAGATTTTTAGACCTTATTTCAGAAACCTTTCATTCCAAAATCCAGATTATTCAAATGGATTCACATTGAAAACGCTTTTGAAACGTACTTCTATTTTGTACTATATACACCTATAAAAAAATGCAACTTTGGGTCAAATGGACAAACATCTTTAAATTGCATTTTTAATCCAACGTTTTGTCCATATTTGACCCAAAGTTGGGTTGAAGCGACCCAGCATTTTGTGCCATTTCTCAATGGATGCTATCGCTTCAAAAGCAGAGCTGGGATTTCTTCCGCCCGTTTTTCACACAGTGTGGAGACTGAAAAATGCTTTTGTTGATCCAGTCTTACCTATGGAGTCGGGGCGTCGCCTGGGGCCCACGGCCCGTTTCAATGGGTCCGACATTCCAGCATCCGTGTTCTTTTGTGAACTCGAGCTCAGAGACCGCAGTGGCCTTTAATCCGAGAGTAAATCACTGTAGGTCGGAGTCCCGTACGGCCCTGCTCCACTTCCACTGGGGGATTTGGCCGATCGGGGGAGGGTGACGAACAACTTCTGTGCGAAGGTGGTCAGGCGAGTGATTCGTTTGAGTTGTGCTGAGAGTGAAACAACAAACTCAACTCGTTGGCCTTGTCTGCAGTGACCCAGTGCGGGGGGCCAATCATTCCCGACTTGTTTAATCTGTCATTGTGTCACGTTATCTCAGAGGTTCCTCTTTTGGGAAAATTCCTCTTCGGCATTCGTGGTTTCATGATCTTATTCACTCCCTTTGGAAAGTTTCTTTGTAGACAGAAATTACATTAAAAGGAGCGTCTTTTACAGGTGAAACTCGAAAAATTAAAATATCATGCCGTTTCAGTAATTCAATTTAAAGGGTGAAACTATAGACATGCAGAGTGACATTTCAAGCCTTTATTGGTTATAATTTTGATGATTATGGCTTACCTTTTCAAAATTGGGGTTTTCATAAGCTGTGAGCCATAATCATCAAAATTTTCCTCTGTACTGTATCAATAGAGGTGATATTGAGTTATTCGGTACTGTGAGATCACTGAAGGGTTCTTTATTGGCATTTGATGGTTTCATAAAGAACCTTTAACATCCATTGAATATTTCTATATAGTGGAAAAATTTTCTTTCATTATTTTTTATGTTCTGCACAATAAGAAAATGGTTATTTTAAGAACTTTTCACTCAAAGGTACTTTGGCCTCGTTGTGAGTGAGAAAACGCCGTTTTTGAACGGTTATTGTTAATCAGGAGAAACTACATTTTCTCTCATTGCTGTCTAGGAGAAACAATTGTGATATTAACGATTTAATTCAGTGAATTGTATGATGTTGAAAGCCTTCCTGAGGAATGGAAAGACTCCGGCTGGAAGGCTTATTCAGTGTTTGTATACAATACACGCCCCGCCCATTCCCAAGGCTGATGCAATGCGACCGGCAGTGGAATATAAACCGTCATTCAGCAGCATCTGAACACGACATTATACCGGACGCGCCCAGAGGACATCTCCGTTTATCTTCTACACTAATAGTAGTAGTACAAATTGTAGGGTTTATAAGTACAGTGTTTATATTTATTATTAATTTACTCATATTTATTGGTTATATATTACGGAACATTCCTGAAGGATCAATTGTTATCGGTTCTGTAATTGATCACTGGAAAATTCTTTAACGTTACGTCTGGGAGTGTTTGCTCTTTTTTCCCTTCCCATTCATATCGGAGCTGAAGAAACGGATTTTCTTCTTTAATTCTTGAGGTAAGATTTCATACCGGTTCGACAACCTTATATTTAATTTATTCATTTTATTTATCCAGATGACAGATGTTCTCTTTTTTAATCGTTTTTAATTCATTTTGGTGTGGTTTGTCTTGTTGCAAAAGAGCAGTTCAGGTTTGACTCATTCGTGTTTCATCATCTTTTTTTTCCTACACATCAGTTTAAAAGGAACTCATTCATTCATTAAACACGCCTAGTGCTACGCCTTGTGCAACTCTAAGAACCTTGAACATTAATATTTTGGAAAACTCTGTCAACGGCAATATTAAATTAGCTAACGTTACATTATTTATTGTGGGTTTTTTTTCTTGGTGATGTTAGCTAAATTTGAGCGGTGATGGTTAAACGCGGGGGCGTCTGCTTCAGACTCTGAGCATCTCCATCATTTTTGTCATAACTTACTTGCATTATTATGATTATTTGATCGTATATAAGTTACGAATTTAAAGGATTTGGGCGTTTAAATGAAAATTCAACATTTTAGTTTACGTTTGAAGGTCTAAAATGGTCACCAGAATCAATGTAAATACGTTAAACCAGTCACCCGACAAGAATAAATACCGTAATTGTGGTGTTTAAACATTTTGTTCAGACTATAAATATAGACTTATCACACGTCGGTATAAATAGTTGATGACGATGCGGCGGTCGCAGCGCGTGCTGATCTGTTGTGCCGGTTTGTAATTTTCCACTCGGCTCTGGTTGGTCACGTGACCTGAGCTCTGCGAGTGCGAGGGAACGCGCATTTTGCTGAACGCTGGAGCGCGCATTGATAATCGTTCAAAGATTTCTGGGGACCCAAGTTTTCCCGTGAACACCATTGTAAAGGTGTTTCTGTAATATTGTGTATTGAGTGCTTTTCTAATATTTAAGTTGACTTTATATTATAAAATCACCAACCAACTACTCGTATAAGTGTGAATGTTGGTATACAATATCAGTCACAGTCAAAAGCAGTAGCATGAGAATTTCTCACACAAAACACATAATTTAAAGCCTCATGGGTTGGATCCCTTACTCTGATCACCACAATGTTCAAGAGAAACATAAATCCTTTTAAAATAAGGAGGCTATATTTCACTGTTTTTTTATTACAGGATGAACAAAGACCCTGCAAATCCAAAGATGAGTCGTTTTAACATCGCTCCAGACATGGACAGCAATAGTTCCAACAGCGAGTACACAAATTATCAAGACTGTCCCACCAAACTCCCCTTCAATGGGTAAAACCTGCATCATTTGACCTAGACAAGTCACTATATGGCTCAATAAAGCATTTTCTGATGCGCTGATTTGATTACAGAATACAATATAGCGACGTGGATGCCGAAAGTCAGAACTTCCTGTCTGATCACTTGGGCAAGAAGAAATATGAAGCTGAATATGTAAGTGGTTCATTCGGCCTAAGAGGTTTTCTCAGATAGTGCACTTAAACATCGCATTATAAATCTCGCTGTTCTTGTTTTTCAGAGCCATGGCTCGGCGTCTTTCGGGATGTCGGTGTTTAACTTGGGCAATGCCATCATGGGAAGTGGAATACTGGGACTTGCGTATGCCATGGCTAATACTGGTATCATCATGTTTGTGTGAGTATTGAGGTTCTTCTGCATGAGCGGGATCTGTTTCACCTCATACGAACTGCTACGTCAGTTTTAAACATTTACACGCGAATTTGCATGAGCTGATACCAAACCCGCTTTTCTAGTTCGGTCTTAAAGAGTTAGCATGAAACTTTGTATTTTTGTTAGCTGAAAGTATGTGCACAATTATCCCCATGACCCGATAAGCATAATTAGTAAATGAGTCCAGTAATTTGCTCCAGATTCTGCTTGGTGTAAATCTACTGTAGAGTACGTTCGGCTCTGATCAATGAAGTAAATGGACGTCGTGCTTCTTCTTAGTGTTTATAAACAAAGCCATGTGTGAGTTTCCACTGGTTATATAAAAGTGATGGATGCAAGTGGAGTCTGGACGCCAAATCATCCATCAAAGAATGATTTCTTGGTTAACCGAAATGGGATTTCCAGTGACCGATAAATCAGGGTGGACAATATAATCCCAATGATTTTAAACCAGGAAACGCATTGAAATAAATGTTTGGAGGGAAAGGGTTAAAGACGGGGCTAAATAGTAAAGATGAGCTGCACGTGAAGTGGAAATCTACTGAAGGTCACACAGGTTATAATGGGATCAGTGGAGCTGCAGACAGTGGAATGAGTGAGTGTGTGAGAATATAATCAGGTCTAATCCATAGTCACCTCCCTCTGTTATGAACACGCGTTTGTGTGGGTGTGTGTTTGTAAAGTGACGCATTACAGAGAGTCCATTATGTTCGGTTGTCGGGCGAGCAAGCGTTAGGTTTGAGTGGGGGCCATCTTGTCTACGTAGACAAATCGTTCTCTGGTTTTCTTAATGCATCCTAGCTAACAAAAAACAGCGTTTCGCTAACATTCCCACTAAGTTCAAAATGTTTTTTAAATGATAAATTGAACACTCCATTTGATCATTTTTCAAACATTATAGGAATCTCTGAACATTCCGAAAACAAGTAACATTTTAAAAAAAAACTTTAGATGTACTAAAACGTGTCTGAAAAATAATATTCCATATGTATCATGTTTTGCTTTGTGCTAACGTTTTGAGAACTAGGGTTGGGTATCGAGAATCGAGTATCGATTGGAACCGGGACTAACTTTTCGTTTTTCCCGAAATCGTTCAAAAGTTAAAATTTCGATTCCTAGTTTCGATATTCACAGTCCGCCCAGCGGAAGAAGAAACCGCTGAACAACACCAACGAAGAAGCGATCCAAAGTGTGGCTTCACTTTTCTAAAAATAACGAAATCTCGGCAAAATGCAAAATTTGTGACAAAAGGAGTATTTTTACAGAAGGAGTATTTCCTTCAGAAAGGCCGTTGGTTAGCAAGGTTAGCTAAACTTTTTTGACCCTGCCTCTTAAAAGAATCGGAATCGAGAATCGTTCAAATTCAAACGATACCCAACCCTACATTATAAAAGGCCAGATAACTTCTGAATAAACGCTAATGGAAGAATGTTTTCTGTTAGCTGGGATATTCCAGGTCTTTCTGTGTTTGTTTTTTCCCATCTTTGATGAAAATAAAACCCTTCTAATCAATTGCAGTTAAATTCTGCTCGTTTCAGAGAAGAGACTTCAACTTGTTCTATGTTTTCTTGTTCATTTGTGTAGGATCCTGCTGGTCGCCGTGGCCATTTTCTCCCTGTACTCAGTCCATTTGCTGCTCAAAACGGCCAATGAAGGAGGTTAGCGTCTCTCTGTGATATACTGTGAGCATGTTTCTATTTTTACCTGTGATAAGTGTGGGTTTTAACTCCATGACTCCCTCCGTCCAGGTTCTCTGGTGTACGAACAGCTGGGGTACAAAGCCTTCGGGATTCCTGGAAAACTGGCAGCGTCCTGCTCAATCACCATGCAGAACTTTGGAGGTATGTCCGATAGTGTAAACATGCAGATAACACTGAGTTTGGTTTAGGTTTTAAGTGTTTTCAAACTCTGTTTAAATCCCAGCCATGGCGAGCTACCTCTACATCGTGAAGTACGAGCTGCCCATCGTCATTAAGGCCTTCTTAGACACCAATGACAAGTAAGATTTCAAAGGCTGATGATGTTGTTGTTGTTGTTGCACTGGAATGTTCTGCTCAGAACAGTGTGAGCGCTTCATTGTACAGCTGTCCGGCCGGGGGGGACTGAACGTCTGTTCAAAGACGTCGATTGAGAGCTTTGTGACAGTGACCTAATACAACAAACACTGACATTTAAGATTCAGACCCCTACGTGGATCCAAAAGGCCCCTGCAAACAAAAACAGAACAGAACTGAAACACCGCAAACACGGCTCACAGAAGGTGTTTTTGAGACAGGATGTTGCAGAACAGCTGCGTGTTACATCCTCAACACTGATATCTATCTTTTGTAATGTGTTTTGCAGCGCGTGGTACACTAATGGAGACTACCTGGTGCTGATAGTCACCGTCAGCATCATACTGCCTCTCTCGCTGCTTAAAAACCTCGGTAAGTAACGGTGAAACTCATGGGTTGTATTTTGCACAAACACAGATGCAACAGTTTTTATAGAATAGGCGCATGGCAAAACTGACATGATACTGTCCATCATTGTCCTAACCCTAATCGAAAGTTTTCAAACCTAGACATCTGTCTAGTAGTTTCATTTCCCATATTTGTTATGTTTACACTCAACAGGGATATAGGCCTCCAACATTCATAAATACAGAAATGATCGTTTTAGCACATGGTGTTTTAAAGTGTAAGCGTGTTAAATAAGGTTAGATGTTAGAAACACGCTTACTTTGATATACAGTCTAAAATTGTTGCTATATACTTTGTGCATAATTACATGCAAGCTAACCTTGTAATTACGTGTAGTTATTATTGTACTTGAATGTATAATATAATATAATTAGGGCTGTGCAAAAATGAATCGCGATTAATCGCATCTAAAATAAAAGTATATATTTGTGGTTGCTGTATATAATTATTTTTTATATATAAATACACACACATGCATGTGTATATATTTAAGAAAATGTGTTATTCATATATAAAATATTTATATTTATTTAATATAGATTATGTATTTTTATATATATATATACAGAATTTAATGTATACATGCATGCATAGGTATTTATTTATACAAAATAATTATATACAGCACACACAAATATATTATGTAAACAGAGACTTTTATTTTGGATTTTAATTTTTGCACAGCCCTAAATATAATATAAAGTCACCTAAAATTAAATAGGAAAATGATATATAATATATATTTGACTGTGAGTAAATGTGTGTGTTTTGTGCTGATCCTCAGGTTATCTTGGCTACACTAGTGGTTTCTCCTTGTTGTGCATGGTGTTCTTCGTCATTGTGGTGAGTACTGCGATATTCATCGTAAAATGCTAATGAACACATGCAGATGAGAGCATTGTTAGTCTGATGAGACGTTCCTTCCCGCTTTTGTTCTTCAGGTGATCTACAAGAAGTTCCAGATCCCGTGTCCACTACCTGAGAACTTCATTAACATCACAGTGAACGCCACTCAGCCACAGGTCAACGCCACTGAAGAGGAAGAAGAGTGCTGCAAACCCAAGTACTTCGTCTTTAACTCACAGGTACGGCGTGGATATTTGCATTCGGATATTTGCATTTGAGTGTGTGGGGATCTGACTTTATTGTTTTGTCTTAGACTGTGTATGCGGTGCCCATTTTGACGTTTGCGTTTGTGTGCCACCCGGCTATCCTGCCCATGTACGATGAGCTCAAAGAGTGAGTAACATTTACACTTAAATATATATAATATATAATATTCTTGATGTTGTTTTCGTGCTCCACTAGAACAGGTTTTTCCTCATATTCTCCATTGTTGCGGCTCCTCTCTTCTCAGTAACGCTCTGTTTACTTCCTGTCTCTATGAAGCCCCTCCTTCTGAAAGCACACTGTGCTCTGATTGATTATTATTATTATGTCCCGCCCCTTTCCATAACCGCCAGTTTAACACACTACTAACTCACTCAACCAGGCCCCGCCCCTTTATCCTGCGCATTAATTATTATAATGAGAAATAGTGTGACGTGTTTGTTCAGAAACACTGTTATATATAGAGAATCATGCTCAAACAGCAACATTACACACTAAAGTGAGATGAAGATGGAAAACCGCACAATAGGTGCTCTTTAATAAAGCTAGAAGTTGCTTTTTGTGAGTTTTAGTAATGGAGAATGAATCATGGAACAAACTAACACTTTCTCGAACTTTCCTTCTGCAGTCGCTCCCGAAAGAAGATGCAGAACGTTGCAAACGTGTCGTTCCTGGGAATGTTTATCATGTATCTGTTGGCGGCACTGTTCGGATACCTGACCTTCAACGGTGAGCAGGACACATCAGAGCCCGACACACACGTTACGACACATTAGCTAGCTAGTCCACACTGGGTTGAGGTGTACAGTGAGGATGTTTGCTTTAAACAGAGGTGTGTTCATTACATGGCTTGGGATTGATCCGGCAAAAGGCCAGCGTTGACCTCTCGAGTGAGAGACGTTCAGCTGGAAGTGTTACGCAACGGAGGGATTTCTCAGACGCAGCCGAGGGAAAATAAACATTTGTTTGATGTTCTGCACAAATCTGACATAATGTTGACACAAGTTCAGCTAGTTTCCAAACCAACTTTTAGTGCTTTTATTTATTTTCTATTTTAGAACTTGCTAAAATTACTCAAACTTGTATATTTTTAAAACAAATCAAAATCTAAAACCAAATACACCACAAAATTACTCAAATTAAATCATTTATTAAAGCTTTTATTTGTAAAAAATTAATTAAAATTAATACAAATATATTTTTAAAAAAGGCTCAAAATTATACAAATAAAATTATATTTTAAAAAGTAAATTAAATTTAAACAAAAACATTTGGTTACTTTATTTATGTTTTGTTTTAGAACTTTAAAATGTCTCAAAGTAAAACTGATTAAAAATTAATATACATCATTTAAAAAAAAATAACTAAAGAAATTAGTTTTAATTAGTTTTACCAACTAAAATGAAAATGGAAAATATAAAAAAGCTTCTTTTATTTCAGCTAGGTGCCTAATTTCTCAATTTCATTTAGAGCTTTTATTTTTTATTTGCAGTTTAAAATTAATTGACAAAACAAGGCCCAAAACACAACAAAATGACCGAAACAAAACCTGTAAATCTAATCCTAAAACAGAGATGATGTGTTTTGTGTCTGACAGAGGCCGTCGAACCCGAGCTTCTGCACACTTACTCAAAGGTCTACAGTTTCGACGTGGTGCTTCTGATCGTGCGCTTCGCCGTCCTGACCGCCGTGACGCTCACCGTGCCCGTGGTTCTCTTCCCAGTGAGTATCCCACACATTCCCAGGTCCTGACACACACACACACACACACACGTGCTGACGTAAGGTGTGTTCTCTGCTTCAGATCCGCACCTCAGTCAACCAGCTGCTCGGAGCCTCCAAAGACTTCAGCTGGCCTCGCCACATCGGCATCACCGTCGGCCTGCTCGTCTGCGTCAACATCCTCGTCATCTTCGTGCCCACCATCAGGGACATCTTCGGCTTCATCGGTAAGGACCACCGGATGTCATGTGTCATTTTTGTATCATTTTTTGTGATTTTATTAATTATTTTGAAGTTTTAGTCACTTTGTTGCACACACAAACACATTGGGTCTCATTCAGGAAACACGAGCAGAACAAATTTGTGTGTAAATCGTGTTCTGCCGTAAACTTTCGGATTCATTAAAATGTTCGTATTTTCCGAATGTTAGCTGGTACGCAAGAAATCTACACCTGCTCCCAGCCCGACATCCGAGCGCTTTGCTCATTAATAAGACTGCATTTTAATTCACCTTTATCGGGTACATATTTAAACAGCATTTTGAAAAAATATTTTATATAGTAATTACATACGGTTTTTCTTTTTACTTCTATTATGAGAGCCAGTAATAGCAGATCTGCTGATCCTTCTCCAGTTTGAATACGATTTTTCCGAAGTGAACTAATTCGTTTTTGGTCGAACCATTTTCCTCTCACTTTTGGGACTGTTTGATTGACAGAAGAAACTCCATTAACTGCATCTGCTTCCTTTTTTTAGGACCTGATAGGCCACTATGTACGCTTGAAAATAAAATGTGGCGTTTCGAATGAACTTCAATTTCTGCATCCGAGAAATCTTTCTTTTTCATTCGCATTCATGTTATTATATGCATATAGACGTCAGACGGATATAATGGGCGGGATTTATGGTAATTGAGCATCCCATTTACGACTGGTTGGGAATTCATTAACACACACACACACATTTCACTATCACATCTGACGTTTACGATGCATTTGCGAATCAGGAGACGGGTCTCTTTCGTTTCGCAAATCACTCTCATATTTCTACGAATGTTTCATGAATGAGACTCATTGTGTGTAAAAGTTTTGACTTTGATACGATTTGAATTAAATATGAAATTCTGAAATAGGTAAACTTTTAGTTTCTTTTAATGTTTAACTTTTTAAATACATTTTTATTTCCATTTTAGTACAAAACTGAGTGCCAACTATCTGAAATAAGTTTACTCAGTAGTACCTCAACTTAAAATACAACTTCATTTTAGTGCTTCAACTTAAAAGTTATAAACGTTGCCTTGTCAACTATCTAAAATTAGTTATTAAATGATGTTGTGTGTGTCTGCAGGGGCGTCCGCTGCGGCGATGCTGATCTTCATCCTCCCTTCAGCCTTCTACATCCGACTGGTGGAGAAGGAGTCCATGAGATCAGTGCAGAAGATCGGGGTAAGAGACTTGTGTGTGTGTGTGTGTGTGTCTCATGTCAACGTCTATAGCACAACACCAGTTGACCAGTGTGCTTTACATCAACACAAGAGGCAATAAACACACACAAGCAAAAAAAAATGCAATATATTTAATATGCGTGAGTGTTTAGCGTAGATTTCCGATACTGAAAGGTACCGCTTTCTCATCCAGGCGTTGCTGTTCCTCATCATGGGAGTCGTGGTGATGATCTGCAGCATGACTTTGATCGTCCTGGACTGGATCCACAACGCAGGCTCTTCAGACGACCACGCCGACGGCCACTAGTGGGCGTGTCCTAACGCTAATTGACATGCAGAAGGGGCGGGGCCTCTCCGCTGACCTGCAACTGAGAACTAGAAGAAGCTGCTCTAATATCAGCGCAGAGCAAAACACAAACATCCCATTCTGAGAGAATGTCCTGAACTTTGTACAGTATCCTGTTAGGCCACACAGATGGTGATCCACTCGTATTGTTGCGCTTCTTTTTCCGTTTTTTTGTCGATTTGCATTTCCTATTGTGTTAAGTTTCTGCGGTACGTCAGGTTTAGTACTCGCAAACCAAAACCAGTCAGCGAACGGAGACGCGTGTTGTGTTCGACGTCCGTTTGTACCTTTGCCAAAAATATCGGTGTTTGTATGTGGAAAAGCACTTAAACTGTTGTTTTTGCTTTAAACGCATTTGTCACGATGCCATTGATACTGTAACACTTGAGTCACCTTTACCTGTCGTGTAGATCTACTCATGAACAATTATTGATCGCTAGGTGGTTGTGGAACGGCTGTATGGATTTACCGTAACTTATTTAAACCCAGACGACAGCGAAGGGTGAAACTACACGATCTACACTGCGAAACGCGACGCTCTTCCTCAGTGTTTCTGTCTTGTTTTACAGTACAAACATCTCAACGTTCTTAGATCAAGACGCATTTACTGATATTCAGAGCTTCAGATAGTCTCTTGTTTACTGAAAATGATTGATTTGCATCAATATCTGCCAGTGAGGTCAGAAAAATAATTCTTTTCTGACCCTTCTGGGTGATATTTGTTCTTGTTTTAAGCACAAACTCACTTCATTTTGACATATTTTCCATTACATAAAGCCATGGAAAATCGTGTCGTTTTGCTTCTCCGCTAAATGTTTATCGAAACGTTCTCAAGACAAAAATACTGATTAAAATATATATTTTTTGCAGTGTAACGGTCAACTATTCATCATCGCACGTTCTCTGAAATCACTGTTCAACTGACGTCACATCAAAATGATGTTTGCGATAGTCGAATAACTATTTAACCACTGTTTTAGACTTTAGTGGGATATTCTAAACACTTTTTTAATAATCTGAAGGTTACGACAATAATAGCCAATAATAAAGTTGAATGTCCTGTTTTAGGGCACATAACAGACGTAGAATGAGCCGCTAAAGTGTTTCACGTTGACTTTAAAGCGACTAAACACAGAATCGAATGTCTGAAGGTGGTTGGCGAGGGGAAATGAGGCCGTTCGTTTGTAACTTGACTTGCCATTTCAGTGTTTGCCATCGGCAGCTTGAACGAGAGACAGACAGACGGGGAGCGTGTGTCGTCCACTGATCAGCCGTTATTAGTGTGATGATCTGATATGTCTCACACACACACACACACACCTCACCGTGCTTCCAACTATTCAAACCTCATGTGTCATCCAACCTGATACTCTCTAGCCGTTATTTATGGATAAAACATCAGTGTAATTTTATCTGTTTTACTATATTTATATATATATTGTATATATGTGTATATACCAAAAAAATTAACTGTATATATGCTTTCAATTTTTTTTTTCCTTCTTCTTTTGTTAAAATTTTGCTCAACAAGTGTGAAATATGAAAATGGCTTTAGATGTCCCTCGGTGTGTGTCGGGGCCCTCTTCATCTGGCTGTGAATGTCAAACCGAGCTCAAGATTCGGCTTGTTGTCGGCCCCGACACACACACACACACTCACACTTACACACACTCACGTACCTTTTACATCACTACTAAATGCTGTAGTCGAAGCCGAGAGGGGTGAAGCGCTCCTCATGTACAAGAGGCCATTCCTGCGAATGATACGCTCTTGTTTCAATGAAACACTGTATATCATGTAATTAATGTCTATTAAAGGTTGAAAATAAGCCAGTCGTGTCAGTGATTTATTTTTTATACAATTTACGGTTATTTTTAATAAATATATCTTTGATAATTATATCTTTTGTCTGTGTTGTTAACACATAATGAGAGTAAAAAGAAACCTAAATATGTATATTATGTTTTCATAATTTGTATATGATAAAATGTATTTGAAAGGGATAAACTCGAGAGAGATGAAATGATGATCCAGAACATGTTAAACAAAAAATAAAAATCTAAATTGTGACAGAAAGTTGTTTTTGTTCGTCTCTAAATAAATACATATCCAAATGTTGTACTTGTACCAGGTCAGTTATGGTTGTTAATTATATTGTTCAATAAAAAAGAAAGAACGCTTAAAAAAATCAATATATGCAGAAGTTAAATAGATAACATTAGTAAACGAGAAGTTATATTTAATGGGTAACTTCTCGTTTCAACGCCGCGGGCAAACCCGTTCGAGATATCAAGAATCCGCTCGCAATTTAACATCCTCGATGTCATGCTGACTGAGTTTAGATGAATTGGTTAGGGGAAGTATATCAAATATAAATCTATATTCGAATATAAGGATAGTGGAAGAGGTTATTATTTTGTGAGATGAGACTGAGCGAGATCTCCAGTTGAGATGGACGGTGTCTCCCTCTCCTGGGCAGTTTTTGTACTGCATGAACGTTGTTCCGTTACATAACCGAAATCGTTAATTTGACAATTAATAACGTTTTGATATACAGTTTATATTATAAAGTGTAATCACTCAATCCTTTGAACATAAAGACTTAAAATCAGTAATCACATTTACTCTTTGGTCACCAGTCACACGACGGACACGCGCTTCGAGGTCAACGGAAAATAATTCGGTGGAAAGAAACTGTATCCTCATAGAGGAAGGACGTCTCTGATTGGTCAGATTTAGTCATTTATGTTTAGGGACGTACCCCTGACTGAAATTGTAATTCTTGAAATTCAAAAAAATAATAAAAAATAAATAAATAAAAAATGTTTAGGGACCAATCTGCTTTATGACATAAAACGTCGAAATTACCACATAATAAAGTCATAAATATGAGATTAAAAAGTCATGTTCATTTCATGATTTCGACTTTTTATGTTATGATTTAGTAGGCTGTCATAATTTCGATTTAGTGTCATTGTTTTTATTTGAATCTACTAAGTATTTTTAACTCATAATTAGTATGTTACAATTATGACTTTTAAGGTCATAATTCCAACTTTTAATCTCATAAATATGATTTAGAATAAAAAAAAATCGACCTTTATGCCATTATTATGATTTACAAGAGCACATTTTTTTCTTATTGGTCGGAAATAGGCTTCCACAATTTTCTTTCATTGTTTTGTGACGTATTTTAATTATATTTTTGTACTGAATACGTTTTTAAAGGACTTTTAATTCAATTTTACTTCTGCCAGAGCTTCGGGAGCTTCTGCCCCTGCGTGATGACGCAGCGAGTCTCCCATCATGCCCCGTAGCAGCGCCCCACAGCGGTGAAGAGGAGGAACTGCAGCCTCTGACCCACATGTGGCTGGGCGCCTTTAAATCTATCGCAATTACGAGCGCAAGTGCTCATGAAAGTGCCAGAAAAGTGTATGTTTTTGTACTAAGGAGCGTTCTGCGTGCTAGTATATGACCTGAAGTCCGTGGAGCGACGTGCGCGGAGGTGAGTGCGCGCTAATGACAGCAGATGCTAACACAGCTAGCCGCGTCACACTGATAAACAAGAGTCTGAACTTATAAACAGGACATGTAAACATCTCTGTGTGTGTCTAGGTGTGTTATTCTTACGAATTATTAATATGAGACGGATTTGAAAGAGTATAAAACGCTCTAAAGGCCTCTGTTATGTCTAACGGATAATGAACTACTCAAACTTCAGCTGTGCTGAGACAGAGCGAGAGAGAGTAAATAAACAGAGCAAATAAAGACACAGTGACAGAGTTACGCACTCGTTATATCCATGTTAATGTATTTGAATTGTTCTTTATTATGTTTCTTCTTGCATGTGGTGGTACAGTAAATCAGGGCTCAGAGCTGCTGTGACCCGGAGCCAAAGATGCAAGAGGGGCCAGGAAAGGGTGAGTGTGTCTGTCTTCATGCACATCGACTTCACACACACATTAAAGTGAACAAGGCTCATAGGACTGAGTAGTTGAATTTGACTGTTATGCATCGCATGTTTTACTGTATAATTATGTGGTTACATTTTGTCAAAGCTCTTTAATAAAACTTATTGTGATTTTCAGAGGGCAGTTTGGAGGATGAGGAGGAGCAGCGGTGCCCGATCTGTCTGAACCGTCCCAGACGTACGGATCGAGCCGTACCCGACTGTTGCAGACACGTCTACTGTTCAGCCTGTATCCTCCGCTGGGCTCAGGTCAGCTGACACCGATCAAAACACTTCCACATTCTATCTATCTATCTATCTATCTATCTATCTATCTATCTATCTATCTATCTATCTATCTATCTATCTATCTATCTATCTATCTATCTATCTATCTATCTATCTATAAACACACAAATACAATTTTTGAACTAACAGTATCTAACACTACTGGTCAAAAGTTTGGGTTTTTGTAATGTTTTCTCAGCAAGGCATTTATTTGATAATTAAATGCGGTAAAAACAGTAAAATGAAGCTGTTTTCTATGTCAATATTGTATACAATATATTTAATATACAATACATTGTAAATTATATATTGTAAAATGTGATTAAAGCTGAATTTTCAGCATCATCATTACTCCACTGCCACGTTCCTTCAGAAATCATTGATGCTCAAGAAACATTTCTGATTACTGTGATAACATTAAAAAGATCGTTTTCTAAGTATGAAGATAGAAATACTTTTATTTTAGCAAGGACACATTAAACAGTAAAAACGTATAATTTTACAAAAGCTTTCTGTTTTAAATAAATGCTGTTCTTTTAAACTTTTTTCATCTAAGAGTCCTTAAAATGAATCCCAATTTTATTTATTATACTGTGAAAAATTAGTTACAAAATTTTCTCATTATATAGTACCTTACTGTTAGATGCTTTAATTATTTTTGTATTTATTTATTCACTCATGGAGGCTTACTTACTTGCATCACACATTTTTTGTATTTTATTTATTTTAATCGAATTTTATATTTGTAATATATTTTTTTTAAATTTACATTTATTCATTTAGCTGACACTTTTTATCCAAAGCGACTTACAATTGCTATATATGTCAGAGGTCGCTCGCTAGGGGTTAAGTGTCTTGCTCAGGGACACATTGGTGTCTCACAGTGGATTCGAACCCGGGTCTCTCACACCAAAGGCATGTGTCTTACCCCGTATGATCCAGTAAACGCAGCCTTTGTGAGCATAAGCCACTTTCTTGCAGTCAGAAATCCAAACGTTTGACCAGTATGTGTGTGTTTATATGTAATCTGCATACTGTAATGTGTGATGTTGTGTGTCGGGCCACAGATGGTTCAGTCCTGCCCGGTGGACCGCAGACCCTTCAGCGTGATCTTCCTGCAGGGCTCGTCGCAGCAGTGCATCAAGGTCAGACGTCCTCCTGATGTCCCGTGTGTCCCCGTAAGACTCCAGATCAGACTCAGACGAGCTTCTCCTCTGTGTTTCAGATTCCCGTGAAGGCGCTCAGACTGCCAGAGCTGAACTCGTGCACCAGTCCGGACGGTCTACGCATGCGTCGTGTCTGTGTGTAAGTGCCGAGTTTGTTCATTTTGCTGATCATTTGTGATCATGGGCCACAAAACCAGCTTTATACATCATCTGAGAGCTGAGTAAATAGGCTAAGCTTTCCAGTGATGTATGATAGGAGATGTATTTGAAAATCTGGAATCAAAAAAATTTAAACATTGTTGTCCAATTATGTTCACGATTTTGCTGGATTTTTTTATATATATATTTACGGATGGAAATTTACAAAATAGTTTCGTGGAACGTGATCTTAATATCCTAAGGATTTTTGGCATTAAAGAAAAATCCATAATTTTGACCTAGGCAGTGTATTGTTGGCTATTGCCACAAACACACCCGTCTGACTCGTGGTCAAGGGTCACGTTTAATAGTTAATGGTGTCGTTAACAGGGCGGAGACAGGAACTCTGGAGAGAACGCAAGATGAAAGAGCTAATGCCAAACAGAAATGCCACAGAAAAGGTATGTGCTTATATATCGATTCATCGTCAATATCTTGTTCATCAGTTGCTTATTTCTGCTACAATACAATATATACTTTTTTTTTTTTTATAGCACATTTAAAACAACTGCCATTGATCAAAGTATAATTAATACAACACATTTCTGTTGATTAAACATAAACTGGTTGTAGAATACATGAATGCATTATTGTGAATTAACATTAATATAAATGTCAATGTGGAATCTTAAATAATTGGTATGTGTAATGCATGTTGTGCACATATATGCACATATATTTACCCGTATTTCCATCGTAAATGTTTTATCCAGTAATGAAACAAGAGGAGTCATTGAATCATTCACTCACAGAGTTTTACATTTTTTTAATTCAAGTGAATTAAAGGTTCTGCAGCAATTAACCTTTTTGTCAGAACTTCTAGTAAATTACATGTTTATTCATCTCTATCGTAAACATGATTCTCAATTTATCCAGAATCGTGCAGCTGTGGTTTGAGGTGTAAGAGCTTTTCACACAGATTGGTTACGCTCTATCTATATAACAGAACTGATAAACGTTTAGCGAATCAAGAGCTTTCCAAAATAAATGTCTTGTTTGATTCCCGTCAGGTGACTCGGATGCATCTGTGGAGGTAAACCGAAAGGTTAGTATTGCACTGTTGTGTTCCTCTTTTGTGTAAGCAGTGTGTTAAGCAGTGTTTATGTGTGCAGGTGAGTGGAGACTCATGCCAGTCTCTTCTGCTCACTCGCCATTTTCACTCGTCACTGCCAAGCCAACGGGGAGCCACGCTCGGCACGCTGACACAGATCATGTAAGTGAACATCACGTGTCTTTCTGTTTCTGTGTTGACTGGATAGTGTCTCTTAAATTGACCCTTAAGCATGAAAAGCTCTGCAAAGTATCCTCAATATGAGGATCAGTGTTTCTGAACTCCTGAAACGCCTCCATTGTAGTCTTGAGTTTCTTCCGGGAACACGTCACAATATTCCTCATTATAATAATTCATACGCAGTCTTTTAATAAAGGAAAAGAGGCTCGTAGGAGAATACATATACGCTATTTTCCAGACTATAAGTCGATAAAATTCGTCATGAAGAGGAAAAAAAACATATAAGTCGCATTTATTTAGAAATTTTATGGCACAAACAGACCAAGAACAGACATTTAATCTGGAAAGGCAAGTTATTCAACTACACAATAGCACACTGAGCAACAGGCTGAAGAGGTGAAACAGTCATTCAGCTCCACAGTAGCATGAAGAACATAAACCTGACAGGCTGAATAGGCTAAAATAACATAAACCAGCGAGTCCAACTAGCAAGTTCACCGAGCCACATCTCTGAATCCATTGAGTTCTTCATCTCGGTGTCGCGTCTGAACAACTAGAGCGCCCTCTCGCTGGACTGTTTTCTCTTGGTTCATCTCAGTCTGAATTAATTTTGTCATACAGTGATGTGAGTAAGTTTGGACACCCATGCTAAAGTTGCCTAAAAAGAGGAATAAAAAATCATCTTTTGGATATTGATCTTAATGCCTTAATTAGAAAAATGAGGAAAACTCCAACCTTTAAGGACACCAATTTTCTTTGTGAATGAATAATGTGTCGTAAATAAATAAATGTTTTTCCTTAAAATACAGGGTGCATAAGTCAGGACAATTCCCATAGAGTCAGGCAGATTTTTATGTTTAAAAGCCAGTTATTTCATGGATCCAGGATAATATGCATCCTGATAAAGTTCCCTTGGCCTTTGGGATTAAAATATCCCCACATCATCACACACCTTCACCATGCCTAGGGTACTTTCCATAAGATCATCTTTCAATGCAAATCAAACCAGCTATTAGGCTAACTGAAGTAAAAGCATGCCAATCTCTAGGTGTGGTGGAAGGTGTGTGATGATGTGGGGATATTTTAATCCCAAAGGCCAAGGGAACTTTATCAGGATGCATATTATCCTGGATCCATGAAATAACCGGCTTTTAAACATAAAAATCTGCCGGACTCTATGGGAATTGTCCTGACTTATGCACCCTGTATTTAAGGAAAAACATTTATTTATTTATGATACATTATTCATTTACAAAGAAAATTGGTGTCCTTAAAGGTTGGAGTTTTCCTCATTTTTCTAATTAAGGCATTAAGATCAACATCGAAAAGATGATTTTTTATTCCTCTTTTTAGGCAACTTTAGCATGGGTGTCCAAACTTATTCGCATCCCTGTATAAGTCACACCTGACCCAGCCAAACTATGAAAAAAGTGTGATTTTGAAAAACAGTGAACATTCAATGAGGAAAACCTGTTATAGTAGAGACTGGAAACATCAAGACTGTGTAAAAGGTTAAAGTGTTTTGTTTGTCTTGTGTGTCTTGCGCTGTAGGGCGGGATCTGTTGATGTTTGCGAGGAGGGGCCGGACGGCGTTCAGTGGAGGAGATTAGAGAGAAAACGCAGATGGCTTTCTGCCTCTGTACCTGTCCTCTCTACAGGTGTGCCCAGGTGAGAAGCGGTCTGATGAGCAGTGCACTCAAACACTGTCAAACGGCCTGTTCGAATCTCGTTGCACGCATGACGTTAAGATGATCTCTTCCTGTTTACTAGGGTAGTTCAACTTTATTCTGATTCAGCTTTTGTTATTGAAATTACATACAAGTGCCTATCATAGTACTCAGTCTATGGGTGTGAATGAACATCTGAAATATAATATTTGTACCCTTTATCTGCTATTTCCTTTGTGTGCATGTCTCTTATTTTGGGTTATGAACACTTGTTTATACTTTTAGGGTGTTACTCCACTCACATCTGCTTCTGTCAGCGGTCTCCTCCTCTCTGAATCTGCTGCTTTCTGAACACACGGGTGAGTTCACTTGTTTGTTAGTTGCGTACATGCGTAATAATCTGGTTATTATTTTGAAATGTATTTATTTTTCCTTTCAATTTGACGTACAACTTAGTTTATTTGATTTGCGTTAATTTGCCATTTCATTGTTATCAAATGTCATGTGCCCAGGTGTAGGCTTTTAACCCTCAGGTGCTCTTCGGTCATTTCTGACTGAAAAATTTTCTGTTTTGAATTATTAAAAATCACAGCTTCATCGGAATGTTATGAAACTTGGTGACTTTTATGGCATTGGGTATGTGAATAAAAAAAAAATAATTGAGGTCATGATCTGAGCATGCTAAGTGGTCATAAAAAAAATAGTTACACTTGTGGTCTTCGGTCAAAAATGACCGACCCATAGGAAATGAATGGGAAATTGCCCCAAAAAAAAAAAATTCTCTGAATTTTTGTACGTGCAATCTACAAATCAGCCTCAATTCTAAAAAAAATTACACCGCAGGAAAGGGGTGACACACTTTTATAGACATACACACTAATAAATTTTGATTACAAAAAGTATGTTTTGAATTATTAAAAATCACAGCTTCATCGGAGTGTTACGAAACTTGGTGACTTTTATGGCATTATGTATGTGAACACACAAAAAAATTGAGGTAATGATCCGAGGATGCTAAGTGGTCTTAAAAAAATAGTCACACTTGTGGTCTTTGGTCAATAATGAATGGGAAATTGACAAAAACACAAAAATTCACAAATTTTTATTTATTTAATTTTTATCCATTTTTTTTTCAATTTTTTTAAAATAAAAAATTGTTTTTGAGATTGTTTCAACTATATATTCAAATCCACCAAAAAAAAAAAAAGGTTCATAAACAGCTGGGGAATTCACATGCTTCTCCATAGAGAGCTGTACATGCCATCTAGTGGTTACACCATGATTCTACGCCTTTTCTCTATACTATAACCAGATGGTGCTAATTTTCTTCAAAAAATAATTTTTTTTCTGAAGGCCTAGACTCTATATTAAACTAAAATACTGCATTAATAATTTTTTGAAAAAAATAATATATATATAGAAAAATATATATATATATTTTTCCATGGCAAAAATGGACCATAAATATTGCATAAATATTAATAAATTCAATCAAATTGTCTCAAAATACTAAATTACAAAGAATAAATATTATAGAACAAAAGTAAATTGCATTGGTTTTACTGGGATGGAGGAAATTTAATTTTTAGGTGTCCGGTCACTTTTGACCGTGGGTGACTCTGAAACGAAGAGCACCTGAGGGTTAAAGTAATTGGAGCATTTTTAATTACTCGCACTCATGTCTCGCCTCCCTCTGCCATTGTATGCTACCGTGACAAAGCACACGCGCGACAAATGACATCAGAAATGTGTCCGTAAATTATAATCGGTATTGGTCTATAACTGAACCGATACCGATACGATTAATTTCAACACCCCTAGTGCTAAATAGTGTTCTTAAAAAACTATTAACACTCTTAAATATCTCAGGTGGGTTATAAAGCGTCCATAATTATAATAGTAAAAGTTTTATTCTATCAAAATGTAAACGTAAATGATTTTGTGGCTGGGTTTATTTTCAGTTTCTTATATTTCTTCCCTCAGTTATTTTCATTACTTTTAACACTTATTTTATCTCCTTTTTCTTAGTTCCTCATGGCATAGTTTGTGCCGTCACCTGTCCCAAAGGTGAGGAGAGAAAGGGAACCAGGGGTTCTGGGTCAAAGACCTCTGTAAAGCCAGAAACTACCGCGACCAGACGTTCCTCTCGTCACAGTCGCGCTGAGGATTCCTCATCTGCGCAGTCGCAACCGACAGACTCGGACACAACCTCTTCTACGCCACAAACCATAAACGACACTCCTGCTTCTACGAGCAGAGGGCAGCAGGGGAACAACCCGAGGTCTGGAGCCAAGAGGAAAGGACGTGGTAAAAAGAAGATCGTGAAGAGACATGAAGATGAGGAGGTTGGGAATCATGAGGAAGATGAGGAATCTGAGGAACCGAAAACAGACCAGAAAGCAAGTCCTGATCAGATTGATCGCGACCAAGAACAACTGGATACGGAGGACAAGATGGAGGTGGAGAATGAGACGAGTCCTACTGAGGCCAATAACCAGGATGATGAAACGGTAAAAGTAGAAGAAATTGCAACTGACAGTATGGTTCAAGATGAAGATCAGATACTTTCACGAGACGATAGCGAGAAAGAAGTGGAGATGGATGATTCAGACCAAGTTGAATTGGAGAGTGTTCCACCAATAGTGGAGCACAATTGCCAATCTCGTTCCTCTGCTGAACCGGAAGAGTCTCAATCTGACGTTCAATCACCTCTGCAAGAGGAATCAACAGAGGAACCACCGACAGTAACTCCTGACCAGATTGTGGATGAGAAACTGGAGCTTGACACAGAGGAAGACCAATCCGACAAGCAGGAATCCAGTTGCTCTCCACCTTTCCACCTGAATTCGGAGGCGGATACCACAGAAGACAATTCTGACCAGCAGGAATCGAGTGGCTTTCCAGCTCTCCAAGATACTGTAGATCTGAATTCGGAGGCGGATACCACTGAAGACAAAGCAGGCAAGCAAGAATCCAGTGGCTTTCCAGCTCTCCAAGAGTTTGCGGATCAAAAACCGGAGCCGGATACCACAGAAGACAATGCAGACAAGGAGGAATCGAGAAGCTTTCCAGCTCTCCAAGAGATTGCGGATCAAAAACCGGAGCCTGACACCACGGAAGACAAAGCAGGCAAGCAGGAATCCAGTACTTTCCAAGAGGATCAGAGTGCAGGTCCGTCAGCACTTGGAGAGATAGCTATTCCAGAAACTAAGGACACTAATGCAAGTCCTCAGGACAACACTGACCTCATTCCCATGGAGTGCGATTCTCCTGCATCCGAGAGTGCAGCTGAAACAAATCCCACTGCGAACGTGGCTCAGACTGCCGATCAAAAGCCCAAGACTGACGGCTGTAAGGAAGCGAAAGGATCGGACAAGAGGGACCGGGATGGGCGATCCCGCAGGTCTCGCTTTCACTCGCCTACGACCACTTGGTCGCCTGCCAAGGAGTCTAAGAGCGAAGGGTCACGCAGGTCAAGGTCTCGATCACGGGACCGTAGCCACAAGACCCGATCCACATCTCGGAGCCGCGAGCAGCAAGAGGAAGAGCGGGAAGGCCGGCGGAACCGAAGCCGTAGTCGCAGCCGGGAGCGAAGTCACAGGCGACGTAGCCGTTCCCGAAACAGAAACCGAGGCGGGCGCCAGAGCCCGTCCCAGGAACGCTCGGATCACGGCGGACACTCTCCTCGCAAGCGGGAGTCTTGGGGAACGGATGGATGGCGGAGCACAGGCGCCGGACGAGGTTTCCGCAATTCAAACTGGAGGAACAACGCGGAAAAACCTGGGAATTCGTCAACGAGAGAGCACGTTTCATCGGACAACGGCAACTTCAACGAGGCGTCGCCTGATCGGAGCAGAAGCGAGAACCCGGACTGGGTTAAAGACAGGGAGAGGCTCTACCCGGACGCTGACGTTCGAGGGCGTGAGCCACGTTTGGGAGATCCGCCTTCTGATTCCTGGTGTCGGGGGGGCTGGAGCGCTGGACGCGGGAGAGGAGGTTCAAACTGGTCGGCCAGCCAGCAGAGCGAGCCAGCTGATAATTGGAGGCAGCGCACCTCTTTCTCAGGGACCGCCAATAACACGGATTCTTACAGCCGCTTCAACGAAAACAGAGCCGGAGGAAAGAGAAAAGAGTGTGATGGTGGCGAGACGGCGATGGATCGGTCGGGGTGGTCGTCGGCGTCGAGCTGGGCCGTGCGGCGAACTCTTCCCGCCGATGTGCAGAACTACTACTCGCGCAGGGACCGAGGCGGCGGAAACAATTCCTGGAGCAGACAAGAGGAGGATCAAGGTGCACCGGGTGTCCCAAAACAAGCAGGTCTGTCTTCATCTTTATACAAATAATGGCTTGTTTCACCAACACAACACGCGTGTTTTTCACATAGGATTTGTAAGTGACGCCAATGCGTACCAATCAGCCGATTTGCTAAATGGAAATGTACTTTCAGTCTCTGATAATAGATGTTGGGCCCTATGAAATCAGCTTTATTTTTTCTGTGTGAATTGATCGGGATTCTGGCTCTCTCAAGTTTGGGTCACATGCTTTAGCTTCTAGTTTCCACTTATTCTTTTTTTCCCATTTTAACTTTAGTAATCAGAAAGCATGTCTAAGTTGTTGAAATCATGAAACATCTAACAAAGGTGTAAAATTACATTTTTAGGGCCCTATAAAATCTGTTGTTTTTTTTAAAATCCATTTACTCAAATAAATATTTCCCTTTCCCTTCCCTTTTAATGGTTACGTTTAAACCGTAGCAATCAAGAGCCAGACCGATATATCGGCAGACCGATATTATCGGCCGATATTAGGCATTTTCCAAACTATCGGTATCGGCAGATTTAATGGCCGATAAATGAATATTTCAAAAATAAAATAAAAACGGACGAAACACGCTTGAACCATGTCTTGAGTGTTGGAGTTGTATAGTTTGTCCACCAGAGGGCGCTCTACACCGTTCCTGTTGGCAACACTCGTGTATAACGCGCCACACATCCTGCTGATCCAGGTTGCAGGTAGCTTATAAGCCAATGTAGGACTAATATCAGAACTTTAATATATTTTGATGTTCTGTTGTGACAATAAAAGAAACGAGTTTCTTTTTAAAATGCATAATCATGTTATTTTAGTTAAAACTCATAAGTAACTACAAATAAGTAATGTTAGGGAAATCTGTTAATGTTTTGTTGCGCATTTCTGAAATAAAAAAAAAATGTAAAAAATATCGGCCGATATATCGGACTATCGGATTTTAAAACCAAATCAAAATCCATCAAAATCCTTTATCGGTCGGGCTCTACAATCAATAAGCATGTCTAATCCATTGAAATCATAAAACTTTGACGATTTAATTATTTGTTTAAAAAGAACGCCCCGTTCATGAGCGCCCCCACCGAGGCGTAGTTCATTCCAATTAAAACATTTATCATTTATGAATCACTGTGAATATCCTTAAAGCATAAATATGCTGATTTTCAAAAGTGCATTATGAGTGTTATTAAGCTCTTAATTTCTCTAGTCGTGTAGCACACATTTCTATTACGATCCCGGGTCGTGTTTGCGTTCACACAGGCGTTCTGGCAATATGAAAGGGGCTATAGACAGTCAAGTTTAAAGGAACAGTTCACTTTAAAATGAAATTTTCATCATTATTTACTCACCCTCAAGTCGTTTCAAACCTGAATGAATTTTTCTTCTGCTGAACACAAAAGATATTTTGAAGAATGTTGGTAACCAGACAGTTGATGGACTTCCGTCGTAGGAAAACAAATATTGGAAGTCAATGGATCAACTGTCTGGTTAATGTAAGTCGGTAAGTGAACTGTTCCTTTAATTAAAAGCCCATCTTTCCAGTGGTGAATTTCCCCTTTAATATGATTTGGTCACATTTACATTCATATCCGTTTTCTATGTTTCAGATCCCCCACAGAATGAGCCAAATGCACCCCTGCCAGCCGAGGCCGTTCCAGCTCCACCCCCCACCCTGATGCCCCATCAGCTGGGCGTGATGGGGGTCATGCGTTACCCCATGGCTCCTCTTCTGCCGAGACCTCCAGCTGTGGGTCTGCAGCCTCCTCAGTTCAGTTTACCCCCTCCAGGACCAGTACAGCTGCACCCCGCCGGCCCGCTCCTCCAGGTCCCATCCATAGCCGTGCAGGGACTGCCTCCGCCCCCTCCGCCTCCTCCGCCAGTGCAGGCCGGCTTCACCATAGTACCGCCTGAAAGCCACCCATCTCAGGTGAGCGCCAGGGTTAGAATCGTTAAAGCCGAGGCCCGATTTTCATATGCGAAATTGCAGACAAATGCCTGAAATCATATTTCACGACATTCGCTCACTGTGAATCAAAGACTGGATCTGAGAGAATGGCCCGATGAGCCCGCGAGATATTTGGCACAGCAGGATTTTGAATCGCATATTTAGCATGCCAAATATATTGTTAAAGCCGAGTTCACACCGAGTTTTTCATTTGCTAAATTGGTGACAAATGCCCGAAATAATTGGCAAATGCGACTCATCGATACGCATCGTCTTTGATAATTCACTGTGTGTGATTGTCGTGAACGAGCACCGATTGGCCTATGATTTCAGGCATTTGTAGCAAATTTAGCAAATGAAAATCGGGCCTAAAATCCTGCAATGTGAACTCGTTATTAATGAGATATTTGACATGCTAAATACCTGCACCAGTCTGCGATTCAAAATCCTGCTGACATCATGACTTTTGCGTAAACATACACGCGACTTTCGAGTCAAGTGGCAATATCTTTACGAATTTTGAGCTATCCGCGTGTAGTCCAAGTCAAGTCACAAGTCTTAAATTATTAGGCATTGTCTAATTAAATATGTGCGAATTTGCATATATATATATAAAAAAAAAAGCGAAATCTGAATAGCCTATTAAGATAAAGCCAGGTTTAAAATATTGTTTTCATTGTGTTCACATACAGTAATAGACGGGGGAAAATAGATATTTAATGGGTATCTACTTTTGTTATCCTGTAATCAGATAGCCTTAAATAGATTTTTGCCATGTTTTTAGAAAAACAATGTTATATAAATCAAGCTAGGAATAATATATTTACAAATCCATCTGTAATAGTCTTCATAATAGAACTAGGTACATGACTGGACAGTTTGGAGTATTAGGTTTGGTATATACTGTAGGTGCTACTGAAGAAGTGGAGATTTGAGAAAAATCATCAGAACGGGATCTAAAGATTTCCATCAGGCCAATGAGATTGCTCATTTAGAGTTAAAGCCACGATTGGTTGCTGATTAAAAGGAAATGACCATATTTGGATCAGACAACATTGAACTGGAGAGAGAGAGAGAGAGCGCGAGCTTTCTAGCGATGTCTGTGATGACGGTGCAGAACGGGATGATTTACAATGTCAACTTTTGTTGAATTGATGAGAAATCTACAGACGCAGACTCAATGGAAACGGTTGGATTGTTTTCCCCGGTGTGGGCGTGGCCTAAATACGCTCTGTCTGATGCACAGTATGACAAAGGGCGGATAGCCTTAAATAGATTTTAAGAAATGAAGCAAAGTGTACTAGATCTACATCTGGGGAGCGATCTTTTCTTTCCTAGGATGGTAAGGGAACAGTCGTAAATGCCATTAACCCCAGTGACTGGTTGAGGTAAGTCATATATTTATATAACGTTAAGTCAACGGCGTTCATAAACACTCTGAAAAGCGATTATGCGTGTTGATGCCACACCAAAAATGGAAATACGAATTGGCGTATCATACACACGCTACTTCATGAGATCAGTCTGGACAATGACATCAGCGATGACCTACAGCCAATGAGAGGGCGGGATGTTCAGGATGAGTTATAAGACCAGAATATCAGTATTTTAATATATGTATTTACAATTATATAGAACAGAAACAAAGCACAGACATTTTCTTGACCAGCAGCTCATTGAATAATTATTTATTTACCCCAACTTTCTTTGCAGAACACACAAACCTCGCTGCCCTCGTCTCTCCTCCATAATCTTTTTTCAGCACACATCGCAATGATCTTGCAGGCTATCATTTTTAAAAACAATTCTAGTCTAGCGTTATTTCCTCATCACTTCTCGCTTGTGTTTGGTTGTACTAGACAGTACGTAGTTTTCAGACTAGTCAGAATTGTCAAACTCGGCATAACTAAAACTACATTTTTTTTTTAAATGCATTGATTGTGCTGGTTATATCAAATTAGGCAACATTGTGAATCTCAAGATTTGAGTGCAGTTTTAGTTGATTTGGTTGTAACGTCTCCATATTTTACAGCAGGTGATGCCCAGTTTTTCTATACAAGGCAAAGCTTCCTTCAAGCCCATGCCAACCAAAGTAGTCGCAGGGCCAGTTCATCCTATGGGGGCGGTCAGCGCGTCCCAGCCGTCCTCCACCACCCAACCCACTCACAGCAAGGCCCACGCCGACAGCTCAAAGAAAGAGAAGGCAAGAGTTCATGTTCAGGCTAACGTCCATATCCTGCGCTGCACCTCCTAAACTACATGTTCCCCTTTCAAGCAGAAGCTGCAGATCCAAGAGCGGGCCGTCAACGAGGTGAAGGCGGCCATTAAGCCATATTACCAAAAGAACGAAATCAACAAGGAGGAATATAAAGAGATTGTACGCAAAGCTGTGGAAAAAGTAAGTTGAGAATTTCTAGTAGATCACTCTAAAATAATATTATATATTGTTTATATTATTTATTTTATTTTTATTATGGTAATTATAGTAAAAAAAATATTAATTTTTTTATATTATTTGCTGAGGTTTATTTTTTATTATATATTGTTTTTATTTTATTTATTTTTTATATTATTTATTTGATTTATTTTATTTTTATTATGGTAATTATAGTAAAAAAAATTATAATTTTTTTATATTATTTGCTGAGGTTTATTTTTTATTATATATTGTTTTTATTTTATTTATTTTTTATATTATTTATTTGATTTATTTATTTTTATTATGGTAATTATAGTAAAAAAATAAATGTTTTATATTATTTGCTGAGGTTTATTTTTTATCATATATTGTTTTTATTTTATTTATTTTTTATATTATTTATTTGATTTATTTTATTTTTATTATGGTAATTATAGTAAAAAAATATTACATTTTTTATATTATTTGCTGAGGTTTATTTTTTTATTATATATTGTTTTTTATATTTTTTGTAATATTATTTTTTTGTTTATTGTAGTGTCATTCACTAATTTGCACAAATCACTGTAGCACCTCTGCATATTCAGTCTGATTTTAGTGCATCTTTTCCTTGAAGTTATATTCTTGTGCATTGAAATTATGAATTTTGCACACGTTGGCTTCAAAAACGCCCCCAGCAAATGTCTCGCTCTGTCTCTCAGGTGTGCCACAGCAAGAGCGGCGAGGTGAATGCCGACAAAGTGGCCAACCTGGTGAAAGCATACGTGGACAAATACAAGCGCACCCGCAAAAACAAGTCCGAGTAGAGCCGAGGGTCTCTGTTCTGCTGATGCACAAGTGCAATTCCTCCACCGCGGCGACACTGACTGGAGCCGCTCTTAACACATTTGCATACAAGAATGAAGATTTTTCTAGAGATTACATATTTTGTTTAATTTGGATTTGATATAGTGCAAATGCCCTTTATTGGATTGTGTCTTATGGGTATGTGTGTGTGTGTGTGTGTGTGTGCAGGGGGGAAGGTTACGGTCTATAATGGTGTCGCTATTATTGCATTTTGCTTCTAAGATTAAAGAAGCAAAATAAAACAAAATTAAGGCTAATGATTCAAGTGGTACGACTGGACCTGTCTCCTCTCTCTTATTAGTCATCCTTTAGACCTAAACTCCTTTTCTTTTAGAAGCATAGAAACAATCTGGAGTACATGTGCATTAGCTTTATTATTCCCAGCTGAATGTGTGTGTGTGTGATTCAGTCGTAATCTTGCGTGGAACGAACACGGGTAGTTTGTTGGTGAGCTGAGATGATTCTGTTGTCATATCCAGGTTTAAGTCCTGTACTTCTGTTAATGCAGTTCAATCACTGTGTCTGTTTACCCTCCCAGAAGCAATGAAATAAACCAGCTCCCTGAATCCCGTCCTGTCCGATCTCTCAGTGAACTTAAGTGGAAAATTATTAAAGTTCGGAAATGTCGGAAAGACGATGGCTGCATCCGAAAACACATATAGTAGGTGTTTCTTAAATTCTTTAATATCTATATTTTGATTATATTTTTATTATGGTAGATTATAGTAAATCTAATAATTTTTCTTTATTTTTATTATATATATATATTAATGTTTTTATATATATATTTTACCCAATACTCATAAATATGTCCAGATTACATCCATAGTACACATTTTATACTACATATAACATAGTCGCAATTCAAAGTACTTTCTCAAAAGTACTTTTTCGGATGCAGCCTAAACTTCAGATCAAGAGAAGCAAATCCATCGCTCAAGAATGGACCAGTCATCAATAAAGAAATGAAACCTTGTAATCACTGTTGACTTTGCTTACATGATGGAATATCAAACACAGGGGCGTTTCTAGGTTTTAAAAACATCAGGGGCTGAACCCGAATCATCATTACTTACCAGCCCACATTACCACACAGTCACACACATGCAAAAAATGTGGATTTCTCAGACCTACATTTGTGCATTTTAAGGTGTTTGAAGGTCATAAAAATGGTATAACAATAGCTTTAAAAGCATGTCAGTGGGTAAAAGCATACAAGATTACAGATTCTCAAATATGAGAATGAGGATGTTGAAATGAATGATCCACGCTTTGATGCAAATGCAGAATGTTTCTGCTTATTGTTGACAATACACAATCACATACTCCAAACAGGAATGCCCTTAATGAGAAATCTTTCAATTTTACATGGATGTTATTTTCAATCAAACACAAGTGCAATCTTTTTGTGTCCAGAGGAAAAAGAGCAATTTATATATTAGCATTAAAAATTGGTTTCAGCAACTAGTTTCTTTCTAAGGTTAGCTAATCAATATTTTTGGCACTAATCTGTTATTGTGCACTCACAAAGACAGTCACTTGTCGCCACCTACTGGCTTAATAATGCAAGTTGGGCAAACACAGACAGGCGGAGTGATACAAACGGTGAAAAGGCTGATAATGGTGAAATATTCAAACACATTCGAGGACCATACAAATATATATATACATGTTCTAAATATATATTTATACTTATGAATTGAGCTTATAGTTTATGTAATTAGCAAATGACATCTGTGTTAAATAGGAATATATTGGAATAATGTTAAAAGGCGTAAAGATAGAGCAAAATACCTAGGTACAATCATTGATTTTATGGGCTACATAAGAAAACTAGACACCATTTAAGTCTACTTAGGAAGTTAAGAAATTTTGACATTGAAAGGAGGATCTTAACCATTGTTTATAGATCAATGATTGAAAGTGTTTTAACTTATAATATTGTTTCATTGTACAGTGAAACAGAAGAATAAACTAACACGAGTAATCATTGAAGCAAATAAGATCATCGGCCAAAAACAGAGGCTACAGAGCACATTACAAGAGCTATTCACAATTTTTTTGGAGAAAAGGGCATCATCAATATACTCAGACCAGACCCCTCCATTCCTGCTTCGAGATCCTTCCTTCGGGGCGCAGTATAACCCTAACCCAGACTCGCCAAGAGGAATATTTATAAGAGATCATTTGTTTCATTGGCGGTGACTGTTTAAAACTCAATTCTCAATTGAGGTGATTTTATAGGTGTGCGAATTTGCACATAATGTATTAATTAAACTTATGTATGTGTCATGATTCTGCCCTCTTGTCCTACTCTTGAGGCAGGATCATGTTTTGTGTGCAGGCCTTGTGTTTGGGCTGTGTGTTTGCGGTGTCTCGTTCTCTACCCTCTATTAATAATTTCTGAACATTGAATCTCAGAATTATATACACCCCTTTCTCATGGTTTCTCAATAGAGTTCATACAAGTATAGAGTAGAAAAGCAATAATTCTAATCATTTGCTCATTGCAACGCAGCGTGACAACATGCCCCGCCTGCACAACTGGGACAAATTCTCTTAAATATAGGATTTAAACCCGGCTAGTCTGTCTTCTGCTGTCACACCAGCATTCAAGAACTGTCTCAACTGTTAATTAACAGATATAAGATAAAAAATAATATCAGACTTGTTTAAAATTAACACAAGAAACTTACTTTTGCTATGGTTAAATAAATGTTCAGTAATATCTTCAATACATAGGCTATATATTTTTAAAATTCTATAGCGTTGATATGGCAACTAGAAAATTCGTCCGCTAACCTCAAATCAATGCCAGTTGGAACTCCTAATCAAATGATAACATTAATTACTGCCAGGTGGTGGTTAATTAATTGAATTAACGAGATGAGTGCGTTCCTGATATATTAGAGTCTGAAGAGTGGCTTGATAAGGGTTGGCCTTGGGTGATCTGTCCTCATGGCTGTGAGGGAGATTTGTGTTTGGAAGAAGCTCAGTTTCACCCTTTTTCTCTTTGCTGTTGATGGACTTAAAGAACCAGGTCAGTACCATTAGGCTTTGAAGTGAACAGAAGCATTCTGTTTTTATGTTGGAGTTGTTTATTAAACTTTATAGATGGTGAAAATAAGCTTTGTGAACCATTGAAGCTTTCCTTCGACACCATTACTACTCTTGGTTTGTTTGCCAGTGATCAAATGGATGATGGTCCTGTGTTTTTTTGTTTTTTTCCCCCCACAGGTTATTCATGGTGAATTTCCCTGCGGTGATTGAGTCTGGATCTGACTCCAAATTATGCATAACTCCTCTGAAACCCCAAGAGATTGGTTGGGGTTTTCCCTCTGCTTTTGTTTCCAGGTCTGTCATTAGATGGGTGTGGTTGTTTTTGTCTTGGATTCTTGTATGTTAACTGAAGTTCTCTACAGGCTCCTCGGGTAGATGGAGATTTGGTGCTGAAGGTTGCGGTCGCCTGGGTCTTTGTGTCTCACTGCCTCATCGCTTCTCTGGCTATGTGTTGTGCTCCACCTCCATCACCTCCGGTAATCCCCTTGGTAGTGTTGGGACTCTTCACTCCATGGCTACTCCATTCTGCGCCGCCGCCGTGGGATGCAGTCCTGACTGTGGGCTGGGTCTCCGTCTGCCCTTCCCTGCTCAAGGCCATCCCCCCTGGCTGTCACCACCACCTGCACAAACCTTTTGCATTGTTCTCTTTGGCTTTTTATTGTCCTCCAGCTAAGCCGCATTCCTTCAGGACAGACGCCTGCGGGTGCTAGTAGAGACCATTACAACACAAAAGACTACATTTTATCCAATGGCTTGCAGTTTCAATTGTCCCTAACTAGTTTAAGGGACGTGGAAACTGCAAGCCGTTGGCTAAAATGTAGTCTTTTGTTTTAATGGTCTATACTAACTTTTGTTACTGAATGTGATCTTTTAATGTGACGTCCGAGCCGTCCGTCCGTCCCGTCCGTCTGAGCGAGCCGTCCGAGCCGTCCGTCTGTCCCGTCCGTCCGAGCCGTCCGTCTGAGCGAGCCGTCCGAGCCGTCCGTCTGTCCCGTCCGTCCGAGCCGTCCATCTGAGCGAGCCGTTCGAGCCAGCCGTCTGTCCGAGCCGTCCATCTGAGCGAGCCGTCCGTCTGTCCCGTCCGTCCGAGCAGTCCGTCCGAGCCGTCCATCTGAGCGAGCCGTCCATCTGTCCCGTCCGTCCGAGCCGTCCGTCTGTCCCGTCCGTCCGAGCCGTCCGTCTGTCCCGTCCGTCCGAGCCGTCCGTCTGAGCGAGCCGTCCGAGCCGTCCGTCCGTCTGTCCCGTCCGTCCGAGCCGTCCGTCCGAGCCGTCCATCTGAGCGAGCCGTCCGTCTGTCCCGTCCGTCCGAGCCGTCCGTCCGTCCGAGCCGTCCATCTGAGCGAGCCGTTCGAGCCAGCCGTCCCGTCCGAGCCGTCCGTCTGTCCGAGCCGTCCATCTGAGCGAGCCGTCCGTCTGTCCCGTCCGTCCGTCCGAGCCGTCCATCTGAGCGAGCCGTCTGTCCGAGCCGTCCATCTGAGCGAGCCGTTCGAGCCAGCCGTCCCGTCCGAGCCGTCCATCTGAGCGAGCCGTCTATCCGAGCGAGCCGTCCGTCCAAGCCGTCCGTTCAAGCCAGCCGTCTGTCCGAGCCGTCTATCCGAGCGAGCCGTCCGTTCGAGCCAGCTGTCCGTCCGAGCAGTCCATCTGAGCGAGCCGTCCGTCCAAGCCGTCCGTTCGAGCCATCCGTCCGTCCATCCATCCGTGCGTCTAAGCCGTCCGAGCAAGCCGTCCGTCCAAGCCGTCCGTCCTTCTGTGCGTCCGAGTCGTCAGTCCGTCTGAGCCGTCCGCCCAAGCTATCCTCCCGTCCGTAGCTGGAGGAAAGGTTTGTGCAGGTGGTGGTGACAGCCAGGGGGGATGGCCTTGAGCAGGGAAAAGCTGACGGAGACCCAGCCCACAGTCAGGACTGCATCCCACGGCGGCGGCGCAGAATGGAGTAGCCATGGAGTGAAGAGTCCCAACACTACCAAGGGGATTACCGGAGATGATGGAGGTGGAGCACACCACGTAGCCAGAGAAGCGATGAGGCAGTGAGACACACAGACCTAGGCGACAGCGACTAGGCCGCGGCGTCGCAGAATGGAGTAGCCATGGAGTGAAGAGTCCCAACACTAGTCTCCCAAGTTTTTGAGGTGAAAAAATACGGTAAGTTGTTGTGAGAGGGAAGTTCAATGACAGATCTGAAGCCTTAATCTAAAGCACTTTGTTTCTGGTTTAGTTTTGCCCAAGTCTGACGTGCCTACAGCGTTGCAGTTATGGGACTGAAAGTTGAGTCTTGTGCCAAGTGAGTGATGCTTTATTTTCTTGTCTTGTGGTTGGTCAGTTCTTTATCTTATGATGTTTCCCAGATGTACATATGGCCAACCTGTACCTGGTCAAGCCTTAGTGGAAGTGTGCCGTGATCCATTTCCATACAGTCTGCTTCATCATTTGACCAGACAGTGCCGGACTCAAACCGCAAAGGTGTGTGACTCCTGCCTTACTGCTGAGTTTTCCTTTTGCCTGTGCTTCACTTAATTGTGTCTTTGTTCTCCTACCAGATGAATGCCACGGGCTGTGCCTCTCTTACTGTTGATGCGTCAGTGTTTTTCAACACCAAATTTGAAGACCAAATGCAAGACACATTTCTTGTAAATGTGAATGTTACTGAGGAGGGAACAGGTGAGCTATTGTCTGATCTGAACCATATACTCTTTATCATCTTTACAAGACATCCACTTTAAGCCACAAAGTTGATATTCTTCACTGTTTGTTTGGACTTTCTCTCACAGATGTAATGGTGTCAATCTGCAATGGTGTCCTTTACAAACAAAGCTGTATGTCTCTTGGAGGGGAGCAAACCGCTGTAGAATCTAACCTCAAACAAGAATGGACGGGCTGCGTTCTCCCTAAACACTGCTAGTCTTAAGGCTGCTCTGAATCTGCTGGTACGACTTGTATTTTGTAAAAATTAAGACTTTCTCTAGCATGATACTGATTAAGGTTGATCTTCCCCAGGCGAGTGCTAATCCAGAGGTTTTTTATGGTTGTAAATCCCCATACTTTTCACTACAGATACAAGGTTTGTTCAGCTTCTCCTACCTGTTTCTCCCGACAACCCATCGTTTAGTGAACTGACTATAGTGAAGCTCAATCTGCCGCTCAAATGTGGTGCTTCGTTTCCAGTGACCGTGGAGTATTCATTTGTTGGAGAGGCTGGTAGCTACAGCGCTGACGATCTATATGGTGAGTGGACATTAGTTTTGTAGTTAAGTTTGCTGGTCTGTTTGTTCCACAACTTGCACACCTATGTCTTCTGTCTTATCCAAAGGAGTGATCGTCCTCCATGGATTTCAGACGGTTAAAGCTGGTGATGCAGTCACAAGTGGCTCTGTGACGTTCCAGTTGTCTGTCCGCGTCGATATGACTCCAGCAGTGCAGATTCTGGTCCACAGCGTTCCTCCCAGTGAGAATGTAGTTGCTGCTAGTGTGCCGTTTGGCACCGATATGTGTTTCCAGAACCAGGTACTGTATGATGTGGCTATTTTTCAATTTGGGAATGTTGGTGTGTGTCCTACAGCGTGTTGGTCCTTGTTCCAGGTGTCTCTGCAGTTTTCTCCAGCTACGGCGGTTCCTGCGGAGGGAAACGTTCTGATGGTTTCTGCTCAAGCGGGATGTCTGTGTGGCCTCAGTGCTGTAGATCAGAGCGTCCGGATCCTGGAGCCAGGAAGACGTCTGAGTGCTGAAAGGGTGTCTGTGTGCCTCAATCAGGTTTTTTGTTTGGGTTTTTAATCTGAATATTTCAGTGTGTGGCACTTCTGATAAGAATGCTCCGTCCGTGCGTCCGTCCGTCCGTGCGTCCGTCCGTCTGTGCATGCGTCCGTCCGTGCGTGCGTCCGTCTGTCCGTCCGTCTGTGCGTGCGTCCGTCTGTGCGTGCGTCCGTCTGTGCGTGCGTCCGTGCATGCGTCCGTCTGTCTGTGCATGCGTCCGTCTGTCTGTGCATGCGTCAGTCCGTCTGTGCGTCCGTCTGTGCATCCGTCCGTCAGTCACAAAGACCTAGGCGCCGCAGAATGGAGTAGCCATGGAGTGAAGAGTCCCAACACTAGTCTCTGAAGTTTTTGAGGTGGAAAAAATACGGTAAGTTGTTGTGAGAGGGAAGTTCAATGACGGATCTGAGGCCTTAATCTAAAGCACTTTGTTTCTGGTTTAGTTTTGCCCAAGTTTGACGTGACCGTAAACGCACCGCAGACCTACAGCGTTGCAGTTATGGGACTGAAAGTTGAGTCTTGTGCCAAGTGAGTGATGCTTTATTTTCTTGTCTTGTGGTTGGTCAGTTGTTTATCTTGTTATGATGTTTCCCAGATATACATATGGCCAACCTGTACCTGGTCAAGCCTTAGTGGAAGTGTGCCGTGATCCATTTCCATACAGTCTGCTTCATCATTTGACTGGACAGTGCCGGACTCAAACCGCAAAGGTGTGTGACTCCTGCCTTACTGCTGAGTTTTCCTATTGCCTGTGCTTCACTTAATTGTCTTTGTTCTCCTACCAGATGAATGCCACGGGCTGTGCCTCTCTTACTGTTGATGCGTCAGTGTTTTTCAACACCAAATGCAAGACACAGTTCTTGTAAATGTGAATGTTACTGAGGAGGGAACAGGTGAGCTATTGACTGATCTGAACTATATACTCTTTATCATCTTTACAAGACATCCACTTTAAGCCACAAAGTTGATATTCTTCACTGTTTGTTTGGACTTTCTCTCGCAGATGTAATGGTGTCAAAATCTGCAATGGTGTCCTTTACAAACAAAGCTGTATGTCTCTTGGAGGGGAGCAAACCGCTGTAGAATCTAACCTCAAACAAAAATGGACGGGCCACGTTCTCCCTAAACACTGCTAATCTTAAGGCTGCTCTGAATCTGGTGGTACGACTTGTATTTTGTAAAAATTAAGACTTTCTCTAGCATTATACTGATTAAGTTTGATCTTCCCCAGGCGAGTGCTAATCCAGAGGTTTTTTATGGTTGTAAATCGCCATACTTTTCACTACAGATACAAGGTTTGTTCAGCTTCTCCTACCTGTTTCTCCCGACAACCCATCGTTTAGTGAACTGACTATAGTGAAGCTCAATCTGCCGCTCAAATGTGGTGCTTCGTTTCCAGTGACCGTGGAGTATTTATTTGTTGGAGAGGCTGGTAGCTACAGCGCTGACGATCTATATGGTGAGTGGACATTAGTTTTGTAGTTAAGTTTGCTGGTCTGTTTGTTCCACAACTTGCACACCTATGTCTTCTGTCTTATCCAAAGGAGTGATCGTCCTCCATGGATTTCAGACGGTTAAAGCTGGTGATGCAGTCACAAGTGGCTCTGTGACGTTCCAGTTGTCTGTCCGCGTCGATATGACTCCAGCAGTGCAGATTCTGGTCTACAGCGTTCCTCCCAGTGAGAATGTAGTTGCTGCTAGTGTGCCGTTTGGCACCGATATGTGTTTCCAGAACCAGGTACTGTATGATGTGGCTATTTTTCAATTTGGGAATGTTGGTGTGTGTCCTACAGCGTGTTGGTCCTTGTTCCAGGTGTCTCTGCAGTTTTCTCCAGCTACGGCGGTTCCTGCGGAGGGAAACGTTCTGATGGTTTCTGCTCAAGCGGGATGTCTGTGTGGCCTCAGTGCTGTAGATCAGAGCGTCCGGATCCTGGAGCCAGGAAGACGTCTGAGTGCTGAAAGGGTGTCTGTGTGCCTCAATCAGGTTTTTTGTTTGGGTTTTTAATCTGAATATTTCAGTGTGTGGCACTTCTGATAAGAATGCTCCGTCCGTGCGTCTGTGCGTCCGTCCGTCCGTCCGTGCGTCCGTCCGTGCGTCCGTCCGTGCGTCCGTCCGTGCGTCCGTCCGTGCGTCCGTCCGTGCGTCCGTCCGTCTGTGCATGCGTCCGTCCGTGCGTGCGTCCGTCTGTGCGTCCGTCCGTCTGTGCGTGCGTCCGTCCGTGCGTGCGTCCGTCCGTGCGTGCGTCCGTCTGTGCGTGCGTCCGTCCGTGCGTGCGTCCGTCTGTGCGTGCGTCCGTCTGTGCGTCCGTGCATGCGTCCGTCTGTCTGTGCATGCGTCCGTCTGTCTGTGCATGCGTCAGTCCGTCTGTGCGTCCGTCTGTGCATCCGTCCGTCAGTCACAAAGACCTAGGCGCCGCAGAATGGAGTAGCCATGGAGTGAAGAGTCCCAACACTAGTCTCTGAAGTTTTTGAGGTGGAAAAAATACGGTAAGTTGTTGTGAGAGGGAAGTTCAATGATGGATCTGAGGCCTTAATCTAAAGCACTTTGTTTCTGGTTTAGTTTTGCCCAAGTTTGACGTGACTGTAAACGCACCGCAGACCTACAGCGTTGCAGTTATGGGACTGAAAGTTGAGTCCTGTGCCAAGTGAGTGATGCTTTATTTTCTTGTCTTGTGGTTGGTCAGTTGTTTATCTTGTTATGATGTTTCCAAGATGTACATATGGCCAACCTGTACCTGGTCAAGCCTTAGTGGAAGTGTGCCGTGATCCATTTCCATACAGTCTGCTTCATCAGTTGACCAGACAGTGCCGGACTCAAACCGCAAAGGTGTGTGACTCCTGCCTTACTGCGGAGTTTTCCTTTTGCCTGTGCTTCACTTAATTGTGTCTTTGTTCTCCTACCAGATGAATGCCACGGGCTGTGCCTCTCTTACTGTTGATGCGTCAGTGTTTTTCCAACACCAAATTTGAAGACCAAATGCAAGACACATTTCTTGTAAATGTGAATGTTACTGAGGAGGGAACAGGTGAGCTATTGTCTGATCTGAACCATATACTCTTTATCATCTTTACAAGACATCCACTTTAAGCCACAAAGTTGATATTCTTCACTGTTTGTTTGGACTTTCTCTCACAGATGTAATGGTGTCAATCTGCAATGGTGTCCTTTACAAACAAAGCTGTATATCTCTTGGATGGGAGCACATGTAAGCTTGATCGTACATTCATTTCAGCATAAAACACGCTGAATTAGACTTTGAATGTTACCTTTTGATTATTATGTGGAAATATTCAATTCGGTTTCATCTGCTGGACTTGTATAATGTCTTTATCTTCATGCCATTGCATTACTTTTATATTGTTCAGTTATTACAGTTTCTGATTCATTGTATTTATATTCATTTATAGAGCCCAGAGCACCAACGAACTGGCCGGATGCATGGAGAATCGGGATGCCTGGAGGCAACGATGAAAGGCTTGTCTGAGGACGACTTGGCTAGAACCACACCCATACTGATGTATGAATCGAAAGACAACAGTAAAAAACTTTATTGTGGCCATGGACCATGTGATTTATTGTTCTGCCTGAACAATCTGTAGCGGTTGGCAACCAGTTTAAGATCCGCACCTCAACAACTTTCATACAAAATTTGGTCCTTCGAGCCGGAGCAGTTAGCTACTACAGCATTACCATGTCTAGAACAGAAAGACCGGCTATGTCAGTGCCACCAGTGGTTTGACCACGTCGACAGGTCATTCCACCAAGATACTTGGATGACTTCTATGTTGATTACACAGTGCAGCCTACAAATGGTGCCACTGGATCTGAACCAGGTAAAAGGCCTGCATTTAAAGAGTTCACATGTATTGAAAGCGGACAAGAACTAACGAAAATTACGAGCACTGGATCAAGTGAGAGGAGTTCGTATGTGGAGACATATCAAGATTTACTGCCACGGCCAATGCCCCGTACTCGGACTTCTCCAAGGCAAATAATTTATGCAGATCAGAGTTCTCTCCTCAAGTCCATATACAGCAGCCACTGAGGGCAGGACAGTTCTGCCTAGAGATCAAGATGATCCTCCTCAGCCCATGAGGGCACTGTCTGTAGATTCACGAGGTGACCTTCTGCATTCTCATTCTGTCAGTCACAAAGAGATTGATTGTCTCACTGACAACCTAGGAGACCTGAGACTACCAGGCTTGGCAACTCTGATAACTTCAAGTCATCCTTAAACCAACTCAATCCCAACACAAGCTAGCCCATCAAGAAGATGCTACATATCCTCAACCTGGTATTAGGCACAGAGATAGCCCACATGGTTACTACAACACAGACCACAGAGGCCATAACTATATGTCCACTGACCAAAGAGATCGCAACCAATATCCCGCAGCTGTTCAGTTTATGCCTCAGGACTACAGTCAAGAGACGGCAGCTATGTATGGGACTTGGAAAGATCATAGTCTGTCAGCTATTTCCCTTTCACTGAACCATGTGGTTATCAGCAACCTTATCATGGGATTCCAGCTTCAAGTCCAGTCTATCAAGAAGGGATACATTAGCTCACCATGCACATGAGAGACACTCAGACAGCTATGGTCAATCAGCTCCTAATCCTACAGACAAATCAAGCTTCTTGACCCCACAACAGTACGCAGATTACGCTCAGCCTGAGACATATCAGCCATACCACCCAGTGCGCCCTCCTTCTCTTCCATAGTAGAGCCCACCTACAGAGGTCCTATCCCCACCATTCCTCATTTTTGCAGTAAAGATCCCACAGAGTTGGAACGACTCAAATTTGCACTGGAGAATTTGCAACCTGCCGAGGCTACAGAACGTTTCAAGTACCAAATACTCGTTGATCTGAAACAGGAGAATGCCCTGCTCATTGCAGACTCGTATGTCAACAGCAGGTACCCATACACCAACACCATGAGGTTTCTAACTGCACTTTATGGTCAACCACATCAACTCGCACTACAAGGAATTGCAGAATTAATGGATGGCCCAAAAATCAGGAGTGGTGACACTAAATCTTTGAGAATGTTTGCCCTCAAAGTGCGTGCATGAGTTGGAATGCTGGACCAACTTGGAGCTAAAGGATAGACAGAGCTCAAATGTGGGTCACATGTTTCACGTCTCCTTGCCAAATTGCCTCATGATCTTAAAGCAAACTTCAGAAGGTTTGTTAACCCCATTCAGAACCCAGTTCCAACACTGATAGAACTCAGCGATTGGCTAAATTATGAGCTCAGAATACAAGAGGATGAGTCGCAGTACGTTAGTAATGTAAGCAGAGCCTACTCTCAGCCACCGAGAGAACAGCAAAGGAACTGCATGGTGGCCAACAGAGTAAACCAGCAAGTGTCCCAGCAGTCAAGAAGGAGAAACTGACAAAGTACTGCCCCTTCTGCAACACTGTGCAGCATTACTACAATCAGTGCGCTAATTTCAAGTGAACTGAGTCTTGGCTGAAGTCAAATCAGAAGTGCTTTAGGTGTGGCCGTGATCACCAGATCTCACAATGTAATCTTAAAGCCAAATGTGAAAAGAGACATTTAGAAATACTGCATGACTTCAATGCCAAAGGTAAACATGAAACACAAGCTTCAGCAGAAAACACTTGTCTTGTGAACTCGGAAGTTGAGACTTTGTATATGGATGGACCAACTGCAGGCAGCAAAGTTCTTTTGAAGGTCAGCCGAGTGATCTTGAGAAATGGAGAGAAGGTACTTGACGTATACGCTATGTTGGATGACTGATCAGAGAGGACAATGTTACTGTATGAAGCAGCACAGCAACTTGATCTTCAAGGACTTCCTGAAGATATAGCCAACTGTACTGTGAGACAAGGCATACGGGTTGTTCATGGGGCGGCTGTTTCATACTCAGTAGCTTCTGCATTTCAGCCAAACAAATCCTTCACCATTGAAAGAGCTTTTACAGCCAAAGAACTGAGTGAAGTGATGTAATGAGAAGGGTTTCAGTGATTGATGGTGTGTTAATGATGCTTTGTGTGTTGATGATGGAAATCTGGTTTTGGAATTTTAATGTTTTTTTTTTATTATTATTTTTTTCCATATACAAATAATGTTAATTGTTGAATATTAAGTGTTTTAAATAAAGTTTTGTAAACCTCTCTTTTTCTCTTTCTCCTCTGTTGCGCAATCTAAACTCAAGTGTGCTGTGTAACCATAGTAACTTTGATCTGCTTGAATATTTTAATCATCTTTAATACATGATTCCGAAGGATAGATTAAAATACCTGGTGTATATATATATATTTTTTTTAATAAATACTAAATTATTAAAATTTAATAACAATTGTCAATCTTCTTTTTAAATCGGCACACAGTGGACCCAAAAACTATTTGTTCAACTCATTCACACTAATAATAGTATAGAGAGACTGTGCTGGAGACCAGCACTAGACCAGTAGCAAACCATTACTAACTTAAAGGGATCTCACCCAAAAATGAAAATGCTGCTATTAATTACTCACCGTTTCAAAAACGCAATATTTTGTTCATCTTCGAAACACAAATGAAGATCTTTTTTTATGAAATATGACATTACTGTGCCTTCATTGACTGCTACGCAACTAATTTGATACTTCAAAAAGTTCATAAAGAGATCGTAACATAATAATCTATATGAATTGAGTGGTTTAGTCCAAATTTTCTGAAGACACTCGATCACTTTTGATGGTGCATAAACAAACACAAGAATGAACCTCGTTATTTTTTGTCAAGTGAACATGAGCTTGTGCTTGAGCTTCCGTTTACCACGATGTGTGAGTTGATGGGTGTTTATATGTGAATAAAAGCCTAAATTCACTCTGTTCATCATATTAACGATCATGTCTCTTTAGAAAATTTGGACAACTAAACAACTTATTTACAATATGTAAACAACACTGGTCCAGAAACATTTCCTTTTTTACTTTGTAACTGATTTCTTTATTTCACATGTAAGAAAACATCTTAAAGATGTTTGTTTAACTTTTTGATTAAATTTTATATGTTCTGTTGGTTGTATTTTATCCCAGCTTTTATGTAGTGTTAAAAAAAACTGAAACAGGAAGTGCTTCTGGAACAGTGTTTACATCTTGCAAAATGGTCTAAAAAAGATCCCAATGCTTTGGAGCGACATGTGGGTAATGAAGGGATTTTTTTAATTTTGCGTGAACTGTCCCTTTAAGACCAGCCAATGCAGCTGTTATTAAAATTCATGTATGAACGTAAAATTTCAATTACGCTAGCATCATAAAACATGTCTTCGTGGATTCGAACGATCTATCCAGTGTAAATTGTTGTTCAGATTCATCACAAACTACTGTGATTGGAGCATCTGATTGAAAATCGCTGAAAAATGTAACGCAATCCCACGTGACAGCACCACTGTTACCAATCACAGTCGTTTGTGGTGATCAGTTGAGATTCATATGCGGATGTGAGATAGGCTATCTCGCATTTTTAATGTATAGATTGGAAAAATAATATTTTTTTAGTGTACAAATATCTACAATAAAACAATAACCGTGCTGAGATGTGATTGGATTTTCTGATTCCGAGTCATCACGCGCCACCTTGAGGATGAGCACGATTGTAACCTAAGGAATCGTAAGGTGCGCATGCGCAGGCGCGTGCTCGTCGCGGCCGCTGCGGGTTTTGCACACACGCCGCACAGGGACGCGACGCGACAGTTGCGGGGGAATCCATAGCAACGGCGGATAAACATGAGTTACTACAGCAGGTAAGACACCGATGGAAACATTTCTTAGAAATTATCCAAAAGTGACGTCCGTTTTGGGACCGCGGTGTGCGCGCATGTGTGATTTATCGTGTCTTTCGTAACTTTGGTGTGTTTTTTTGTCGGTGGGATCCTGTTGCGTTTCGCACGCGCGCTGTAACATCAGCCATCAAGCTAAAAACACAAAACAACACACACGGATTTAGAACAAAACAAACACAAATCTGAATTGAACTGCTGGATGATGAACAGAAGAGCAGGAGAATAAAGCAGGGGTGTGTGAATGAATGCGGTCAGGGCTGTAACGGTTGAGAAGCAGTTAACGTTGCTAGCTGGATGATGATAGCAGCAGGGATACAGATGGACATAACAGTCTGAATTATGAGCTTCAGCTACTCGTCTGTAAATCTAATGATTACTTTATATTTTTGAATTTGATGATGGATCTAATTCATTAACTTAGTCGCTCGAATGCGTTACCGACCGTTACAAATATCCAGTGGTTTCACGTTTCTGATAGTCATGTGATGCAATATGTACGTCATTACTATATTGAAATGACATCATAATATAGTTTGAGCTGGACTTTTTAACATTAAAAAAATATGTCTTATAGTCCCGTCATTAAGATTTTTGACATCGTAACATTCATCGTAAGACAATTAGCTTAACCTCCTTCCAATAACTGTGATGCCAAAATAACGATTTGTTATTTCATTTGCACTCATTTCAATAAAATACAATAAAAACACTGTGTCCAAATATGACATCATAATACAAAATAAATAGAATTTGAAGGTGACATTCGCTAATAATATCACATTACATTAGTAGGCTTAATTTTCTTTTATTCGATACATAGGTTCTTGATTTTTTTACTCATTTTATTTTTAGGTGAATTGAAATGTTTTCATAAATATAGTTGATTACTTAATCTAATTAAATCTACACAATATTTAAATTAACTTAAAATATTGCACAGATATTTATCACAATTAATCACATAAAATTTGTGTTTATGTATAATATGTGTATGTGTATATATATTTAATATATATTTACTCTGTATTTACATATTATATGCATGTGTGTGTGTGTTAGAGCCAGACCGATATATCGGCAGGCCGATATCGGCCGATATTAGGCATTTTCTAAAATATCGGTATCGGCAGTTATAATGGCCGATAAATGAATATTTCAAAAATAAAATAAAAATGGACGAATCACGCAGCTTATAACTATAAGGCAATATAGGGGCTATTTATTATTTTATTTATCAGAACTTTAATATATTTTGATGTTCCTCTGTTCTGTTGTGACAATAGAAACAAGTTTCTTTTTAAAATGCATTATCATATTATTTTAGTTAAAACTCATAAATAACTACAAATAATGTTAGGGAAATCTGTCAATATTTTGTTGTGCGTTTCTGAGATAATAATAATAATATCGGCCGATATATCGGAATATCGGATTTTAAAACCAACAAATATTTGTATCGGTATCGGCCTTCAAAATCCTTTATCGTTCTGGCTCTAGTGTGTGTGTGTGTGTAAACTTACATACACATACTATATGTATGTATAAACTGTATACATACGTGTGTGTGTGTGTGTGTGTACAGTATACATACACACACATATATAAACACAAACTTTTATGTTAGATTTGATTAATCTCAATGAATCGATTTGACTGCCCTTATTTTAAAATCTGTTTATATATCGATACTTATTTATTTTTATAAGCCGTCTGAATTAATTCCATTCGACTGGACAAACTCTGGAGTTCATCTGTTGCTAACACTGGTCATATGAAGACGGGGATTGATTAGCCGTCTCTGATTATGATCCGTGTTGTGGATGAAGCTCTTCTGACAGCGATGAGGAAGGACGTCTCTGAGTCCTGAGTCGAATGTGTTGACAAGACTAAGATCACGTTCGGCATCTGCTCTCAGTTTCTGTGTGCTTGTTTAGTCCTCCAAACACAACCAGCTCTATCCTATCAGAACCACACTCCTTCCTTTCCCATGATGCCGTGGGCTGGAATTCGGTGAGGTTTCGTAATGCACAAGCACAGGAAGTGGTTTGGGTTTATCTGCAGCTTTTGTTTAACATACAGCCTTCTTCTGAGAACAGCTCATGTAGTTTACATCTCTGATAACGACAGACCACTTTGGCTTGTGCTGTGTGTTTTCTTCAAGGTTTCTCGGACTCGGATTAGATGGACTGGTTTTTCTAGTAGAGATGCAGGATTGATTGTTAAAAGATGGTGATCCCGTTTCAAACACCCATGCAATTTTATTTCTCAATGACAGCGATTCAGCTCTTGACAAATACGATCGCGCATTCTTATCTGTGTTCTGATCCAGAGAGAGCCGTTGTCATAAAACAGCGAACACTAACAGTCTTTTCAACGACACAGTATCATTATTTATGTCTTATAATAGTTCACATTATCACAGAAGTACTGGGATAAAAATGTATAGTTCAGAATTAATAAATTCAGTGACATAAATGTAATAGTCATTGAATCATTCATTTAACAGATTCATTCAAAACGCTGATTCATCCTGTAATGAAACAAGCAAAGTCTTTATGAGTGAGTCATTGAATCATTCATTCAAGAGATTTGATTCATCCTGTAATGATACAAGCAAAGTCGTTATGACTGAGTCATTTAATCATTCATTCAACAGATTTGATTCATCCAGTAATGAAACAAGCAAAGTCTTTATGAGTGAGTCATTGAATTATTCATTCAACAGATTTGATTCATCCAGTAATGAAACATGTCTTTATGAGCGAGTCATTTAATCATTCATTCAAACTGATTTAAAAAAAAAAATTTAATATATTTTTTTACATATTCTGCAGCAAGTGGCGTTTTGTCAGAACCTCTAGTAAATTACATGCAATTGAGTTCAGTCCTTTGTGATCTCTTGTGGTTATTGTAAGCAACAGCACAACACATGCATTAGGATTGTTCTGTATTTGCATGCATGTTTGTGTGTGTCTCCCAGATCTTCTTCATGAACACAGCTGGCCTGGATGCACGAATCAGAGCGTGCGTTTTCAAGGAGTTTATTCTCGAAACCAGAAAATAGTCCATCCACTCTCAGACCTGATGAATGTCTCTGAGAGTCATTATTGTGCAATTATGGTCTGTTCCGGCGGCCACCAGAAGATGTGGGAGAAGAACAGCCCGAGATTGGCTCATTATCAGAGCCGTGAGAAGAAAATGACACGCTACTGATGAGATGATTGCGGTTTGGGTTTACATTTAGAATAATTTACATAGCAGACGGTTGCTTGCAAGCCTGGGTTTTGCAGAGGGTTTTCTCTATTCAAAGGGTTCATAGTGTTAAAGACTGAACTTTTCTTTCAGAACTTTCTTCTTAGTTCAAAAAGACCATTAGGCTGCAGGTACATGAACATACGTACTTGTGTACGTACAGACGCTTGAATCAGTCACACCGAGATAACGAGGAGGAACCCAATGTTCTCTCAAAGTTCTTCCAAAATGATCTGGTCTTAAATAATGTAAATAAATAAAAAAACTTAAACATTGTAGTTAAATGACTAAAAAACTGAACTTTTTTTTAAATGTTAAACTTGTTTCAGAACGTTCCGAGAACATTTATAAGTAACGTTCCTTTAATGTTTGCAAAACAAATCGTTTTCTTAACATTCGTTTAACCAAGAAAAAAAAAACGTTTTACAAACGGACAAAAATGCTTTTTAGGAATAATGGTCGCCATCCCACTTCCTAGCTAATAGAAATATTAGAAGAATTTTTGGTAACATTACCATTAAGTTACGAAAATTTAATTTCTGAACGTTCAAAATGTCAATTTTATAAATTATATATATGTAGAAACGTTAAAAAACATTTCATTTGATAATTTTGCAAACATTATGTAAATGTTACTTTTAAATGTTCTCTGAAGATTCCGAAACGGAACTAAGACGAAATCAGTTCCATGCATGATGAGAACATTATTGAAGACCAGATAACTTTGAATGAACGTTCTATTAAGGATACTGGAAGAACGTTTGTTCTTTGAGAGAACGTTCCCTGTCCGCTGTGAAACATGACACACGTGCAGTGGTGTGTGTGTGTGTGTGTAGTGGTGAAGCCTTCACACTTCAGTGTCCTCCCGCAAACCAAACGCCCCGTAGCATCCGACTTTTCAAAGGGCGTGTGTGGGGTGTTGTTGCCGTAGTAACCAGCATCATCCCAGAGGGCTCACCTGTGGGCTTCACGAGTGTGTGTGTGTGTGTTCCCACATGACCTGCACGAGGTAGAGACCGCGAAACACAGAAACACACACACACACACACTCGACATGGAGAAGGTGAAGAGCTCTTCTCCGCCCGCTTACAGCCGCTGGTCGCACAGGTACTCACACACACACACACACACACATAGGTCGGACGTACGGAGGACAAGGTCGAGTTTCTCAGTTTGTGTGTGTGTTTAATTGAGGTGTGTGTGTGCTCTGGATTCACATGAGGACAGTCGCTCTGTTGTGTGTTTGTGAGGTGTGTTTGCAGTCATTAAGATGTGTTTCGTTTCCTGAATGACGCATCATATTGACATGAACTGTATAGAGAAGAACAGAGTAACGGTCGATGGATGCAGGGTCGATTAGCCAACATAAACACTGAGGGGAACTTCTGCAGTGATCGATTCATGAAATATAATATTTGGTCCAGATAGATGGACAAACAGAGTGATGGATGATAGATGGATGGATGATAGATGTATAGAAGATGGATAGATGGATGGATTATAGATGGATGAATGGATGGATTATAGATGGATGAATGGATGGATGATAGATGGATGAATGATAGATGGATGAATGATAGATGGATAGATGGATTGATTATAAATGTATAGATGGATCTGTATAGATGGATGGATGGATTCTAGATGGATGGATGTATAGATGGATGTATAGATGGATGAATGGATGGATGGATGGATTGATTCTAGATGTATAGATGGATGTATAGATGGATGGATGGATGGATTCTAGATGGATGGATTCTAGATAGATGAATGATAGATGGATGAATCGATTGATTCTAGATGGATGGATGGATAGATAAATGGATGGATGATGTATATAGATAGATGAAATGGATGGATGGATGTAGATCATGGTCTGGGTTTTGTTGATGGTGTTTCTGCTCCTCTGAGATCTTCAGATCCACTGAGATGTGAAGTTTCCACTCATCACTCACACACACTTCAGCTGATCTTTCTTTCTTTCTTTCTGTCTCCTGTTTTAGAGAGCATATTTTCTTTTTTTCCCTTTTTTCTTTCTCCTGTTCTAGCGAGCATCTGTTCGAATGTGTGTGTCACCACAAGTTGTCATGTTGATGGTGGTAACCATGGTTACACAGGTGTCTCATGATCAGAAGGCTTGTGTGTCGTCTTACCCCGGCCACGCCGTGAGCATGAAACATTCATTCAGGTGTGTGTTCAGACTGCATCACTGATACTCACAGACTCTTTCTCCTTTCTCTTGTGTTTCTCTCCTCTGGACGGCTGTGATCGTCATGGGTACAAAGACCCTCCAGTTCCTCCAGCTTCGCGTCCACCGCCATGACCAGGTACAACACACACACACACACTACTTTTTACTAATGGTCCTGGTAGTGTGTTGTAGGAAGTTGGCAGGGCATCTTTCAGTGCAGTGTTCTGATTGGTTTAAGCATGTTGCTATGCGGTTGCTAAGGTGTTGTGGGTGGTCGCTAGGTCGTTGCTATGTGGCTGCTTTCCTGCCTCAAGTTAACCCTTAAATTCATGAATATTTTGCCAAACATAATTACATGTTCAGGTCTTTAGTGACCAGATCTAATGTGGATGGATCTCTAACTGCTGCAATCATACAAACAAAAATAGTAGTTTCATGTTTCTTTTTAACACGGGTTTGAAATGTTTCTCTCTGCGTGTGTGTGTGGGTGTGTGTGTGTATTTTTAGATGTATAGATGTGAGGATGTTTGTGAGAAATTGATTTTCTTTCATTTGGGTGTCTCTCGGTTGCCTAGCAACACAATGACTGATACACGAATGATGCCAACACACACACACTCAAGTTCTAGTCTGGACGCTCATAGCCATCTTTCAACATGTCAAATTGTGTATTTTAGCATTAGATTCAGCCTTTGGTGATTATATTGAGCTTATCTACTGAATGAGAGGATATAAGTGTGTGTATAAAAGGATATAGGTGTGTTTTAAATGGGTTCGCAATGTTGTTTTATTGTGTTTCAGTACGCTGGAGGACGACAGTCTGAACCTGAGACAGCAAAAACTGGAGAAACAGGTGAGGCACATTTACACACAGTTAAAACAACAATACACACTTCAAAACACAAATGCTGTGCATGATAAAAACACAATAATACACAATTACACATGCTAGAACACAATAATACACAATAACATGCGTCAAAACACAATAAAACAAAATAATACACAGTAACACAAAAAAACAAACGCAACATAAGCATGCGTCAAAACACAATAATACATAATAATGTGTCAAAACACATTAAATAGGGTACTATGAAATCTGTATCATTTTTTCCTAAATTCCGTTTTATTTTTTCCCCAAATTCAGTTGTTTCCATTTCTGGATTCCGTTTTTTCCATTTTAATGGTTCAATTAAATTTTAATGATCAAAAAGCATGTCAAATTAATTAAAAGAATAAAAACAACAAAATTAATGACGCTTTGTGTATGAAGTGCTGCACAACAAAATTAAAACATTGTAAAAAAAAATTATTATTCCTTAAAAATGTAAGTTGTAATAGGTATTTATTATTGTTATTAGTGTTTGTATTATTATTGAAAAGGTAGTTAGATTTTATTGTACAACAGTAATATATTTCTGTCACAATTTCTTCAAGTTAAACCAAACTTTTATTTTGACGGGTTGCCGTGAAGACCTTGGAGTTCCTGTGTGTGTGTGATACGACAATGATGATCCTGTGTGTGTGTGATACGACGATAGATGTTCTCAAATGAAATGCTGAAATGCTCATGAAGTGACTCTGGAGCTGAAGTTCACGCATTCATGTCCTCATATAATGAGACTTGTATTTAAACAGTCTTTTTAATAGTCACAGACACTAGTCTATATCACAATCTGATTTAAGTTTACTGACCTGCTTTTAGTCATTAAGAATTTGACAATTTCTGCATTATTCGGTGAATTGCGTTTTTATGACTGAATTCCCCGATTCCATCCGTGTTATATAAAACAACATAATACACTAAACACACGCCAAACCACAATAATACACATTTACATACGTTGAAACTAGAGCCCGACCGATAAAGGATTTTGAAGGCCAATACCGATACAAATAATTTTGGGTTTTAAAATCCGATCTCCGGACCGGAGCTTAAAATCCGGACCTTTCCTGATCTCTCCCGCCTCACTTCCTGTCCACCTATACTGTCCGATCACGATGAAGGCACCAAAAAACCCCTAAAAACCTCCCTTCTGTAATTCTTGAGGCGCTACAGTATTATTGTGTATATTCGAGAGCTTTTGTGGTGTTAAAACAGTTTGTGTGGTTTCCTGTGCCGCCCTCGTCGTGAGCACGAGACTCTTCTTCTCTCTAAGCCCTCATTTGTCTTCCTGTCGGCATCGACTCTCATCTCATCCCGGTTCTCTCTCTGCTGTCGTAAGGATGATTCTAGCGAGCGTTCGTCAACTTCTTCATCTTCCTGTGAGTGTTTAGTTTTAGGAGAAAGATTGTGTGTTTACTGTGAACATCATTCTGATCCTTGTCTGTGTTTTACTTCCTGCGCTCTCAATGTTGGATCTCGGATTATCTTTGGATTAAACATTTGAACACTCACACTGACCGTTTTCACATATAATCGTATTAAAGCAGCTTAAAATGCTCATATATTAAAAAAGAACTGTATTATCTATATACTATTATAGTGTTTATTCATGTTTTGAATTGGCTTTTATTTTTTACATTGTCAGTTTTCATTTTAGTTGATGGAATTGTGGGAATGATGTAAATGTTGGTAACTTAAGCTCTCATTTGTCAACTTTAGTTACTAAAAATCTATATTTTTACAGCATTTATCTTTGTTAGTGTTAATCAAAGATATAGTATTCATTGTTTGTTTACTGTATATTTAACAGATCAATTAAATATATATATTTCATATTTAAATCATCTTTAATTCATTAACCCTTTCCCCGCCAGCGTTTTAAAAAAAAGTTGCCAGCCACCGCCAGGGTTTTTGACGATTTTCGCTAAATTTTAATGCCCCACTGAATATTTTCTTCCATGAATATATGAAGATGATATATATAAAAATAAAGATCTGAGCCTCTGCTTTTAGGCAAAAAAAACGTTTTTATTTTATCTTCATTTGTTCTTTTTTTATTGCCTCTTGAACAGTGGTAGGTTTTGTCAAAAACACAACATTTTGGACAAAAAACTGAGAAAAAGGTATTTTTATCAAACAAGTGCATTTTAAAGCAGAATACATTCAGATGTTGTTTCCTTCATATATAAAACTTTCCAAAATAAATTAAAAACATAAATAAATGTAAAATATATCAAATTTCCCAGGATGTAAGGGAAATGTAACTTTTGCAATAAAACTTCTGCCTCTGCCTCTCTGTGTTCTACCTGTGAATAATGAATAATTGGAATTACAATAAACAGGCCTAGACACACACACACACACACACACACACAAATACATATTACAATGTGGTAAATGTGCACAAAGAGAGAAATAATTTGACAATTACACCTTCATATTTAGACAGCCACACATAAATGCCTGCACACACACACATATTATAGTGTCATAATATTATACGATCTATCTGCGGCACGTCCATGGCTAGCATGAACATGTGCATCTCTCTCACTGACTACTTCGTCCCGATCAGATTCAGAATGATCAAATAAAGAGTGATCGGACTCCGAGTCCATTAACCTCCAGTACTTCAGCCATATACCTCTGCATTGTCTGTCTGATACATTCTCACTACTCCACTGTTTGAGACGATTGCAATCTGTTTCTCTGATCAAAGAGTTGCGCACTCATTCAGAACATGCGCGCGGGTCTTCCTTACCGTATACCACCTAAAACACGGATACCAGGAAAGTTCCGTGTTTGGCGGGGAAAGAGTTAAAGTTCATCTTTGAAACACGAATGAAGATATTTTAATGAAATCTGATGATAAATGTCTGTCTCTCCATTGACAGGTTATGCAACAACCACTTCAATAAGTTCATAAACGGATTGTAAAATTAATTGAGTGGTTTAGTCCAAATTTTCTGAAGAGATTGAATGAGGTGTGTGTGTGTGTGTGTGTGTGTGTGTGTGTGTGTCCACAGAGGGCGCTGTTGGAGCAGAAGCAGCGACGGAAACGCCAGGAGCCGCTGATGGTCCAGCCGAACCCCGAGGGACGTCCTCGGCGCTCACGACCCCGTCGCAGTGAAGAACAAGCGCTTCTCGTCGAGCCACACGTCAGTACGGGCAGTGACATCATCCTAGATGGTGAGGTCATCACACGCGACCTTTGAGAGCTCAAGCACGACACTCCTCTACAGCGTTTTCAATGGTTTCTCGTGCACACTGACACATCGTAAAATGCAATCAGACACCTTTCACTCGGGTTAGCTAAACGCTAGCTAAACAAATACTATTGACATACGTTACAACAAAATAACAGACGGTGTGCGATACCTGGAGTTGTCCTAGACGTGGCACTTCTCGTCCGGTGTGCGACCCCCTTTAGACTCTCACACATGAATTGTGTTGAATATCTGTCTGCTGTTAAAATTAACTACAAAATTAGACAATACCAGTTTGAATACCGTGTTTTTGAGACTGTCTTCGGTTCACTGCAGTTTTAAGCAGAAAATACTCCGCAATGCCGTCGACTTATGAACTTACACATGGTGTGTCTTGAAGGCATATTAAAAACGTTAAATAGACATATAAAAACTTGATTTTCACCACAGGGTGACTTTAAAGTTTAGCTACTTGCCTTCAGTGAACAATAAGCCCCGCCTTCCTTGATTTGATTGGTTTAATCTCAGTGATTCAGACATTAACGAGCACTGTTAGACCGGTGAGTCAAGAATATTAAATATTAGGCGGACAATTTGGACATTTCTAATAGAGCCAGACTGATATATCGGCTGGCCAAAATTATCGGCCGATATTAGGCATTTTCCATAATATCGTATCGGCAGTTATAATGGCCGATAAATGAATATTTAAAAAATAAAATAAAAACGGACGAAACACGCTTCAATCATCTCTCCTTGGCCTGTTATATTGAAAATGTATGTTTTCCAATTTGCAGTATGATGTTATCTATTGCTAATCATAGACTAGCTAACCACAAAGCTAGCTAATGCCACCATCATCAGTGGAAGACCGCTAACGTTAACATTAATGAGCTTGGAAACCACAATGAACTTTTTCTGCCTAAATAAAGTAATGATTACTGTATTTATAAGTAGCATATCTCTAGTTACAGTCCCTGCATTGTAAAATGTAAGTTATACTTGCGAGGAGTGAACATTTAGACAGAGAAAAAGTATCAAACGTATCTTGTGCAGAAAAGTTAGCTTTTCTTTTACACGTGTGTGAAATCCAACAATATTTAATAAAAAAAAAATATCGGCCGATATATCGGAATATCGGATTTTAAAACCCAAAAATATTTGTATCGGTATCGGCCTTCAAAATCCTTTATCGGTCGGGCTCTAATTTCTAATTATTGACTTGTCAATAATTACACAAGTCAATTAAGTTAATGAACGCTCGCCAATCTTTTAGAATGAAAGAGCCAACAACGCATCGAAGACGCTCGCACGACTCAACCTCAGTGATGTCATGAGCTACAGCCAATCAGAGCAAGGCATGGGCTGAGGTCAGTATTCTTCGCTGGGTATTGGCGCGCGTGCTGTTTCGCGTCATTTCTGGTTCGTTTTATCGCGTGATTTTTCGTGACAAAACGTGGTTTGTAGAGAAGATAGAATCGTTGGGTGACAGAGTTATTGTTGGCTCGTGTAGTGCGCTACCTCCTGTTGCGGATCAATCACGTTGTGTCGTGTGTTTGAGCAGCTCAGCGACTACACTAGTCATGCAGTGTGAACCGCACAGTTCAGTCCGGCGTTTTACAATCATGTAGTGTGAACTGGGCTAATGTCCAAATGTATCCACTCGTCAGGGTGTCTTCAGTCTTCAATCCGCTTTCCCAGGACGAATTTTCAGAAAGCCAAAACGAACACAACTTAATCTGGATTAATGCAGACGCAGCCTTCTTCACTCCTGTCCTCCCCTCGTCTGTTTTGCTTCAATGTCATTTGTGTAATAGTTTTTGCTTCTCTTATCTGTTTCTCAGGACTCGTATCTGTTGTTTGTCCTTCGCTCTCTCTGGGACAGGCTTTTGTTTCTGCACCTGCCGAATAGATCTGGAAATATCTCGTGTGTGCGAGCGATCTCATGTGTGTGTGTTTGTCCGTCAGGCATCGACGGGCCGGCGGCGCTGCTGGGATCCGAGGCTCCGGATCTGGGATGTAAGATCCAGGTTCTGTCCGTCAGTCAGACACAACAGTCCTCGCCGCCCGCCGCAGAAGAGCCGGAGACCGACGCCGACACCGACACACTGCTGGAGCCCAAGACTGACATACACACACTGCTGCAGAGACGTGGTGAGACCAAGCGTGAGCTCCTCGATCGAGTATAGCTCATAAACCCCGCCTCCCCATCAAGTCTTATGAACTAAACAATCAAATCACACTTACATTGTTATTTTAGGTCGTTTTTGTCACTCTGATGTAAATTTAAGTGTTGTTTTTTAAAATAAGTTTGGTCTTAGTTGGTTATTTGATGCTATAGACCTTATGCACGCCGCCATCTTCATAATACTTCCGGTTTTGCTCTCGCTCTATATATCTATGGCATCGCTGTCCAGGAGTGATTCGCTTTTGAAGTGGATTTACTTAACGTGAAGTTAACCAAATGACACTGTGCTCGTGCATTACCGTGATATACACTGAACACGGGCATGTTTCTACTGGGGACATTTTTAAAAATGTCAAGAATAGCACACACTCACACTCGCAGTGCAGGATGGGGAAGTGTGTGTGTCTCAGGAGATTGTGTGTAAATGGCAGATCTTCGGCTGTTGTTTCTCATCTGGAGCTCTTTAAACTCTGTTCCTCTCAGGACTGTCGGGCAGTATGAACTACGATGAGGCCAGCGAGGATGATGAGGATGAAGCCGAAGAGCGAAGCCGATCGCTTTCCCCGAACACAGAGAACACGCGACCGGCGTCGGCCTCCAGCACTAAATCCACCACGGTGAGAGCCACACACACACACAATATTAGTCGAGCACTTTTTTCCCAAGCTAAAATCTCATTTGGGACAGTATTCTTCCATAACAAACTCTTTCTGCTATATTTCTGATAAGTTTTTAATTTACAAATAAATAAGTTATATTATAATACAAGATTTGATTAAAATAAACACATAATACAACTTTTATTTAATTAAAATAAATAACATGTTATTTAAATAAGTAATACAAATATATTAAAATAAATGAATGCTGAAATTAGATATAGTAAATAGTTAAGTAGCAATAGTTAGATTAAAATAAATAAATAATTTGGATTAAAATAAATAAAAAATGAAAGAAAAATAAATAAATAATAAAACCGTAGGTTAAAAAACATGAAACATTTGATTGAAATAAATACATAGTATAACTTTTCTTAAATAAATATTTTAATATTTAAAAAATAGAATTAAAAGTAATAAAATAGAATCAAATAATAAAAATGTGTTTAAAACATAAATACTAATAATTAGATTAAAATAAATAAGTAATTTAGATTAAACTAAATACATAAATATTGAAAAAATACAATAAAACCTAAAAATAAATAATAAAACTAGATTTAAAAAATATGAGAACATTTTATTAAAATAATACATAATAGAACTGTTATTAATAAATACATGGATAAAAATTTGATTAAAATTAAAAATGTAATGTAATGAAAGTAATCAAATAAACAAATACTTTAAATGTGTTTACAATATATAAATAAATATTTGTCCCCCGGCCGTCAGGAGTGTATCCCGGCGAGTTCTCCATCAGCCGAGGGCTCCTCCGTGGAGGTGGATAATCTGGAGGAGTTTGTGCTTCGTCCGGCTCCGCGGGGCGTCACGCTCAAGTGCCGCATCTCCCGGGATAAGAAGGGCATGGACCGCGGACTCTACCCAACATACTTCATGCACCTCGAGAGAGAAGATGGCAAGAAGGTGATGGTTTTTCTATTTATTTACTCATTTATGTCATTATTTAAATCAGTTTTTATTTTTTTATATTCAGTTTTATTCATTTATTTTAATTTGATACCATTTACATTTATTGCATTATTTAAAAAATATTATTATTATTATTATTTATGTTGTTTTTACAAGCATTTTATTATCCTTTTATTTTAATCACATTTTTTATATTTTATTTATTTATTGTAATCCAATTTTTTTTTATAGTTTATTTATTAATCTAATTCTTATTAGTAGTGGAAATCATTTTCTGCGGTAACAAATGCTGTCAAAAGATCTGTTGAACAGGAAACATGCATAATCTCTCTCTCTCTTTCATCAGGTGTTTTTATTGGCTGGACGCAAGAGGAAAAAGAGCAAGACATCGAACTATCTGATCTCTGTAGACGCCACAGATCTGTCCCGTGAGGGCGAGAGCTTCATAGGGAAACTCAGGTGAGAACCTTTTGTTTTAACTCGTCACATCTCAGAGGAGCATTTGATCACAAGTGACATCCATCCAGATGTGGTTTGAGGGATCCAATCATATTGAGCATTTTGAACCCGTTGATGGATGGCAGAAAACAGTTTCCACTGTTAGTACGATTTAGATTAATAAATAAACTAGAAAAATTGGATTATAATTAATAAATAAAATATCCTTTTTTATTTAAATAAATGAATCGGTCAGATTTTATAAATATATATTTATATACATTGACATAAAAAAACATTATTAATAATAAAAAATGATTAAATAAACAAGTAAAAATATGTTAGACTGAAAAACAATGTAAAAATAAAATAATTTAATAAATTTATTAAAATAAGTAAATAAATGTAAAATACTATAAAATGATACCATAAAAATAATAATAAAATGGGTCTGAGAAAACAGTCTACAGTGCAAGAAAACAATAAATAAATGAGATTAAATTATAAAAATCTTAGTAATATAAATAAATCCTATAAATTTGAATTTTGGAAGTGTATTTAGTCATCTAAATAGTTCAAGCAAATAAGCTAACAGTACACTGCTATAGTGAATGGGGAAAAAAATGTCACAGTATAAATGTAGTGTTTAAACATGCCTTTGAACGCTAGGATTGTGGTCCATTGCTCGAGGATGATCCATGGCATCTTGAAGATTGAAACCCCCTGAGTTAGACATTGTGCTGCCCAAACATAACCCAAGTGCTGTAATAACATTACATGCTTCGTGTGTGTGTGTGTGTGTGTGTGTGTGCAGGTCTAATCTGATGGGGACGAAGTTTACCGTGTACGATAACGGCACGAACCCTTCGAAAAGCCCCGGAGCGCTGCTGGAGGAGAGCAACACACGCCAGGAGCTCGCCGCCATCTGCTACGTGAGTGTGTGTGTGTGTGTGTGTGTTCACACTGTGTCCGGACACTTCTCATTGTTGTGTCCTGTTCTTAAATTTGACTCGTCCTGGAAAACCTTTGAAACAACAACCATATATACAAAGAGCTACTTGAAAAGTGCTTGACTTATTTAAATACAATATAAATGATATTTTATAATTATGAAAAAACACAAATACAATCTTTTCACGGATAATCCCCCATTAGAGCCTTTCTCGATACGAAGTATGCCAACATTATAATAAAAAATAGTGTTTATTGATCAATAACAGCCTTGTATTTAATATATTATTACATACGTTGTAAGTTGTATTTTGGATACCTTATATCTGTGTAGTTTGAGTTTCCTTAAAAAATACTAAAGATATTGTCCGATAAGATCTCTCATACGCCTTATTCACGGCAGCGCCATCTTTGTTTTTTAATGAGAATGAAAGCGAGGCTGTGAGGGATAGACTTGCATCTCTTCAATGGGCTGTACTGTTATTTAATGTGTTTTCGGATTGTTCTGCTCATGAAACACTTGAAAAATATCTTTCCAATAAGTTTTAGTTGACAAAAAACTCCCGACAATGTAAGTTGTGGAAAATTGTAAGTAATCTGGGAGCTTTATTCAGCTTTTTACAGCGGATGCCATTGGAAACACGGTAAGTCTATCCCTCACAGCCTCACTTTCATACCTGTCATGGCGCTGCTCTGAATAAGGTCTATTGAAGCCCTTAAAAATCAAAAAGTAGTGCTTGAAAAGTCCTTTCATTTTACAGTATTTATACAAACACTGTGCATGTGTGTGTGTGTGTGTGTGTGTGTGTGTTTTTAGGAGACTAATGTTCTGGGCTTCAAAGGGCCGCGGAAGATGACTGTGATCATTCCTGGCATGAACATGAATTTTGAACGGGTCCCGGTTCGGCCCCCTTGTGTGAGTGTTTCTGCTGACAGCTGTCAATCAGATGGTCATTATGAGCGCAGACTGCGAGTGTGTGTGTGTGTGTGTTTCAGGAGCAGGAGTCTCTGCTGAGTAAATGGCAGAATCATTCCCTGGACAATCTGATAGAGCTGCACAATAAAGCGCCGGTGTGGAACGACGACACTCAGTCATACGTGTTAAACTTCCACGGTAGAGTCACTCAGGCGTCCGTCAAGAACTTTCAGATCGTCCACGACAATGACCGTAAGTTACACGAGGACATAACCAATCTGGGAAGCTGAAAATCAAGCTTTTAAAGGGGTTAGTTCACCCAAAAATGAAAATTATGTCATTAATGAATCTCCCTCATGCCCGTCAGACCTCCGTTCATCTTCGAGACACAGTTCAAGATATTTTAGATTTAGTCCGAGAGCTTTCTGTCCCTCCATTGGAAATGTGTGTACGGTATACTGTCCTTGTCCAGAAAGGAAATAAAGACATCATCAAAGTAGTCATGTGACATCAGTGGGTTAATTACAATGTTTTAAGGCATCGAAAATACATTTTGGTCCAAAAATGACAAAAACTTCGACTGAACGCGGATCCACAACAGAACCGTAACACAACACACAAGTTTTTGTTATTTTTGGACCAAAATGTATTTTCGATGCTTCAAAACATTGTAATTAACCCACTGATGTCACATGACTACTTTGATGATGTCTTTATTTCCTTTCTGGACAAGGACAGTATACCGTACACACATTTACAATGGACTCTCAGACTAAATCTAAAATATCTTGAACTGTGTCCCGAAGTCTGACGGGCATGAGGGAGACTCATTAATGACATCATTTTCATTTTTGGGTGAACTAACCCCTTTAATGTTGTTTATATGTCTGAGTGGTGTGTGTAAGTTGATAAGTGGACAGCATTGCTGAGTTTTTGAACCAAAGACACAGTTTGAAATCGCTGGTGTTTCTGACGTCACAAACGACCTTGTAACGTGTGATCGTCAACCAGTGAGTGAGTGGAGGCAGGGCTCATTTGCATATTCATAGAACCGCGAATACTAAATGGCAAGGGTGTCGAGTTACGTTCAAGATATTTTAAGGCATGAAGGGAAAAACGTTTAAATATGTCATGTTACGATATAAGCCTGCTCTTCATATAATGGACTTCCCAGGAAGGATTGTGTGCGCCGTTGTGATTGTGTGTTGGTGTGTTTTCAGCGGATTACATCGTGATGCAGTTTGGCCGTGTGGCGGAGGACATCTTTACTCTGGACTTTAACTACCCCATGTGTGCCCTGCAGGCGTTTGCCATCGGCCTGTCCAGTTTCGACAGCAAACTGGCCTGTGAGTGAATCTGTGACACGACGACACACACCAACCTCTTCCACTCAGGACACTAAAGCACAGTCGTCTCCTTACGGATTTGTGCTCCACCCAAATAGATCTCAAACAAGGACCAAATTAATTCGCTTTTGTAAATGAAACACATCAAATCGTTTAACGTTCGTGAGATATCATGCGAGTTATTTACCTGCTTCCTCTTTTCCGAAAAGAGAAAATGCACGGGATTTATGCTTTAATCGGACCAATAGAAAAGACACTGTGGGATATTGTGCAACGGAGAGATTTTTATGATATTTTCTGTGATGTTATGAAAGTGTCTGATGGATTTGAGAGGGACGTCTCACAGGGTTAGTTCACTTAAAAATGAAAATTAAGTCGTTTACTCACCCTGGTGTTGTTTAAATGTCGTTTGCCATTCTTTCTTTTTTGGACCAGGAAAGGAGAAATGTTAAAACATTTTATTCTTCCATGTAATGGCAGTGAATAGCGACCAGAATCAAGCTTTAAAAAAGTGTCGCAAGTGTGAATCCAAGTGTAAATAAAAAACAACACGAGATTTCACGTATTATTTAAAGAAAATGTCCTGCTCACGGCCGACTGAGAGTTGTGAGAAATCAAGATTAATATACTCTTAAATTCGATTTGTTTTTGTTTTTTTTACCAATCCCTATTGTATATTCCTAGAAAACGTGGGGTATAAATGACACGTGTCACATGGGACCGTTCTGGGATACTTTTGCAGCTTTTAAAAAAAAATCTTGATGCTGATCGCTATTGTAGACGAGCGTGAACGGGACATTTTCGAGGTCCGAAAAAGAAAGAACAACACTAGGGTGAGCAAACGATGACTTCATTTTAATTTTAGGGTAAACTATCCCTATAAGAACCAATCAGATTTCACCTCTGAGATTAAAAGAAGTTATATTTTGTATGGAGAAAATTAATCATGTAATGATAAATTGTAAATGGGAATTACAGACATTAAAATGTGCTTAATTTTCTTCAGGTACAATATAATTTCTCATTTTCCTTTTGATAACGGGGTGATATGAATATACTTTTTCTTCATATTTACGTTTTTATTCGGATGATGTTATTGTATTTTTGCATTCATGGTAGAATATGAAAATTTTAACACATTCTGTTTTTAAATGTGGTTCATTATTTGTCTTTTTAAAATCTTTGCTGTCCAACAATCCCTGAGAAAACACATTGCATGTTGGTAAGCGCTGGACCCTTTGGCCACGTCTCAGTCGTCCAGCTTCCCTCTCGTGCCCTTGTGTTGACCTTTGAGAACTGACGCACACTTTTGTGAATGCACACTTCTGGTAATCACCGCTGCTGCATGGATTGTGAAAGTTGCCTTAACATGTTGCTGTAGTGTAAATAGTGTCTGAATGCTGTGTTTACATCTTGAGAAAGGGAAGTTCAAGCACATTTGTTCCTGTTAAATGTGTATTCCTATTGATATGACTGATGTGTGTGTTGATATTCATCATCTGTTGTGTGTGTGTGTGTGTGTGTCAGCCAAGAGTGTACTGATATATATGTATATTAAAAAAAGCGAAACATTTTTGCTTTCATTTTAAAACAATAACCTGTTTGCACAAACTGTATTTTATGAAGACACTGTTGGTAGAAATACAGTTATTAAAAGTCATAAATATTTGAAAAAGGAAAACTGTGTTACTTTTTATACATTATCATATGGGCTGGAAATACAAAACCTGCAACACATTTATCCATAAATCAAATGGCACAGATTTTTAGCCTTTTCAACCATATATATTATAACTTCAATGAACTAACCTTCATTCTAATCTGGTAAACACTTTTCTAGATAAATACAAAAGTATCTAACTCAATTTTAATTTTCATGTCTATATATAATATGAACCTACATTTACATTTTAATCAAATCAAATGTCTTTCTGAGATTGCGCATGCGTAGTATGAGTGAACGGTTACTGCAGTGCGCAGGTGCGGACGTCTGGCGTCGAATGGCGCCTTTTCTCAGTTTTCTGATTCCTGAGGTGAGTCACTTTTACCTGACGACAAATTAAAGGACAACTCCGGCGCAAAATGAACCTTTAGTCTAATTACACATTGTTACCTAGTCAATCGTTATCTGAGATTTGTTTTCATGATTGCCGAATGTAAATAGTTTTATCTCTAAAAACAGTTTAGCCTATAACGCTGGTATAATGCTAGTATATAGGGCATAGAGTAATGACAAATAAAAATCGCTTGTTATTACCACTAAAAAGGCTCAAAATAGCCCCGCACTAACACGACAGCATAAAAAGAGAACTTTGTCAGTGTCCACACAGTTTAATAAGCAGATGTTTTATTCACACAGTAAATTTCGCGAATTCAGGAAGAAGCCATCTTGGAAAAATAGTCTCTACCAGTCGATCTACGAACGCCGATCCATCATCTACGAACGCCGTATCATTTAGTCTATATAGACAAGTTTCCTGAGTGAAATAGGCGGGCCGCCATTAGCCCCTCACTCTGCCAACGACTTCCGGTTGTATCTGCCAAGCACTTCCGCTTAGCGAGTTAGCGTCTTGTTTTTTTTGGTTAGCGTGCAGAAAAAGTAAACTATGGATGGTGTTACACGTCGACACGGCTTTGGGACATATTGTGCTGTTCGTGGTTGTAACAACTCGTGGCGATTGCTGAATGTTTGGTCGGAAGGAGAATGAATCAACCATACAAGACGCCAATGTGGATGTGCTCCCCCGTATACGTTGTATGAGAAACCAAAAACAAATGTTTAATCATTATCTCGGAAGTGGCTAGCGGCTTTGAAGGTGAAGAATCCGCTCAAAAGACTGTTTGTTTGTTCTTATCACTTCATTGGTTCTTTAGTTGGGATATACGAGCAAACCTCCCCAGCAAAACAGAACAGAAACACAAGTGACACGCAATCGGATGGTAAGTGTATCTTGATATTTTATGGTTAGCAAAAGTTTGCAGCATAAGTTCGACTGTTGATATGTGTCTCTGTCCTGTGTCAGTGGGGGTATATACGTGACATTTATAGTTTATGCTGTTTGTCTTTTAGAAGTGTGCATCGAGCCGAAGTTTAAAGATGCTGCAACACAATGGGAGGACCTAACAAAAACTGACCACAGCTATGCGGCAAAGTTGGACCATATGAACAAATCGACGCAGGCTCTGGGTCAGACTGTGGCTGATATGCTCCTGGATGATGATGCCTCACGGCTGTACACAGGACTGCGTCTATAATATTTTTTTACTTTAGTGAAAACGATGTTGCCATTCGTTTTCGCAACAAGTATTCCTGTTCCCATAGTGAAACTGAACCTTGTAGGGGATGTGGCAAAGCACTTTAAAGTGTCTAAAGGTGTAGCAAGTAAGGTGATTGCTCACTTTAAATGTATTGTTATTGTACCCTTTCTGGTGTTATGATTATTGATAAGCCAAAACAGAGTTTTAACTAAGAAAAACGTGTGTGAGTGCTATTCTTTTTCTTGCATTGTAAATATTGACACATGACAATAAACAATTTGTTTTTTGAGAAGAAATAAATTAATTTTTATTAATCCTTTTCCATAACAAATGGACAATTTGAGTAGATTATTTCTGCTGTGTCTTCGGATAGACACATCTCTGATTTTTTTGCTGCCCAGTATTGCTTTTTGTCCCGGCATTCAGCAATTCTGCACATCAGTCTTCCCTTGACAGCATTTTCTACCTGCAGACAGATAAAATAAAATGGTTTTCAAATAATGGTTAATGGTTTTTAAAATAATGGGTTGAGCATCACAGCACAATTGACTTCTTTTAGAAACAACATTTTGTAAATCAAAATAACAAGGGTATGATGAAGGTAGAGCGTTTTTGTTACTTTTCAAATCAATTAATGATCTGGGCCTGCAGCCATCAACATCAATGTTTTACAAATGTTTAACATCAATTGTATGTTTAATACAATTAAATATTAAATAAATAGATAACATTTAATAAAGTGATAAGTGAGTAATATAAAAATGAGTAAAAGCAAATAATATAGATAATAAAATAAATCAGTTTGATAAAAATAAATAAAATAAACAAAAGCCAGAAAGGGTTTGTTGCAAATTTGCCCATTTCATAGGCGGATTACACAGTTTTCTTTTTTTTTTTTTGTTGGTCTGTTTAAAAGAATCGTTCCTAGTGTTTGTTTTATTTTGGTTTGTGATTGGTTCACACACCAACCGCATTATATATCATTACATAGGCTGAAGTAACATTTCTCTGTTTTGCGGTAAAATGCTATAAATTTGCAATCAAATATCATTCGCGGAAGTCAACACAGTCTACTCATTATTACGCATATGAATGTCAGCTTTTTCATAAAAAAAAAGTAAGTTAATACCTTTATGCATTCTGAAGCTATTAATAGATATGTAAGGGGTGCGCGATCTAGAGCGTCAGTCGACTTAAGGGTTAAAGCATGCTTTTCGTGCAGGCAGGCTAGAGGATAACTTTTTACTCTTCGTGTTCTGTTATAGATAAACACACTGATACATACAAACATCTTAATACAAGCATATAATGGGCTAACGTACCTTCCAAAGCACAACGGCTGCATTAGTACAGGAACGTCCAGATCCGGCGAATCGGCGATACAGGTACACATCTCCCGTCTTGGTAACCAAAACCCAGGCGTTAGGCGCTGAATTGTTAACGGACTGGCTTGATTGAACATCGGCCTTTAGGTAAATTAAACTGTCCAAGTGTAAAAGTACACAGCCCACTTTGACGGAATGGAGGTACTGAAACGCCTCTGAGCCGTTCAGGTTATTAAATGCATTCCCGTCCACCGCCATGGAATCAATAAAATAAGAAAAGATCTTAGATGTTGTGATGCTGGGCCATATCGACATGTTGTCCGCCCATAATGTTACCTTACTCGGATTCGGAATGGTCAAAACACCATTTTTAAACAAGATTTTCGGTCGAATGTTGCCATTCCAAAGCCGTGTTTACACCACTACTCAGCCTGCGCCGGATGTTCTTGGCAGAAACAGGAAGTAAACCGGAAGTGCCCGGGAAACTTGTCTATACTTTTATTTATATTTTGCACTTGACTTGTGTAACTGTTGTAACAGTGATAAAGTAGACATAGGCTAACAATTAAGCTATTCAGTATAGTAAAGTAAAAATAAAATAAAAATGATCTTGTCCCCATTTGTGTTTTGTCTCAAAATAAGAAACACTTACAGTGACCCCATGTTGGCTCTTCTACCTGTTCTTTACATAGCTGGTAGCCCACATTGTGATATGTTGTCCCATTTGTCTTGAAAACTGTATCTGGATCAGGGTGATCCAGTCCAATGTTGCTTTGAAAAACCGGCATAAAAGTAAGATGGATTACCTGATCCTGGGTAGGAAAAAATGGGATTTCCAAATCCGGATCATTTTGATCCAGATTAAATGTTTTGAACAACTGGCCCCTAGCTATTAGCCGATTCAGATACCGATTTTGATTTTTTAGTTTTTTTGTTATTATAGAATACGGTTTTGATCGTGTTTTAAATTCGCAAAGTTTAACAACACATGCAATAAGGTACGCTATCTAGTTTATTGCTGCATCAAATAATTTTTATTGATCGGAATAATTGATGCGTAATTCCTGTGCAGTTGCTTTATATATCAAGTATTAGGGCCCTTTCACACCTACCTTGTTTGGTCTGGACTTTCTGACTTTTCATTTTTTTTCCGAATCAAAATTACAGGTGTGAAACCTTCCCCGCACCACGGTCAGGACCTAACAGATGAAATTTGTTCCGACGAAAAGTGGAAGTCTCGGTCCGGATCAAACTGAACAAAGGTTTGTTTCGTTTCTAGTGTGAAAGCATTTCTGTATGGTTCGGACTTTCAGACCTTTTACAGGAAGTTCCAGTAGTTCCCGCATAGCCGAAAAAAACAGAAGGTGGCAGAAAAAATTAGCCGTGTAGCACATGGGGAGAGGAGGAGACACGAAGTATGGTCTAATGACATATTAAAAAGTCAACTTGTAGTCTTCTCCTTTCCTGCCGGTGTTCTGACGATTTGTGCTGCCTTGTCGAAAAATGATACCGTAGTGTGAATCGATCTCAGAGAATGGCGATTCAATATTATATGAAATACAATTATAATACAATTCTAAGTTATGAGTAGCTACTGTATACTTTAGACTACTGTTAGTGTTTTTATTTTTAAAACGGTGAAAAGTAAAAATTATCATCAAATATTCATCTTTGACTTGTCAAAACACACATTTCCTTAGTAACTGAAACTTTCAGTTATTCTTGTTCAGCTGGCTGACCGTACAAATATTAATATGGTAGTTTGCATTTTTTTAAATGGAAATTACTTTATAACACATGAAAATACTGTGAGCTGCACATGCGCATAACCAGTAGCAAATCTCGATGAGTAGCATGAATCGTCAGAACACCTGTGACGATAAAATGTTCGCACGACAAGGACATTCATTTGGCAAATTTGAACTTGCCTTGTGTATAGTTGGTGCTGCGGGTAATTATGACATAAAAATAACATAGTTGCAATGATATGCGCCTGTTCATTCATGTTGTCAAAGTGACCCTCCGAATTGACAACACGCTGACGTCAGACGCACGTCCATTTACAAAACCAATCAATATCAAGATGCAGCTCACATAGATGATGACGACAGCATGCAAGTATGTCACGTAAAGTTCTTTAGTGCACTCGCATAATTGCAGTGTGAAACCAAACCAAAACTTTCTGAACGTATAAAATGTATCAAAACATGAACTTTGTGCAAAAGGTGTGGAAACGCCTTGATTTAGCTACTTCAGGAAAATATTTGCTGCTTTCCCTCGCTAAACTGATTATATAAAGTCTTTTTAAAAGACGTTATACATCTCAGTGTCTAAACACAGTTATCGGTTTGGCATTTTCATACTATAGCCATTATGCAGATCAAGTCAACTTTATTTATATAGTGCTTTTTGCAATACAGATTGTATCAAAGCAGCTTCACATTGATAACATGAAAATAAAACAACAAAGTTTGTTTATAGAAGAAAATCGTTCACCTTAAGTAAGGCCGATACTGTAAAAAATATTGTTGAATAATTAAATGTCCCAAACTGAGCAAGCTAAAAGCAAAGGCAACAGATGCAAGGTACCAAAAGTCCATCAGTGACAGAGAATTGAGAAAAAAAAACTGGGAGAACCCAGGCTCAGTCTGCGGCCAGTTCTCCTCTGGACAACCAGCGAACAGTTTATGATTATGATTCAGGCTACATTACAGGTCAGAAGTCAGATTGGATCATAACATTCAGAATATGATTCCAGTTCCATCTGGATTAAATAGATCAGCCAATAAATATCGCTGGCCAATTCATCGTTGCATCTCTACTAATTATTCATGCATCACCTATGTACTAAAACATTGCATGATTAAATAATCTCAAGGCTTGACATACATAAGTAAAAATTTAAAGAATTATTAGGATACTTGCACACTTAAAAATGCATGAAGGTCATTGTTTATCAAACCAAATGGCCTTTGTTTTAAAGGAGCAAAACGCAAGTCTTTTGAGTTTTTGTGTTTTTGCAGAACTACGCCCCCTCTGGCGACAAGCGAAACTGCGTGCGCGCTCACACACACATACACGCACGTTTGCACGACGAGCTGTTCATAACCAAAGGAGCATCAGCCGCACACTGTGCGGCACACATCTTTTGTTACAGTCATAATGAGGTAATACAGTTATAAATCTGCAGGTCATTTAAAATAAATGAAAGGAAAGGCATTCGAGTAAATTACACACTTATGTGTGTGAGAGGGGAAAACAGGGGTAGTAGAAAACTTCGGTTTTTGTTTCCATCTATCTCCATGTTGAACTGTTTTATGTGCTTACTGTATCCACGTATGATTGTATAATTATGGAAACACGTTAATGAACAATATAAGTTATTACTTTGTACAGGAGCCGCCCGGAGATCTCTCCGTTTGTTGAAAGCCTTCCCGATGTTGACTCTCGTCTTATTCCGACGCCTGGCACTGGACAGACAGAAGTTGTATTGTCTTTGTCTCACGTGGAGTTTGCGTTGGGGTTTGGAATGAACTACAAGCCGGTCTCTTTGGGCTGTTTACACCTGGCCACAATGCGTTTTCTCAGATCGGATAGCTGTCTGATTTATCAAAACGACTCCATTACACCTGCTCACATAAATGTGATATAATCTGATCTTCAATTCCCGCGCTATATAGGCTACAGAATTCATGAAGTGCACGTCACCGAAAGCAACAGATATGAGCTGCATTTTATTAATCATCGGCTAATTTCAAAATCAGCAAAGACAGCAATAAGAGAGATCGGCAACAACCCTGGTAAAGATCAGTTCATTTCTTTACTTTTAATGAAGATGGAAGTGTTGCGCGTCTGCAACTTACTTTCACTTTGATTTGCGATAGATTGCGGCGTGCTGGCTTGATGAATAGGCAGGGGCGGAGCTACATGGTGGCCAGGGGGGGCCACGGCCACCATTGGTCAAGGCTCGGCCCCCCTGCCGGCCCCCCCTCCCAACCTCACGGGAAAATAAATTTAATAATAAAAAAATAATAATAAAAAAACTCCAGTAACGGTCTAAAAAGGAAGCTGAAATGTATGCATTTTTTAATGAAGTCATTGATTTGTCACTTGTTGGGTCTCGCCCCCATCAACAGTGCGAGACATAACGTGCCTGCATTCTGACAGCGCTTGGGCTGTTTACACCTGGCCACTTCATGCGTTTTCTCAGATCGGATAGCTATCTGATTTATCAAAACGACTCCATTTACACCTGGTCACATAAATGTGTTTTTGCAAAATGGATATAAATCCGATCTTCAATTGCCGAAGTGCACGTCACCGAAAGCAACAGATATGAGTTGGATTTTATTGATCATCGGCTAATTTCAAAATCAGCAAAGACGGTGATAAGAGAGAGTGGCAACAGAACTGGTAAGATCATTTCATTTCTTTACTTTTTAATCTTGTTAATCGTCTGCGACTTACTTTCACTTTGATTTGCGATAGATTGCGGTGCTTTGGCTTGCGTTCAGCCGCTCATCTGAGGTGATGATGCGCGTCGCAGTAGCGTCGTCATATCTGACTAAAATAGCATGACATGTAGCCTGTAACACACTCTCACGCGTTTCTTTTTTTTAGCATTTTTGGGAGTATTAACATTTACATATGTGGTTTCAGGAACAAGATGCATTTACACTTGTCCAGTTTCGTCTGGAATGCGGCCCAGACCACCTTCTGAAGTGGTTTGAGTGATCGGATTCAAATCCGTCTCGAATGCGTTTCGGGGGGCATTTACACCAGGTCTTTTCATGATCGGATAGCTATCCGATCACAGAAAACGCATGAAGTGGCCAGGTGTAAACGGCCCCAAATGAAGCATGGGGTTCTTTAATCAACTCCGAAGGACATTTTATGCTAAAAAAGGTTCAAAACTGACAAGAAAGAACCCTTTTGGCTCAAAGGTTTTTTAAAGGCTATTATTCATTCATATATTACATTATTCTGCAACATTTGTAGTTGTTATTAAATAATTGTTTATTAAACTGTTGTAGTAACTTAATATCACATTTTAATCATGCAGATTTTTAGAGGATAAAAAGTGAAATGGCAGTCTTCGTCTGATATTGATTAATTACATTTTTTAACCACCATATATTGAATTTTGTGATCATTCACATGCATTGCATTTTAAGGGTTCCAAATACGTAACGCTTTAGAACCTTTTAAGGTTCTATATTGAACCTTTTCTTCTAAGAGTGTAATTGTTACAGCAGACACAAAGCGAACAGAACATTTCAGGGTAACACTTTAGAATACGGTTCCTTTGTTAATGAATAACTACACAAGAACCAATGAGTAACACAATATTAACAATCTAGTAACTATTATTAACTAACAAGAAACTCTGATTAACAAACTAGTAAGTAATAGCGCACAGATGAAAGTAGTAGTTCACTATTAAGTAATCAATAACTTCTATTTTTTTAATACTTCCCAGAGAACTACTGAAAAAGTTTATTAACAATCTAGTAACTACTATTAACTATAAATAAACTCTTATTAACGAATTAGTAAGTAATAGCTCACAGATGAAAGTGTTACTAGATACTTCTGTGGGAATTACTAATTATTTGGATCCGTATTATAAAGTGAAGATCATTGGAACTAACTAATGACTCAAGTGTTACTACATGATCTAGTTATGATTTGTGCAACCGTTGTAACTTGTTGTATTATCACAAATAAATTGGATGTTGCACTTAAAATGCAATGGTTTACCTAAATAAATTATCGCCCAATATGACAATTCATATTGTGTCTTTCTGTCATTTGCACTAAAAACATCCCTGTCTCATGTTAAGGTCCCTAACCCCTCACATAATGATGACACATTGCACTCGCACATTTATAAATTAGACATTATTAGTGTCATAAGGGAGTTCAATCCATTGTTTATGGCCTGACGAGCCGCGTGTGAGTTTTAGTAATAGTAGTTTTTGACAATCAAGTGCCACCCCAAATAAAAGACTGGCACAAGCTGGCCCCCCCAGAAATAATGTCCTGGCTACGCCCCTGTGAATAGGCGCTCAGCTGCTCATCTGATGATGCGCGTCGTCATATATGACTAAAATAACATGACATAACCTATAATCTGCTTTCAACAACCAGATGATTAACACTTGTCCAGTTTTGTCTGGAATACGGCCCAGACCACGGCACGTCCTCAAGTGATTTGAGCGATCGGATTCAAATCCGTCTCGAATGCGTTTCGGAGGGCAACCTGGTCTTTTCACGATCGAATAGCTATCCGATCACAGAAAACGCATGAAGTGACCAGGTGTAGGCTAAACAGCTCCTTTGAATCCATCTTCTACTTTTGTGGAAAGTTGACTAAAGTTGTGTCGCTCGAATTGTCTTCTCTGATACGGAGAATGGCGGCGAATACACAAACCTGCAAGACAGGCACATAGCCAGGCGAGCGTGAACGCGCATGATGTCACGGCCAGTCTCGAGCCCGAATCGCTCTTATTTATTTTACTGTACAGGCGATCTTAGTGATCAGAGAAGGGCTCATTCAGCCCATCAGGCGATTGTTTAAGCATGTATGGGTTAGAAAACGGCTATGAAATGTTGCGCAATGCACCTTTAAAGAAAGATGGCACATGCATGAAACACAACATGTGTAAATAATACATCACGTTAGTTGTGGTTTACTCTTGTTGTTGATTTGCCGGAAAAACATTAAGTGGCGTGTCCACGTCTCCAGTGCAGAAATATGGGAACACCCTCTCTGGAAACCCACCTGTGTAGGAGCACAAAATTCGGTTTCTGAAGGGATCGATGAAACTCAGCTGTCCTTCGTAAAAGTCCAGCTGCAGTCGGATGATATTCGGCATCTCATCGTCATCAATATCTTTGGCAGGTTTACGACCTTTCTTGTATATCCCATCCACGTAACGTAAACACCAAAAACGACTCATTGGATCCATTTTGCAAAGTTTTTTGCGGTTCACTGTTTCCCCCATCACTCCCAGTGTCCAGTGGTCGTTGTCTCTCACCTCCACGTCCCAGCAGTGCAGACCCGAGCTAAAGCCCTCTGAGGCCAACACTCCCACATACAGCCTCTCTGGGGTATCAGACACAAACATTTTCTCTTCCACGTACTGAACACTGGTGCAATCCTGTGACACCCTCAGTTTAGCTGCTGCTGTGTCTGGGTCCAGAGTCACAGGAGCTGTAAACACACATTACCGCGGTCAGTACCAGCATTACAATGTCAAAATATGTGTTTGTCTTGTTATTTTTTCTGGTCCACACAATAAAAGTGGATGGTGACCAGAGGCTTGATCAAAAAGACATACCAACTGTACTTTCATGGTATTCATGCTACAAGGGAAAGGAAGACAGCTTCATCTGACGCTAGGGGTGGGCGCTATACCGGTATGATGTGGATTTTGCGATACCAAGGATACCGTTAGATATTCAGAAATTAAAATTCTGCAGTTATATTGTTTTGTTCAATTTGGTTCTCTTTACAACTTTTAACACTTCTAATGACGATAAAAAATCGTCAAAAAAAAATCGTCAAAAAAATCTAGGCTTAACGTTTTACCTTTTCCTCTGTTGTGTCCAACTCGCGTGATGTTATGCATTAATGATCAAACACAGAGAGCATGGAAACAGTCCTGTGGTTCCCACACAGACTAATTCATGGAGGTGCGCCACAGAATTAACCCTTATGGGTCTGAGGTGTTCTGACATGCTCTGACATTTGTGCTTTTTTCTGTTACTTGTGACATTTGCATGGCTAAAGTATTCTCCCTCTCCTTGTCCCTCCCCAGCTCCTCTCGTTTCTCATATTTAACGATAGTGGTCCTAACAGAACTGTCACTTGCTCGGTTGAAACAGTGATTTCTTATCATTTGTACGTGTTTTAAATGGCCAATATAAATAATCAAGTCAAGAACATATAACTTGCACACTTTCGAGAACAGCATATTGGATCTGTGCAGTTCTTTAAGTGACTTAAGCCTAATATTCCTGCTGCAGTCTGTTGTTGACTGAATAACTTTGTAACTTTATCTACAGTTTATTTAATTGATGCAGTGTTATTTTACATTTGGTTATTCAATTTCTGTACCTGAAAATTACTGTTAGACCTACTTGAAAAACATGTAAAGCACTGTATATTTCATTTGTATGTTTGTTCTATTGTATTTTTTTGTGGTATTGCACATAATTTAATTAATTTTTCTTCACTGACAGTTTACATGTCTTTAACAACATTTGCAGACTGATGTCATGAAGTAGCGTGTGTATGACACGGCAATAATCGCCTTTCAGCGTGTTCATGAACGCCGTTGACTTAACGTTATTACTGTATATATAAATATATGACTTACCTCAACCCCGTCCCTAAACCTAACCGTCACTGGGGTTAATGACATTTATGAGTGGATATTCGACGGCGTGTACACGCGGAATCACTCGGACGTTAATGCCGTAGACATACACGCGGATAGCTCAAAATGCGTAGAGATAACACGCCACTTGACTCGAAAGTGGCGTGTATGTTTACGCAAAAGTCATGATGTCATGTTGACATTTGAAATCTATACAAGTTAAACTCGTAGTTTTTAGTGTCATAACCTTATTTATTTTTAAGGTAAGGTTCAAAAACAACAAAACACTAACTTGCACTAGGCCTATTTTATTACTTTTTTGAGGTAAAATTTTAGCATGTAATTTAAACAAACGGTCTAAAACTGTTTCCCCTTCTGCTTCCCTCCTTATTGCCACTATGAATATATAACAAACTCTCGTACAACAAAAATACAGGATTCATGCGAAATATACGGAAAGAAAACCTCTGAGATTACGTATGTAACCCCGGTTACCTGAGAAGCAACGAGACGCTGCATTGAGACGATTCGTGCGTCGTGAAGCACGTGTATGATCAGTCCAATGGAAAGACGAGACGTCACGGGTGACATCACCGACCAGGAAACTATGAAACACAACTGAAAACAGACCACGCCAGCTTCTGATAGGCTAAAGCAAGTCAATCAGTGGCATGCAGGGAGTATGGCAAGGCAACGCAGCATCTCGTTCACTCTCAAGGAACCAGGGTTGCATAAGAAACCTGAGACTTTCCCTTTCAAGGGAACTCGAGCTGCTTTGAGATGCTATAATAAACGCCTGTTCTGTGTGAAGTCTCTGCGCACACTAAGCAAGCACCCTAAACCCTGGAGTGGAGCCAAGATCCAAGTCATAAAAACAAACAAATGTATGCGGTGAGGACCAGCCTGGTGCATGGAGGGAAATCCCTGATTATAAAGCCTTTTAGGCAGCCATACTCCTGGTAGAATGGGCCCGAACAGCCAAAGGTGAAGGCTGACCGGCCGCTTCATAAGCAAGTGAGATAAGTCTGAGGATTAAAAACTCGAAATTAAACCGTTTTTTTCCCATGACTTCGACACTTCAGTTGGGGAAAAACTGCAAACCCTGGCGAGGAGGCTGTGATCTAGATGGTAGAAATAAACTCTTGCTTTCATATTATTCCTTGGCTGGCCAGTCAATATTTAATCTGGCAACAGCGCGATTCACAACCTCCATAAACTCCAGATCAACATCAGGGGTATGAGCTGGCAAACTCTCTTAATCCCCTCATTAATGCTGATGACATCCAATTCCTTAGAACTGGATAGTCGCAGCATTGGTGCATCATCGCGGGGAGACCAAACCGCAGTGTGTGCTTCTCCCTGAGACAAGGCAGGGCTCCAGACTAACTTTTTTTACTAGGTGCACTGTTGCCCCTGACCGAAAATTTTAGGAGCGCAAGCAGAAAATTTAGGGGCACACCTTAAATCAAATCGTATGCGAGTTATATATACAAAAATTATAGTATATTTCTTTTGTCCATGTTGGACCTTTCAAGCTTCTGGTCACCGTAAACCGTATAACACAAAATGAGTTGCACAAAATTTTCCATTTTTGTTCCACATACAATTTGGAACAACATTTGTTAAAATTATGTCTTTAAGAAGACGCTATTACTTACGCTGTTCCACAAGGTTCTGCATTCTGGCCCAGGTGGTGAAGATCAGTGTCTGAATGGGATGGGGTTGAAATTCCTCCATTTCAGGGGTCATGTCTGGGGATGATGGGTGATTGAATCTGTGTACACAAACAGATATACAGGTGAAACTCGAAAAATTTGAATATTGTGCAAAAGTACATTTATTTCAGTAATTCAACTTAAAAAGGTTAAACTATAGACTCTATAGAAATTATAAAGACTCATTACATGCAAAGTGGAATATTTTAAGCCTTTATTTGTTATAATTGTGAAGATTATGGCTTACAGCTTATGGAAACCCCAAATTCAATATTAGAATATTGTGAATACATTTCCATAAGCTGTAAGCCATAATCATCAGAATTATAACAAATAAAGGCTGGAAATATCTTACTTTGCATGTAATGAGTCTATATAAAATATTAGTTTCACCTTTTAAAGTGTAAACTGCAGGTTGATAAAGAAGATAATGCAATGTGCTTACTAAACATAAAGATAAGAACTGCCCACAATTTTTTTTTTTTTTATACCAAAATGCTGCATATATTATAATATGAAAAGTTGGTACGTTTTACAGTGGCAAGCAAAGTGCATTCCCATAATAATTCCTAAAAAGCTGTGATCAGTTCATCGCGATCTTACACATGTCTGTTATTATCAATGAATCTTTCATATCTACACTTTGTTTGTTATAATTCGAGGATTTGCCAGCATACAGAATTCATCGCTGAACAAAAAGTCAGTTTTGAGCGGTGAGGGGAGTCTTAAATGCTTCTGATTGGCCATTGCGTTCCTAGAAATCAAAACATATGTCTGTGATTGGCTACATCGCTTAACGCTGCAAACGTGTTATAAATAGAAACTCTGACCGGTAAATAGTTTCTATTTTGCTTTAGTCGTTCTTGTTTTTTGTTTTTTTGCAACAGATGAATAAAATATATTAGTTTTTATGTTTTATTCATAGATATTTCTAGTTTGCAGGAGTACCGCAAATCGTTTTTCTCCCTCAACCCGAACATATAGAGTGGGTGCATTACCCACACTCCCTCCTATGATGTCATCACCCCGTTACTGTAAAAAACATGCTACATTTGAAGAAACCCCAATAAATGTTATTTTAAGACAGATTTTTTTAAAAAAATATATACATATTGAACACCTTAATTTACACATTAATTGTTTGTGGTGGTTAAACTGCAATTTACACTTTAAGTTGAATTACTGAAACTAATGAAAACTGAAATTTTCTGAGTTTCACCTGTATGTGTATTTTTTTCTGTTTTTAGATTATTTGGTATGGTCTTTTAGCTGTATAAAAAGCTAATTGCAAAAAGACTCACTTTTTCATTGTATCATCGTAATTCTGAATGAGAAATAAAAAAACAGTTAGTGCTCAGTCATGTGTGTGAACATCATGATTATTAGACACGTTTGCATCAGATTACAGCTCTCTGATGGTGTCATGCATTTCCTATCTGTACCTGGAGAAAAGTGATGTTTTCAGCATCCAAGAGCTGCCAGAGAGTTGCCATCCTCTCAGACAGATCTGACATCTGTGTGGACAGATCCTCCATTCTGGCCTCGAGTTTCTCATCTCGATTTTGCATTTCTTTACGCAACGCTCCGATCCGTTTCTCCTCTTCCTCTCTAAGAAACTGATGGAGCTTCTCAAATTCCTCCTTGATCTTGCTTTCTTCTACACTGGTGTGTTCCTGAAATGGTTTAAGAAGGTTTAATCCTTTCCGTTAAAGTCCCCTTGTGGTGAGAATCCGGCTTATATGGTTGTTTATACTGTATGTCTATGTGGTGTTTTAATACGCTTTAAGACAAACCATGTGGAAACTATGTTGACGGTAACCAAATACAGAGATCACAAATAAATAAAGCTATATTAATAATACAATTCTTTGAAGATTAAGTAATTTTTTTTAACTGTCCTAGGTCTATAGTGACAATCACTACATCTGACATTCTCGACTGAAAGGGAACCGTGTATACTAAATAAGACAAGGAATAAAACTATTTAATGAAATGATTGACGACAGGAGAACTTTAACATAATTGTACTGATTGAAACACCAACCACATACCTTAATGAGCTCAGCCTCTTCCACACAGCTCTCTTGGGCTTTCTTAAAGTCAGCAAAGGTCATCTGAAGTCTGTCCATTTTTTCTTTAACAATCTCCTGGAATCACAGGATAAACTCTTAAAGGAGTAGTTCACTTTTCAAAAATGTTTTGCTGATAATTTACTCGCCCCCATGTCATCCGAGATGTCCATGTCTTATATTTCTTCGGTCAAAATGAAATTAAGTTTTTTGATGAAAACATTCCAGGATTTTCTCCATATAATGGACTTCAATGCTCGCCTTGCTCTGTACTGCGATGCATGTTCATGACGCTCCTGTTCGAACTCGTTCATCAAAATGAACAAATCTTTTTCTGAGTCAATTTGTTCGTTTCGTTCGTTGAATGAACCAAATGACTCGGAAAAAGATTCGTTCATTTTGATGAATGAGTTTGAACAGGAGAGACACAAACGCTTATCACAGAACAGCAAGCTGAGCATTTGAGCTTATAAAACTTAAACTTTGTTATTTATTTATTAAAGGGGGGGTTGACTGCTTTTTTTCTTTGCATGATTGTGTTTATAGGGTGCATTATAACATGTATTCGTGGGTTTTCGTTTTTAAAGTCTTATTTTTCATAAACTTCAGCTTTATTGTCAGCCGCGCTCTCCTCTGTCCTCGAACGAGCGGTTGACTTCCTGAGTCTATGAAACCACTCCCTCAGAAACACGTCGTGGGCTCAGATTGGTGTGTTGTGATTGGCTAAACTGTCGCTTACGTTGTCCGGAAAGTTAACGCCCATTACCTTTACGTGCACGTCATGAGCTCCAGTCCAGAATGTAAATATGCGTCGAACTGCAGTATCAGTTTGACCCAGAATCAGACCGAGAAAGCCGCGATGAAGCGAGTCAAACAGAACCACACCACACACGGCTCTTACTAAACGTTTCTGAATGATCATTTGCTACATTTTTTAACTTTATACACGTTTGTTTAACACAATAGCAACTGACTGGCTACTAATGTTATACTTAAACAGCGGTGGCAAGTTTACGTTCTTGATCAAATCGAAAATAACGTCATAAAGCATATATACATGAAAAATACATTTACAACATTAGCACTTATACAAAATTCCTGTTTGTATGCATTTGTCGTAGACACAAAATAGCATAACTGATAGCCGAGTGGCAATAAAGCTAGCACTGGCATTTGAAAAAAACGAAAACACAAGGCTAACGTTACGTCTGGAATTATACATGCAAATACATTTAAAATGATGAAGTCTTAGCCTACTTACAGGTTGTGGCCCAACAACTCTGGTTTTAAAGTTGGAACTGCTTCATGTTTACAGTTTCTTGTTGAATCTGGTGTTGAACTCGTGGAGATTCTGGAAGCTGTCTTCCGTAAAATGCGCTGCACAGAGAGCTAGATTACATCGTCATTTTCAGGAACATAATCAAACATAAATTGTATCCATTCTTGACGAAGTACAGCGTCCGTGGGAAGCCCGAAACACAGAAGACCTGACAGCTGCGTGAACACAACACTCGATGAGCTGCTGGAGCTGCTGAAATATGGCCATGTCCTTTTCTGCATATTCCGGAGGGAGGGGTTGATGCAAATGTGTGGGTTAGTGACGTCTAAAACCCAGCTGTAGTCCCAATCCAGTCGTTTTTGTAGGCATTAAACTTCCTGATTTTTAAAAGACGATATCTCTGCTTACACTGAACTTTCAGCGCTGCAACTTTGCAGATACTGTTCATGCACCAACAGCAACATTACACACTATTTACAATAAAAAAAGTGAAATCGCAGTCAACCCCCCCTTTAAATGAGTGATCGTTTCGCTTGATAAGACCCTTATTCATCGTCTGGAATCGTTTAAAGCCCTTTGAACAGTTTGCACTGAAACTCTCATTTGGACCGTGAACCGTTTGGACCCCATTGAAGTCCATTATATGAAGAAAATCCTGGAATGTTTTCATTAAAAACCTTAATTTCTTTTCGACAGAAGAAAGAAAGACATGGACATCTCGGATGACATGGGGGTGAGTAAATTATCAGCAAAAGTTTTTTCATAACTGAACTACTAAGCTTGAAGAAACCAAACACTCAGATTAGATTCCAAACTTCTCCTACCTTTAAGTTCCCAGCAGCCTCACTGACAGGAGAACACTTGTGATTTTCATGCTTCTTTGAAGTGTAACACACCACACAGATGGGCTTCTTGTCATCAAAGCAGAAGAGTTTGAGTGTCTCTTTATGCAACGAACAAACGTCTCCTGATTCGGCTGTGGGTTTTCTAATCTTGAAGGATTCACAGAGCGCTCTGAATGCCAGGCTCTTGGTGGGTTCGTCACTTGAGCATTTCTTACGGCAGACCGGACACCACAGCTCTTCTTGAGTCGACCAGAAACGCTGGAGGCATTCAGAGCAAAAACTGTGGCTACATTTCAGAGTTACCGGATCAGTGAAGACATCACAACAGATGAGGCATGTCAAATCCTCCTCTGGGAAGTACAAAGAGTCTGACATGACTGAACAATCCAGACACCCGACTTATAATTATCCGATAGATTTACTTTTTTCTCCAGTTGGAAATATTATTAAACCTGTTTTACTTCTCCACACTAGACCCAACCCTTTCCTTTTATTCACTTTCATTTCAGTAGAAACCTTAGTAAACAACTCCACCCTCCAAAAATAGCAGCCAGGAAATCATCACATGGAGTGTGGCACCAGCTCAAAGTCTACTCAAATTAAAATCATACGGGTTTACACTAGATAATTATTAACTGCTACTTAGTTTGTAACTAACCTGTTTACTTAATTTTGTTGACTATATTCTCTTAAGGCAAGATTTATATAATGTATATGGTCTCATATAATCACTTCTGGCTTTTATCCAATAAACAGCAGTTTAATTTGTGAATAGAAGTAGGGTTGATTGCCTTGCTGTCAACAGAAAACATTTAATTTCAATTGATAGTTGGTTTAAATTGTACTTTTTCCACAATATTATTTTTCCACAAGATTGTTTTATTTAAAAAATAAAGGCAGCCTGAGACTTTTTGACAGGCAGTGTATAAACAAACAAATGTAATTACTGCTATAAAATATAGCAAATAGTTCATTCTATTTATGGAAAATATAAAAATTCTGGAACATTATTTCAGTTCAACCTGGAGCAATAATTAAGTACTAAACAAAATTCTGAAAATATCGCTTCACATTGAGTTAGCTTGAACTAAGTTTAATAGTGCAGTGCACCAATATTTACAAATTCATTAGTGTCCATGTACATGTAGACGGCGAGTAAATGATTGCATATTCTGAGCAGAGGCCGCAAAAGATCTGAGTTTTATACAAATCGCCTCTAGATGGCAGTGTGCATCCATGTATCTTGACTTTAGGACATCACTGGGCATTTCACATTTATTTTCCTCAAAGAGAATCAAAATCTCACAAGTGTTTTGTGAACAACCGCACACTTTCTTGCTGGTGTGCAAAAAAAAAAAAGTTTGCATTGTTTCAGTGAGTGTTTCCTTATTTCATTAGCTTGTTTTTCTCCAGCATATGGTGACTAAGAGTCCTACAGCTACACTGAGCAGTTCTGTGCGAGGCACTTATTAATCACAGTGGGGTCCTGCAGCTGCCGTTTCAACACTGTCGTATAATTAAAAGTATAGGTTACTCTGAAAAAGCAAGCCGTCCTCATTTACTCTTCTAAACCGTCCCGTTTAATGATTGAATGGTGCTTTGTCATCCTTTTTGGATGATCTGAAATAATAACCATTTTTGTGTGTGTCCCACAGGAAAAAATAACAGCACACAGGTTTGGAACGACATGAGGGTGAGTAAATAATTACATATTTTTTCTCTGTGAACTTTTCCTTTAATAAACGCAGAGAAAAGAGAGAGATCTATCAGATAAGCAAGAGTGAAAGCCCGATATGAGGCAGGAGCTGTGATATATGTGGGACCCAGGTGTTTGTGTCTGCAGTCTGATATGTGCGCTCGTCTCCCAGAGCTCTGCCGTACGTCAGCCATCCATGTGGGACGCAACGCCGTATCAAAGCCAAAACACTATTTGTTCACCAATATCATGTCAGTTTTCCTCTTCTCTCTCTCTCTCTCTCAAACAGTCCTTACATCAGAATTGGCAAAAGCTCTGTCCGAACTCAGCCGAGCACTGGAAGAGCTTTCAGTCACAGGTAAACTGATCCGGGATGCTTTCGGAAACATGTGACATTTTTTTATTTTGCATATAATGATTTTCCACCTCCTTTGCTAAGGACAAAGATTGTCAATATTTGCTCTTACTCATTATAACCCTGATTTGGTTTGAAATCCAAAATTGGAAAGCATAGCAGATCATCAAAATTAAGAAACTCACTTGAATCTTCATAACATCATAGTTTATCCTTTTAAAGGGATAGTTCACTTTGAAATTAATTTTTGCTATGTTTTATCTTACCTCAAGGGCATCCAAGATGTAGGTGTCTTTGTTTCCGGACAGTATTTTCAATTTTGATATTTTTAGGTCAAACCGTTCTTGTCTGTCAGTCATATAATGGAGGTCTATGGTCACCACCTCAAAGAGCAGCACAGAGAAGTCCAAATTAAACATGATTTAATGACTCGTGAATGTAATACACATTGATGGCCTAAGACACGAAACGAACAGTATTTATATCGTTTTTACCTCTTGTAATCACAGTCACGTCCATGTACTCTGAGGCCGCGGGCGCTTCGGTCTACGCAAGCGCCGGAAAGCCCCGGAAGTGATCTCTCGCGCGTGTATGTCACTCATTGTTTACACAGAGATTTCAGAAGTGTTGCCCTTCACTGTGAAGTATTTAGATGTTCAGGAAATCGCAATGGACGACGATTTCGCTATATCAACAGACAACGTTGATTTTTTTTTTCTTCCCCGCAACTGATTCAGATCACTGATGTGGCTGTGATTACAAGAGGTAAAAACGATGTAAATACTGTTCGTTTTCTCACACAAACCGCTCGTTTCGTGTCTTAGGCCATCAATGTGTACTTACATTTATGAGTAATTAAATCATGTTTAATTTGGACTTCTCTGTGCTGCTCTTTGAGGTGGTGACCATAGACATCCATTATACGACTGACAGACAACAACGGTTTGACCTAAAAATATCAAAATTGAAAATACTGTCCGGAAACAAAGACACCTACATCTTGGATGGTCTTGAGGTAAGATAAAACACACCAAAAATTAATTTCAAAGCGAACTGTCCCTTTAAGTCTCTACATCTAACAGTATTTGCATCCTACTTCTGATTAATTTTCTCTTGTTATTGTGGTCTTGTTTTGTGTGGGTAATTATGGGTCTTAAAATGACATTACGGTGAGTAAATAGTGGCAATCCTTCATTTGTTGGTGACTTCCTGTATAAGTGACATTCAGTGGCCCTTTGGAAAACTAAACAAAATGTCTTATCAAAATTTTCCTTGATAGAATAGAAAAAAATGATCTCCTAAATTAATTGCACCTTGTCAAAAGACCTTGTTTTGCATGCCGTCCACGTTTGCGTTGCCAGACCCTCGATGTATGTGTAATGGGTGCATCTCATTTCAGCTTTCACACATGAATTCAGACCTCCGCAGAAATTGGGTTAAATGCACAATTTCACCAGATGGACCAGAGCTACTTACAAAGTGCCAGTCACCTTTTCAGCTGATGTCTCATCTCTGTGGAGAACAGTGGGATATGTAGACAAACAGACCATCACCGCCAAGGGCAAAGACTCAAAGTTTCCTTCAAAGGGCTCTTGAAATACAGGTGCGTCTGTCCAGGTAGTTGTGGGTAAAATTTTTAAATAAGCACAAATTGATATCTAATTCTGGTCGTGTACTATATCCCAGCTATTGAACTTTCTGACAAACTTTAACCTAATCTTTGTTCAAAGTTATGCATTCTTCTATAGACCATTTCACAAGATGTAAACAACACTGGTCCAGAAGCACTTCCTGTTTCAGTTTGTAACTGTTTTCTTTATTTCACATGTAACGAAAACATTTTATGTTTTTTTAACTTTTTGATTCAGTTTTATATGTTCTGTTGGTTGTATCCCAGCTTTTATGTAGTGTTAAAAAACTGAAACAGGAAGTGCTTCTGGACCAGTGTTGTTTACATCTCGTGAAATGGTCTATACTCTGATTTCATGCAGCCGCCATTTTGAAAGCGATTTACACTATTGGATGTTAATATACAATATAGGATATAGATCGTTCCTGCTTCTTTTTTACGTTCTAAATAACGTATAAATTAATTTCACTGTATATAGTCTAAAGTATGAAAGAAATAACACATTTTTATAAGTAATTTCCAGTTTTAGAATAACTAATTTTTACATTAAACACAACAATACGCCATCGCACTCCTACGATTAACGGTTTACTTCTCACCGGAGCCTCGCTTTCAATTTCTGCGTGAAATCAGCGTATTCATTCGGGTCACATGACGTCACTGTAGCTTTGCGCCGCCATCTTTACGACCGATGGTCTCAGTAATGCCTGCAATGTGTTGTGCCCAAACAGCCGAACCGGTATTTTATTATAGAAGCGTGCAGCTGTATTCTGAATGGACAAATACACACAACTTTATGTTTAAATGTCCGTTTTGGAGAGTATTCACGTAATATAAATCGGTTATGTCTTTAACAGAGTTGTCATCCAGTCTCTTTGGTAGAGAGAGAGAGAGAGAGAGAGACGAGGAAAACAAACAAGCATGCAAATGGAAATTATTGCGGTCGGAAATATGATCTAGCTCATTTTTTTTTAATCGTGCGATTAATTGATCGCGACAGGCCTAATCCAGATTAATGACAGCTAACGTTAGCCGTGAGCCGTGACTAACAGATGGCAAGCTAGCAGCTGTTAGCCACTTAACTAGCTAACAACACGACACTATTCAGAGCAAACAACCACCAAAATCATACATTTGAATTTTCTTTATAATACCTATTACATTTCCCATGATTAAATATAAATCCTTGGTGGCCAAGTGCCGCACTTTTACGTCTTTTACTCCTCCAGCCACAGCATATTGATATGCATCGGTACTCTTGAAAGCCTTCGAGCGTTCCCCGATGTAGCCTATGGGGAGGGGTTATGCACAAGAGATATATGTACATATTGTGGAAGCCAAGTCTGGGGCAGATGATAATGGATGAAAGAAAACTGGGGGTAACAAAGAAGGGTCGGAGCCTAAAATTGATATTTTCTCCAGGTCTCTCTCTCTCTCATTCAACTGGGCAGTTCAGTTTGGTCGGCCACACCGGGCGAGATCGGTCGTAAATATGGCGGCGTGTAAATCTGTTAGGAGTGACGTAGATGGCATACATTGTTCATGGAACGTTTTAGTTGGATGTTCTTTTTTTTTAAATGTAACTACTGGTTTCGGAATGTTCAGAGAACATTCAAAAGTAACATTCCATGATGTTTGAAGAATGATGAAACGGAACCCTCACATGACGAGTAAAAATGTTTTTAAAATATAAACTGGACGTTCAGAGAACATTGTTTCATAATGTATTGCAAACATTCTTAGAACATATTTTTGAGTAAATACATTTTTAGATAAATCACTTCAGTTCAGTTGTTTCTCCTAGACGGCAGTGAAATTCATCAGCAAGTGAATGCTCTAAATAAGACCAGGAACATGTCAAACTTGATTTCCTCTGGTGTAGGATATGAATTCGGCTTCAGGGATGGAGGACCAAACCATGAGACGGCCAGTGTTCAACAGTATATCAAGCTGCAGTATCTCATTCATTCAGAACACAATGGCAGCAGTGCACCACTTCTGCAGGTTGTGTTCAGGAGATTAATTCCTACCTAAAAAAATTCTCAAATTGTTTTTTTTTCTTTCTTCCCAGGGCAATAGAGAGAAAAGCATGTTCTGTGCTGGCAGGATGGAGAAATGAACAGGATCCCAGGGAGCACATGGAGATTGGGTTCCAGATCTGCAGTAGTCAGCTGTTGTTCTGTAGATGGGACACGCACACACAATCAGGTACAGAGTGATGAATTTCAACATCAAATCGGACGCGTACACGTGCAATTAAACCTAAAGCTGCTCTAAGCGATTTCTGTGCACCAAACAGAACTGCAAAAATCACGTTTTCTGAAGCAAATTGCTCACAGGCTCTGGTGAAAAGGGTCCGATGACTCTAGATACGGCTCGGCTTTCTCCTCTGTGCAAGTATGAGATTTTATTCACCAACATTCAAGTGAAAATCATTTTTTTTTCAGACAGCTCTCTTTAACAAGCCACATGATCAATAAAAGTGCACCGAAATAAACACGCAACCATTCATAAGTAGAAATTAATTCTTTTAATCAGCGAGGATGCATTAAAATGGATCAAAAGTGACTGTAAAGTTCATAATACTACAAAAGATTCTCTTTCAAATAAACGCTGTTGTTTTGAACTTTCAATTCATACAAATATCCAGAAAAAGTTTCCACAAAAATATGAAGCAGAACAACTGTTTTCAACACTGATTATGATCATAAATGTTTCTTGATCACCGGTGCCGAAGTTATGATGTCACTCTGTAGGCCAAAACACGGAAGTGAGTTAGCATTTTAGCATTTTAAGTCTATGGGGTTTTGCTAAATCGCCTGAAATAAGGTCTGTGGTGAACACAGCCTCTAAATATTTTCACGTTTTGATCTATGACATCTACAGAACACACAGTTATAACCTGCTTGTGTTTTTTAAACTTTATTGTGTCTGATTGTGTTTTTTTAAAAACTTTATATAGGCTTCAAAATGTATAAATTTTGGATTAACTTGTAAAGATTATCTTGATAGACAAAACCTTACACGGGTCACAACTCTTTGTTAAACACAGATCTTATTTTTTGCAATTTTCCAAAAGTCTATGGGGAAAATGCAGAGCTTTTGGATCGAGGGAACCCATGCGCCGCTAGCTTCCGAGTCGTCCTACAAAGTGACGTCATCACTTCAGCACTTTATTAGAGTGATTTGTGAAGGATCATGTGACACTGAAGACTGGAGTAATGATGCTTAAAATTCAGCTTTGATCACTGGAATAAATTATATTCTAAGTTGTAATAATATTTCACTGTATTACTGTTTTTACTGTATTTTTGATCAAACAAATGCAGCCTTGTTGAGCAAAATAGACTTCTTTTAAAAACATTAAAATCTTTAAAAACTTTTAACTCAACTGCTGGAGTCAAATAAAGCTCCCAGAATGCATTTTGAGGGTCGTGTTAACCTTTTCTGTTCAACCAGCAGCAAATCTGCACAGAAGAACATAGAGTTCCAAGTGTGTGTGTGTGAAGATTGCTGGGTAAACTGTGTGTGTGTGTGTGAGAATCACATGCAGTGTATGGTGATGAATGGAGGGACGGCAGAGGTTCGTTGCTCAGGTAACCAGACGTCCGTGGGTTGATCTAGACACGATCCGCTGGGATGCAGAGCAGGAATGCCTCATCTAGCAATTACAGCGTGCAGCACGGAGCAGAACTTTATTAAAGTTACACAAATGTCTCATATTTCTCTCTGTAGACCAGATTCATCTCTCATCTTAAACAGAGTGATTTAAAAACTCCCCAAAGCTATTTACTCCTCTCCGTAAGTCATTTAAGATATTGGTTGAATCTCTTTAAGAAATGCTGGATCATGTTTCACCCCTTCAAAGAAAAAAATATATAAAGAAAATGATAAGAAACTATAATGTGCATTGAGAAAAGTATATTATTCAGAAGTCTAATATATAAATTCATTTTTTTAAATGCATTAAATTCACAAAAATGTACCATTTATACCATATATATATATATATATATATATTATTATAAGTATTGAATATACAATTAAAATATATTATTTGTATAATTTAAATAACTCTCAGTTTGAATTAAAATATATTATAATATTCGGTGTACGTGCTGCTCGCTGAAAAGCATATATATATACATTTATATACCATATTCTGTATGGTAATTATAATTAATATTATTGCATAATAATGATTAATTATTAATAATATAAAATATGTCATGCTGTGTGTGTGTGTGTGTCTGTATATATATATATATATATATATATATAATATACGCATATATGTGTGTGTGTGTGTGTGTGTATGAGAGAGAAAGGCTTACATTGATTTTGGTGTGAAAAATGACCCATTTCTTGACAGTTTTGTTGTATTGACCCTATCATTGACACTTTCCTCAAACATGAAATAATTTATAGCCGTATTTTCCAATATTTGTTGGTACTGGGTCGAGAAACATCATATTGACAGATTATTTTTGAGCAACTGTGTAGCGGTTTAGAAGGCGCAGTGATTATAATCCACTTTCCCACATGATGTAACATGGTTTTATTATTTAGGAGATTAGAAAGCGAGTAAGAAGTGTTAGTTAATATCCTCCCGGGGCTGTCATGAGTAATGTGTCTTTATTAGTCTTAATAGATTTGACAGGAAGCGAATCATCCCTGCGATTTCCCTCCATAATATATGAGCGAATGAGGAATCGTAGAGGTGTGTAAACGGAGAACCTTGTCCAGCAAGCACTCATTGATCGGATCCGACGTCTGGTTCGATACATGGCACAGCGCTAGATTGCGATAGCTGTGATGCATGTGTGGGTTAATGGTTTGCCTCGTGTCGGTTTGTGGCTAGTGTGAAGGTCTCGCTTTATTGAGTTCATGGTGCAGCTTTTCCTCATCAGCCTCTTGTTGAATCCAGGATTTTACGGATATATGACTTAGTAAAAGAACCAGTCATCTCTCGCACGAGTAAATGATAATGCATGTTTGTAGACACAGCAGCGTTGCATTTGACTACATTGGATTTAATAACACAAGCACATTTCTAAATCAATGCATTCGACTAAAATGTTTGAAACGAACCCAGCATCCATCATCACATCTGTGCTCTGCATGTGAACGATTCCTCAAAATATGCTTCAAGTTTAGCGTTTCACAAATGGAAGTAATCTGATAATAGAGAGACTAGAACTCTCTCCAGAAATAATATTTTTATGGCTTTAACGACATAAAAGAGCAACTTTATGCGGACTTTGCTCATATATAAACCGGATTAAATGAAATCCTCCTCCTCCTCATTAAGGAACTCATTTGGGAGGAAAGATCATTTTATTGAGTTCGAATGTCAGGCTGTGGGTTGCCATGGAAATTAATGCACAATCCGTGTGCATCTAAGTATTTAAATTTATTAGAGCTAATATATTCTGATTAATAATGCATGCGATTCATAACGAGCTCTGAGAAGTGTGCTCAAAGTTTAAAGTGGTGTTTAAAGAGATTTAAGTTTTTATTGTCTGTAATCCGGGCAGATTATGCAGGATTATGTGGGCAGCGCTGAGGTTAGATTAGAGATTACCCTCGTCGGCTGTGTAATCCAGCTCTGTTTAATAACATTTCATACTGAGATCAGGGGTAGTAATGGGATATTAGGATCTCTCTCCTCCTCATGTCAACATGCTAGTTGTACAGTTTCAGCAGTAAACAGCTGTGGCTTTCAACCGGTTTTGTATTGAGACTGTGTATCAAACAGACACACTGGCTGCGTGGCGTGAGCGTGTCAGCTGTGTGGCGGCTGCGTCTGTGCACACCAGACAACAATTTCATTACTGTTAAGGTCGACCGATAGTGGATTTTACCGATAAACAGATATTTAGGTTTGACCGTGCGTGCCGATTAACCGATTATTCAGCCGATATTTTTTTAAATGTAGCCGAAACTGGGTTAAAAACAAACGTAACACTCCAAGTGAAACACTGCTGAACTGAAGTGTGCTAAATTTGATATATTAAAATTAGTGCTGTCAAACAATTCAAATATTTAATCGCGATTAATCGCATTAATGTCATAGTTAACTCGCGATTAATCGCACATTTTCTAAATGTCTTTTGATTTCTTTTTGTTACATTATTTTTTTTTCATTTTAACGCTCTTGTCAACATGGAAAAGTGGATCGGCTTGTTTAGTGCAAATGTTTTTTTTTATTATTATTATTGAAAATAACATTGGAATAGTGTTCAATTTCACACTAACATATATAAATAATCTCTCACACAATGTAACACTGTCTATCAATAAAAGAGTGAAAGAAATACTGACGAGGTCCTGATATTGACGAGGGGGTGGAGAATTCGCATCATCTGTGTGTGTGTGTGTGTGTGTGTTTGCTTGGCCATCATCAAGTGTTGTTTCAGACGTGCTGCGATGATGATCGCTCAGTTCACAACGACCACACACACAGATCACTTGATCTTGTCAATGGGACAATTTGGCAACTTTTTAAAAGTAAACTTTCTATTCATAATCTTAGGGCATCCATTTCAGCGTCTCGCGCTCGTCATGCACTCAAAACGTAACGTTACTATTTGGCCGGCTAGCAACCCCAAACGAGTGTGTGCGGCACAAAACGTCCCCGCGCTGCGCTCTGAAACCCATTCATTTCAATGACTTGCGCCGCGCGAGGACGTTTTGTTGCTTCTTCGACCAAAGCGCGAGCGGATCTAGACCATAAACAAAACAACAGGCACACTGCAAACACACGTTTGGGCTTGAATAAAATAAATAAAAGTGTAATTTAAGTGTTTGTATAGCTATACAACAGTTCATTATTACCTTCATATTAGGCTAATGAAGTCTATAGGCTACAACTAGACTCCCATAGTTTACAGCATTAGTTAAGAGATTTGATTCCCTTGAGAAAAACTGCCATTTATTGTAACTGATATCCAAAATAATCGATATTGAATCGAATCGTAATCGAAATCGAATCGAATTGCAAGCTTGTGAATCGAAATCGAATCGAATTGTGAAATTTGTCTCAATACCCAGCCCTAATAATATGTAATATATAATATAATTTGTAATATCATAATATGTGTATTATGAGGTGGTCTGTGAAAATTCTTGATTACAAAGAGTGGTCCACACATACAAAAAGTTTAAAAAACCCCTGATTTAGACAAGTTTATATTGAATAATTCATGGAAGTGCTTGAACAAAAATACCAGCTTCACATTTCTGGATTTTCTCCCTCTGGCTACTTTCCCCGTTCACTTCTATTGTCAGGACGCTGCTGTTTTTGCTCGTTTATACATTCAAAATTATTGTCTGTGAAAATCAACAGCATGTCAGTGATGCTGTTTATGGGACGGTCCTTTAAGGCGTGTGTGTGTGTGTGTGTGTTCATAGAGCGTATTAAACTCTCAGTTTGACTCGTTTTTCTGGATCAGTGGAAAACAGCAGATTTTTGAGCACATGCAGTGAAATATGCAAAGCAACAGCCGCCTCGTGGTTTTAATATTTGAACCGCTTGGAGGGGTTTTCAATCTCACACACACACACACACACACACACACACACACACACTCTTACTTTTCTTTCCAATGTTCCAATTATTCCAAATCTGGCATCACAGTCATGCTTGACGGCCTGCAGATTGTTTTTGGCTGAATGACGATTCAAAGTTTGGAGAATGATTTTTGGATGTAATGTCACTGTGAAGGTTTTACCCTCCCTTTCATCATCCAAGTTACTTTTAACAACAAGAGAAATCAAGGGGTGTGTGTGTGATTTGTTTGCTGAGTTGTTTCCTCAGTCGCTCTTTGTAAGAACGGCACGGCGTATGAACGCACCTCGGTGTGATGATCCAGGTAGCAGAAACATGTTTACAATGAAAAGCAAATTACCTGAGACAGGGGAAAAATTAAGCAATTTATCGTTACAACAACCATTGTTTTGAATTATGCAAAGCTATTAGCTCAGGTTTTCTGAGCTCTGAAACGCTACATTAATAAGATGTGGAACTCAAAAAGACAAACACTTTGAAATACATGCGAGAAAGAAAGACGGTAGATTAAGTTCAAACTATAATTTCTAATATGGTTTGTTCACATTTAAAGTTACATTTCAATAAGCTGTTACACATTCTGTATTAATGCATAATATACAGTTAGACTAGTTCAATTAGCAGATTTAGTAGATTATGTTGGCTTGACCAAATCTATCTGCCTGTCTATAAGACAGACAGACAACTGACAGATAGATAGATAGGTATAGTACATAGTTAGTATGGAGTTAGTGTTCAGTGGGTGTCTGTCTGAATCTGTCTACTGTATAGAGTTAGTAGAGTTAGTGTAGAGTTAGTATAGAGTTAGTGTTGCTATAGTGTTCAGCGGGCGCCTGTCTGAATCTGTCTAGCATGTAGAGTTAGTGTAGAGTTAGTATAGAGATAGTATAGAGTTAGTGTAGAGTTAGTATAGAGTTAGTGTAGAGTTAGTGTAGAGTTAGTGTTGCTATAGTGTTCAGCGGGTGTCTGTCTGAATCTGTCTAGCGTGTAGAGTTAGTGTAGAGTTAGTATAGAGTTAGTGTAGAGTTAGTATAGAGTTAGTGTTGCTATAGTGTTCAGCGGGCGTCTGTCTGAATCTGTCTAGTGTACAGAGTTAGTAGAGTTAGTGTAGAGTTAGTAAAGCGTTAGTATAGAGTTAGTGTTGCTATAGTGTTCAGCGGGTGTCTGTCTGAATCTATCTAGTGTACAGAGTTAGTAGAGTTATTGTAGAGTTAGTAAAGCGTTAGTATAGAGTTAGTGTTGCTATAGTGTTCAGCGGGTGTCTGTCTGAATCTGTCTAGTGTACAGAGTTAGTAGAGTTAGTGTAGAGTTAGTAAAGCGTTAGTATAGAGTTAGTGTTGCTATAGTGTTCAGCGGGTGTCTGTCTGAATCTATCTAGTGTACAGAGTTAGTAGAGTTATTGTAGAGTTAGTAAAGCGTTAGTATAGAGTTAGTGTTGCTATAGTGTTCAGCGGACGTCTGTCTGAATCTGTCTAGCGTGTAGAGTTAGTGTAGAGTTAGTATAGAGTTAGTGTAGAGTTAGTGTAGAGTTAGTATAGAGTTAGTGTTGCTATAGTGTTCAGCGGGCGCCTGTCTGAATCTGTCTAGCATGTAGAGTTAGTGTAGAGTTAGTATAGAGATAGTATAGAGTTAGTGTAGAGTTAGTATAGAGTTAGTGTAGAGTTAGTGTAGAGTTAGTGTTGCTATAGTGTTCAGCGGGTGTCTGTCTGAATCTGTCTAGCGTGTAGAGTTAGTGTAGAGTTAGTATAGAGTTAGTGTAGAGTTAGTATAGAGTTAGTGTTGCTATAGTGTTCAGCGGGCGTCTGTCTGAATCTGTCTAGTGTACAGAGTTAGTAGAGTTAGTGTAGAGTTAGTAAAGCGTTAGTATAGAGTTAGTGTTGCTATAGTGTTCAGCGGGTGTCTGTCTGAATCTATCTAGTGTACAGAGTTAGTAGAGTTATTGTAGAGTTAGTAAAGCGTTAGTATAGAGTTAGTGTTGCTATAGTGTTCAGCGGGTGTCTGTCTGAATCTGTCTAGTGTACAGAGTTAGTAGAGTTAGTGTAGAGTTAGTAAAGCGTTAGTATAGAGTTAGTGTTGCTATAGTGTTCAGCGGGTGTCTGTCTGAATCTATCTAGTGTACAGAGTTAGTAGAGTTATTGTAGAGTTAGTAAAGCGTTAGTATAGAGTTAGTGTTGCTATAGTGTTCAGCGGACGTCTGTCTGAATCTGTCTAGCGTGTAGAGTTAGTGTAGAGTTAGTATAGAGTTAGTGTAGAGTTAGTATAGAGTTAGTGTAGAGTTAGTAGAGTTAGTATAGAGTTAGTGTAGAGTTAGTATAGAGTTAGTTTATAGTTAGTAGAGTTAGTATAGAGTTAGTGTAGAGTTAGTAGAGTTAGTATAGTTAGTATAGAGTTAGTGTAGAGTTAGTATAGAGTTAGTATAGAGTTAGTGTTGCTATAGTGTTCAGCGGGGGTCTGTCTGAATCTGTCTAGTGTACAGAGTTAGTAGAGTTATTGTAGAGTTAGTAAAGCGTTAGTATAGAGTTAGTGTTGCTATAGTGTTCAGCGGGGGTCTGTCTGAATCTGTCTAGTGTACAGAGTTAGTAGAGTTAGTGTAGAGTTAGTAAAGCGTTAGTATAGAGTTAGTGTTGCTATAGTGTTCAGCGGGGGTCTGTCTGAATCTGTCTAGTGTACAGAGTTAGTAGAGTTATTGTAGAGTTAGTAAAGCGTTAGTATAGAGTTAGTGTTGCTATAGTGTTCAGCGGGGGTCTGTCTGAATCTGTCTAGTGTACAGTGTTAGTAGAGTTAGTGTAGAGTTAGTAAAGCGTTAGTATAGAGTTAGTGTTGCTATAGTGTTCAGCGGGGGTCTGTCTGAATCTGTCTAGTGTACAGAGTTAGTAGAGTTATTGTAGAGTTAGTAAAGCGTTAGTATAGAGTTAGTGTTGCTATAGTGTTCAGCGGACGTCTGTCTGAATCTGTCTAGCGTGTAGAGTTAGTGTAGAGTTAGTGTAGAGTTAGTATAGAGTTAGTATAGAGTTAGTGTAGAGTTAGTAGAGTTAGTATAGAGTTAGTGTAGAGTTAGTATAGAGTTAGTGTAGAGTTAGTAGAGTTAGTATAGAGTTAGTGTAGAGTTAGTATAGAGTTAGTGTAGAGTTAGTGTTGCTATAGTGTTCAGCGGGTGTCTGTCTGAATCTGTCTAGCGTGTAGAGTTAGTGTAGAGTTAGTATAGAGTTAGTGTAGAGTTAGTATAGAGTTAGTGTTGCTATAGTGTTCAGCGGGCGTCTGTCTGAATCTGTCTAGTGTACAGAGTTAGTAGAGTTAGTGTAGAGTTAGTAAAGCGTTAGTATAGAGTTAGTGTTGCTATAGTGTTCAGCGGGTGTCTGTCTGAATCTATCTAGTGTACAGAGTTAGTAGAGTTATTGTAGAGTTAGTAAAGCGTTAGTATAGAGTTAGTGTTGCTATAGTGTTCAGCGGGTGTCTGTCTGAATCTGTCTAGTGTACAGAGTTAGTAGAGTTAGTGTAGAGTTAGTAAAGCGTTAGTATAGAGTTAGTGTTGCTATAGTGTTCAGCGGGTGTCTGTCTGAATCTATCTAGTGTACAGAGTTAGTAGAGTTATTGTAGAGTTAGTAAAGCGTTAGTATAGAGTTAGTGTTGCTATAGTGTTCAGCGGACGTCTGTCTGAATCTGTCTAGCGTGTAGAGTTAGTGTAGAGTTAGTATAGAGTTAGTGTAGAGTTAGTGTAGAGTTAGTATAGAGTTAGTGTTGCTATAGTGTTCAGCGGGCGCCTGTCTGAATCTGTCTAGCATGTAGAGTTAGTGTAGAGTTAGTATAGAGATAGTATAGAGTTAGTGTAGAGTTAGTATAGAGTTAGTGTAGAGTTAGTGTAGAGTTAGTGTTGCTATAGTGTTCAGCGGGTGTCTGTCTGAATCTGTCTAGCGTGTAGAGTTAGTGTAGAGTTAGTATAGAGTTAGTGTAGAGTTAGTATAGAGTTAGTGTTGCTATAGTGTTCAGCGGGCGTCTGTCTGAATCTGTCTAGTGTACAGAGTTAGTAGAGTTAGTGTAGAGTTAGTAAAGCGTTAGTATAGAGTTAGTGTTGCTATAGTGTTCAGCGGGTGTCTGTCTGAATCTATCTAGTGTACAGAGTTAGTAGAGTTATTGTAGAGTTAGTAAAGCGTTAGTATAGAGTTAGTGTTGCTATAGTGTTCAGCGGGTGTCTGTCTGAATCTGTCTAGTGTACAGAGTTAGTAGAGTTAGTGTAGAGTTAGTAAAGCGTTAGTATAGAGTTAGTGTTGCTATAGTGTTCAGCGGGTGTCTGTCTGAATCTATCTAGTGTACAGAGTTAGTAGAGTTATTGTAGAGTTAGTAAAGCGTTAGTATAGAGTTAGTGTTGCTATAGTGTTCAGCGGACGTCTGTCTGAATCTGTCTAGCGTGTAGAGTTAGTGTAGAGTTAGTATAGAGTTAGTGTAGAGTTAGTATAGAGTTAGTGTAGAGTTAGTAGAGTTAGTATAGAGTTAGTGTAGAGTTAGTATAGAGTTAGTTTATAGTTAGTAGAGTTAGTATAGAGTTAGTGTAGAGTTAGTAGAGTTAGTATAGTTAGTATAGAGTTAGTGTAGAGTTAGTATAGAGTTAGTATAGAGTTAGTGTTGCTATAGTGTTCAGCGGGGGTCTGTCTGAATCTGTCTAGTGTACAGAGTTAGTAGAGTTATTGTAGAGTTAGTAAAGCGTTAGTATAGAGTTAGTGTTGCTATAGTGTTCAGCGGGGGTCTGTCTGAATCTGTCTAGTGTACAGAGTTAGTAGAGTTAGTGTAGAGTTAGTAAAGCGTTAGTATAGAGTTAGTGTTGCTATAGTGTTCAGCGGGGGTCTGTCTGAATCTGTCTAGTGTACAGAGTTAGTAGAGTTATTGTAGAGTTAGTAAAGCGTTAGTATAGAGTTAGTGTTGCTATAGTGTTCAGCGGGGGTCTGTCTGAATCTGTCTAGTGTACAGTGTTAGTAGAGTTAGTGTAGAGTTAGTAAAGCGTTAGTATAGAGTTAGTGTTGCTATAGTGTTCAGCGGGGGTCTGTCTGAATCTGTCTAGTGTACAGAGTTAGTAGAGTTATTGTAGAGTTAGTAAAGCGTTAGTATAGAGTTAGTGTTGCTATAGTGTTCAGCGGACGTCTGTCTGAATCTGTCTAGCGTGTAGAGTTAGTGTAGAGTTAGTGTAGAGTTAGTATAGAGTTAGTATAGAGTTAGTGTAGAGTTAGTAGAGTTAGTATAGAGTTAGTGTAGAGTTAGTATAGAGTTAGTGTAGAGTTAGTAGAGTTAGTATAGAGTTAGTGTAGAGTTAGTGTTGCTATAGTGTTCAGCGGGTGTCTGTCTGAATCTGTCTAGTGTACAGAGTTAGTAGAGTTAGTGTAGAGTTAGTAAAGCGTTAGTATAGAGTTAGTGTTGCTATAGTGTTCAGCGGACGTCTGTCTGAATCTGTCTAGTGTACAGTGTTAGTAGAGTTATTGTAGAGTTAGTAAAGCGTTAGTATAGAGTTAGTGTTGCTATAGTGTTCAGCGGGTGTCTGTCTGAATCTGTCTAGTGTACAGAGTTAGTAGAGTTAGTGTAGAGTTAGTGTAGAGTTAGTATAGAGTTAGTGTTGCTATAGTGTTCAGCGGGTGTCTGTCTGAATCTGTCTAGTGTACAGAGTTAGTAGAGTTAGTGTAGAGTTAGTAAAGCGTTAGTATAGAGTTAGTGTTGCTATAGTGTTCAGCGGACGTCTGTCTGAATCTGTCTAGTGTACAGTGTTAGTAGAGTTATTGTAGAGTTAGTAAAGCGTTAGTATAGAGTTAGTGTTGCTATAGTGTTCAGCGGGTGTCTGTCTGAATCTGTCTAGTGTACAGAGTTAGTAGAGTTAGTGTAGAGTTAGTGTAGAGTTAGTATAGAGTTAGTGTTGCTATAGTGTTCAGTGGGGGTCTGTCTGAATCTGTCTAGTGTACAGAGTTAGTAGAGTTAGTGTAGAGTTAGTAAAGCGTTAGTATAGAGTTAGTGTTGCTATAGTGTTCAGTGGGGGTCTGTCTGAATCTGTCTAGTGTACAGAGTTAGTAGAGTTAGTGTAGAGTTAGTAAAGCGTTAGTATAGAGTTAGTGTTGCTATAGTGTTCAGCGGGGGTCTGTCTGAATCTGTCTAGTGTACAGAGTTAGTAGAGTTATTGTAGAGTTAGTAAAGCGTTAGTATAGAGTTAGTGTTGCTATAGTGTTCAGCGGACGTCTGTCTGAATCTGTCTAGTGTACAGTGTTAGTAGAGTTATTGTAGAGTTAGTAAAGCGTTAGTATAGAGTTAGTGTTGCTATAGTGTTCAGCAGGTGTCTGTCTGAATCTGTCTAGTGTACAGAGTTAGTAGAGTTAGTGTAGAGTTAGTGTAGAGTTAGTATAGAGTTAGTGTTGCTATAGTGTTCAGTGGGGGTCTGTCTGAATCTGTCTAGTGTACAGAGTTAGTAGAGTTAGTGTAGAGTTAGTAAAGCGTTAGTATAGAGTTAGTGTAGAGTTAGTAGAGTTAGTGTAGAGTTAGTGTAGAGTTAGTGTAGAGTTAGTGTTGCTATAGTGTTCAGCGGGGGTCTGTCTGAATCTGTCTAGTGTACAGAGTTAGTAGAGTTATTGTAGAGTTAGTAAAGCGTTAGTATAGAGTTAGTGTTGCTATAGTGTTCAGCGGGGGTCTGTCTGAATCTGTCTAGTGTACAGAGTTAGTAGAGTTAGTGTAGAGTTAGTATAGAGTTAGTGTTGCTATAGTGTTCAGCGGGGGTCTGTCTGAATCTGTCTAGTGTACAGAGTTAGTAGAGTTAGTGTAGAGTTAGTGTAGAGTTAGTATAGAGTTAGTGTTGCTATAGTGTTCAGTGGGGGTCTGTCTGAATCTGTCTAGTGTACAGAGTTAGTAGAGTTAGTGTAGAGTTAGTAAAGCGTTAGTATAGAGTTAGTGTAGAGTTAGTAGAGTTAGTGTAGAGTTAGTGTAGAGTTAGTGTAGAGTTAGTGTTGCTATAGTGTTCAGCGGGGGTCTGTCTGAATCTGTCTAGTGTACAGAGTTAGTAGAGTTATTGTAGAGTTAGTAAAGCGTTAGTATAGAGTTAGTGTTGCTATAGTGTTCAGCGGGGGTCTGTCTGAATCTGTCTAGTGTACAGAGTTAGTAGAGTTAGTGTAGAGTTAGTATAGAGTTAGTGTTGCTATAGTGTTCAGCGGGGGTCTGTCTGAATCTGTCTAGCGTCAGGATTTCAAGATTTCGTTTCGTTTCATCAGACCCTCTGAGGGCCGGCGGACGGGTGAGTAACAGAAGCCGTGTTCAGATCAGAGGTGTGTGTGACGCGACCTCCAGCAATCTGGGGTTTCCTCGGAAAGGAGGAGTGGAAAGAAAGAAAGATGGAGGGATGCAGATGGATGTGTAATATTCATGAACAGAAAATGAGAGGAAGGAAGAAGAGATGTGAAACTGCAGGTGTTCAGGTCTCTGACTGACTGTATTAATATTTCATATTGAAGATATTGTCTTATGATGTGTGTGTCTGTCTGTGTGTGTGTGTGTGTGTGTGTGTTTGTTTGTGTGAGGGAATCTTTTCTCTTGGCAGGATCACAGATGTATTTTCCAGCTGGCCTGATGACTTTATTACAGATGTTTTGTTTAGATCTTCCTTCTGCGATCCTTTCATCGAGGTTAGGGAATTTCTTGGCGGAGAACGAAACTTTTTGAGTTTTAAGCTTTGCAGCTGGAGTTAATTAGTGAACTAATTCAACAGCAGCAACACAAGCTCTGTGTTCTCATGATGTCGGCTAAAGAGTAACATCTGCGTGTGCTTGCGGATACAATATGTTTCTGGCCTATGGGTTTTGTTTAGATGCATCTGGTTTGTTTAGATTAAGGTTTGTTGCATCTGGGCTCAAACTTTTAACCCTATAATGATACTGTGTCATATTTGATGCACTAAAAGCCTCTAAATTGATTAAAAAAAACTGTAGACTAAACCTGTTGCACACATTCTCCTGATTGACAGTTTAGACTTTATTAGCAAGTTAAAGCCTTTTAGTATAGTTGAACAAAGTCTTCCTCAGAGTCTTTTTGCTGTAAAATCTGTGAAATCTTTGAAACGTAATAATAACTTTGATATTGTACGTAATATTTCAAGAGAAACACTTACTAAAGCAGTTTAGCTTCATTATCCATACGTGATTTTTTTGAAAAATCTGTCATCAGGATTTTGAGAACGGTTTATTTGTTCATCTGTCAATCATCATTGTATTGCATTGAATCATATGTTTTAAAACTACAGAGCTTTGATCAAAACTAACTTTATAATAACTAATACTGACTAATACTTATGTATTTTATTTAATAATCTGTTTTTAAGATCTCATTGATTACATTACAAACACAATATAGAAAAATCTGAAAATTCCATATTTTTGATCCTCTGAATACATATTTTTTTTCCAAGTGCATTCTGGGAGTTGTTGTCTTTCATGCACATAAGCCAAAAACACATTTTCTGGCTTTTCTCAGTCTAGAAAGCTCCAAATTCAAAAATAATTTCACATTTCTTCTACATAAATGACCCATTTTAAATACACATTCATCTTTCCAGAGGTGAAGTGTCCCTTTAATGAGCCATAAAAGCCTGATGTATAAAATACGATACTCTAAAATGTTTCCTAAAATGAGAGTTTTCACACTTATATTTAATATATCAGGTTTAAAAACTGCTGGAAGACATCCGCAACTCGCTAATTTACAACCATCGTGTTAGAATTAGTTTAATTTGACCATAAAATCAGTGTACGGAGAGTGTGTTCATGGGTTTGTGTTGCCGTTGGCCTGTTTTCAGACACAAGAATTGATTGATTTGTACTCGAGTGAAGCTGATGTGTTCTCCGCTCGCGGCGTGGAAATAAATGCGTTTACACCAGACAATCCTCTTAGCGTGGCGTACAGTCCGGAAGTATCACCCTACCGTAGTGTGTTTCCTTTCGTACTTTTATCCTTTCTTTCTCTCTGACTGACAGACAGACAGCTTGCTTTAGCTCTTTCTCGTCCCTGAAATGACCTTGTATTAATGAGTGTGTGTGATCCCGAGTCAGTTGGGCTTTCAGCTCGCAGCAAAAACACAAACAATCCCTCCCTCCACACACACACACACACACACTCACACACATGCATTCAGTCTGTCGCTCTCACAGATACCATTAGCACAGCTCTGGTGGAAATAGAACGATAAAGAAAGAGAGAAGAGGCTAAAAAGAAAAACAAAGAGGGGAAAAGGTGGAATAAAGAACAGAAAAACCAAACTACTCCTCAGACTACAGGTACGTCACCTTAAACCTTGATGCTCAGCGCTGCTGTAATGTGAAATCATGACTTTTGCGCTTCTTTAAAGCAAATCAAGAGGTTTTTCTTTTTAAAAAAAAGTCTGATGAGATAACTGCTGTTTGAGGCCTTCATGCGCTCAGCGACGGCCGACTTAGCGGCGTCAGCCTCTTGTCAGGGTTTAAACCTCCTGAAATCTCCCGGTGTGGGGAACACTGAGGTCAGCAGGTGCGGTGACCCCGGAGTCTGCCCGCAGGGGTACAAAGTAATGCAAGTCCAAGTGCTTCTGCGGAGAGAGTGACTAAAAGTTATAGGCTGAATCTGGCGAAACTATCAAACAAAATCCTTATATTGTAATTATTACGAGCACGTTGTTATCAGCTTAACTGAATATGTGACGATAACTGAGCACTTATTGTAACATATATTATTGCCATATGGACATTAATCTGATAGCAGAATACTTCTTAGGAGACAACAATATTTATTGTGAAAAGCGATATATAAATAAAGTGGAATTGAATCTCGGGTGACATTTCCTCGCCTCAAACGAAAAAAAAAATGCAAGGGCCTTTTCTCATGTTTTGTAGAATTAAACTAAGCTTATTCTCGTTGGTGATTAGACTCTTATTACTCTGATATCGCATATTTTGTGTTACAGTAAAAAAACTGTTTTTTAGTTTTAATTTGAAATATTATATAGTTTATAATATTCTTTTTGAATTACAATAATAGAATATTTGGAAATAATGTCATAATTTAAAAAAAAATACTAATCCACAAAAGGCATTTTGTTCTAATCTAATTACTGTGATATTGTATTTTTGTGTTACAGTAAAAAAACTAATATGTTTTATATTTTAATTTAAAATATTATATTGTTTTTAATGTATGTGATATGCTTTTTTGCATTGAAGTAATGACATATTATTTAGAAAATATGATTAACTGGCATGACAATTGCATAGATCTTTTACTTTATCGTTATTCTGGATGTTGATTTTCATTTACGGTCTAATCGAGTGTCAGTTTTGTAAAATTAATATATATATATATATACAGAAAAAATACACAATGTTATGAATGCAAAAAAAATCATTGATGCTTAGAAATGATTTTATTTATTGTGAAATATAATATATTTTCTACAACACTTTTTTTTTTTAATGTATGTCAATATAATCTATTTTCCCCCTCTTGATTTTGGTGTGAAATATGAAACGTTCCACGAGATTCACCTTTCAAAGTTTTTCGGGTTTTTTATTTATTTTTTATGTATGAAGTGAATGACATTCTTATTCAGGAAAGCGTGCATTTCCTGTTTAAACTTCAAAGCGTTTCCTTGGAAAAGCATTTTAACAGGGTTTGCTGTGGTCCACCTTTTTATCTGTCCGGCCCAAATCTGTGTGTCTGTACATTCCCTCTGGGACGACAGGAGAGAGAGAGAGAGAGAGAGCTAAACGAAGAGTGTTTTACCTTCCTCCTTATCAACACACATCTCGTGCTCCTCCCTTTCCTACAGTGACAGGTGAAAACCTCTGGAAATCTCAGCGGCTTACGTGCGCTGTTTTCTGTTGCCTTTTTTTGAAAGCACCTCGCGTGTGTGTGTATGTGTGTGTGGGGGTGTATCGTCTACATTCAGACTCCCATGTATGGTGTGTGTGTGTGTTTTAGAGAGGCCGTTTTTTCCCAGGGTGGTGTGTGAAGTGGGTCGTTCCTGACTGGAATGAGAATAAGCAGGGTGCCGTGTGAGCCTCAACGCCACTGCTGTTGCCATAGTTATCGGTTAACCGATCAGAACGAGTCCGCCAGCCGCCCGTCTCTCTTTTTCAGCCCGAGTTTAATGCAAGTTGTGACTCATGCCGCCGTTCGCTCACACAACGGGTTTCTTCCAAACTCTTTTAGACCGCTTAAAGGAGTCGTTCACTTTAAAAAAAACTTTTTCTGATAATTTACTCGCCCCCATGTCATCCAAGATGTCCACGTCTTTCTTTCTTCAGTCGAACAGAAATTAAGGTTTTTGATGAAAACATTCCAGCATTTTCTCCATATAATGGACTTCAATGGGGTCCAAACGGTTCAAGGTCCAAAAGACAGTTTCAGTGCAAACTGTTCAAAGGGCTTTAAACGATTCCAGACGATGAATAAGGGTCTTATCAAGCGAAACGATCACTCATTTAATAAATAAATAACAAAGTTTAAGTTTTATAAGCTCAAATGCTCGCCTTGCTCTGTTCTGTGTGACTCTCCTGTTCAAACTCGTGCATCAAAATGAACGAATCTTTTTTCGAGTCGTTTGGTTCATTCAACAAGCAAAACAAAGAAATTAACTAGGAAAAAGATTCGAACGAGTTTGAACAGGAGAGTCACACAGAACAGAGCAAGGCGAGCATTTGAGCTTATAAAACTTAAACTTTGTTATTTATTTATTAAATGAGCGATCGTTTCACTTGATAAGACCCTTATTCATCATCTGGTGTCGTTTAAAGCTGCACTGAAACTGTCTTTTGGACCTTGAACCGTTTGGACCCCATTGAAGTCCATTATATGGAGAAAATCCTGTAATGTTTTCATCAAAAACCTTCATTTCTTTTCGACTGAAGAAAGAAAGACATGGACATCTTGGATGACACGGGGGCGAGTAAATTATCAGCAAAAGTTTTTTTCTAAAAGTGAACTACTCCTTTGATATAGTGATTGCTATCAGGATTTCAACCTGAATAATAAACAGCGTTATCTTGTGTTTGTGTGAACGCTAATTATCTTTATGGTTCTCGTTCTTGGTGTGAACGTGCCTTTAGTCAAGATTATTTTATTTTGTGATGAGAATATGCGGCTGATGCTTGAGCTTAACCTGAAACATCTTTATGTTCAGCACATAGCGAGCGCTAATGAAAGAGATAGGGAAACTGCTCTGGGATCAGCCGACGTTGTCAGTGGAGATTAATCTCCCGTGAGTCTGGTTGGCTGTGTGGGAACTGGTGGTTATATACACATACGCACACAAAAGCATGCTGGGTAGAGGTGCAGGGGGGTTGTACAATCTTTCTCTCTCTCTTCTGTTTGATTCCCTCTTTTCATTCGAGCAGCTTGAGGCCGCTTTCTCAAACGTTGGGTCGCTAAGGTGCAGGAGGCCGACGGAGAATAACAGCCCTGCTTGTGTTAGGAACACACACACACACACACACACACAGAGAGAGAGTTCAGATTCTCAGAAGGATGCTCCATAGAAACACACGCACACACACACACACACACACAGAGAGAGAGTCAGATTCTCAGAAGACACACACACACACACACACACTATACGGGGAATATACGGACCGCTTTCTGATTCCTTTGACTTGATTGACCGAATGATGATGTAACTGGCTGTGTTACGAAACAAGCACTGTTACACAAGTTGTGTTCTTAGTTTTGAGTATAAAGTATTTTTGAGTATTTTGAACTCTTTTGCTCTCCAAAGCTGCATTTATTTGATCAAAAATACTGTAAAAACAGTGAAATATTATTCTAATGTAAATCATCTGTTCTCAATGTGAATATACAGTAAAGTGTAATTTATTCCTGAATTTATCATCATTACTCCACTCTTCAGTGTCACATGATCCTTCACAAATCACTCGATGATCGAGAAACATTTATGATTATTATGAGTGTTGAACACAGTCATATTTAAATCAGGATTATTTGATGAACTAAAGCTAGGGTTAGACTAACTTAGTTAAACCCTTAGGCTAACCCTAAGAAATATAAATCGGTACTTTCCTGTTATCCGCACCCCACAATGACCTACTCCTAACCCCGCCCCTAAACCTACCCGTCACTGGGGTTAAGACCAATCAGGGACGATGGCCTACTCCTAACCCCGCCTCTAAACCTACCCGTCACTGGGGTTAAGACCAATCAGGGACGATGGCCTACTCCTAACCCCGCCCCTATACCTACCCGTCACTGGGGTTAATACCAATCAGGGACGATGGCCTACTCCTAACCCCGCCTCTAAACCTACCCGTCACTGGGGTTAAGACCAATCAGGGACGATGACCTACTCCTAACCCCGCCCCTATACCTACCCGTCACTGGGGTTAAGACCAATCAGGGACGATGGCCTACTCCTAACCCCGCCCCTATACCTACCCGTCACTGGGGTTAAGACCAATCAGGGACGATGGCCTACCCCTAACCCCGCCCCTAAACCTACCCGTCACTGGGGTTAAGACCAATCAGGGACGATGGCCTACCCCTAACCCCGCCCCTAAACCTACCCGTCACTGGGGTTAAGACCAATCATGGACAATGGCCTACCCCTAACCCCGCCCCTATACCTACCCGTCACTGGGGTTAAGACCAATCATGGACAATGGCCTACCCCTAACCCCGCCCCTAAATCTACCCGTCACTGGGGTTAAGACCAATCATGGACAATGACCTACCCCTAACCCCGCCCCTAAATCTACCCGTCACTGGGGTTAAGACCAATCATGGACAATGGCCTACCCCTAACCCCGCCCCTAAATCTACCCGTCACTGGGGTTAAGACCAATCAGGGACGATGGCCTACCCCTAACCCCGCCCCTAAATCTACCCGTCACTGGGGTTAAGACCAATCAGGGACGATGGCCTACCCCTAACCCCGCCCCTAAACCTACCCGTCACTGGGGTTAAGACCAATCAGGTTTAATGCGTCCTTGCTGAATAAAAGTGAAATTTTTATTTGTATTAATTTATTTTGGAAAATTTCCCTTTAATCTATGCATTGCAATTCTTACTTTTTTTGTGATTTAATTAATTATTAGCTTTTCAACTGTGATTTGTTGTAAAATTGTAGAAAAAGTTTAGACCGGTTCACACCAAGTACTATGGCGATAACTATAACTATAAAGTTTTAATAATTATAATTCTATGAGATCACAACTGTAACGACACAGAAAATTTTTACCCATATATGATTAACACTAAAAACACTGACAGCCAATGAGAATCGAGCATTTAAAGCGGTAGATGACAAAACTCCAGCGCGCTTATAATAAACACGCTATTGTCGATTGATCTTGATGCTAATATAGTTATTGTTCTTGTAAATTAACTTTTAAACAAAGCGTTTTTGAGTTTATCTTAGGCAATTATCCCAAATCCCAATGCTCATCAAGTTTTCTGTTATCTGAGATCGTTCGGATTGATAGTTTGACCGATAGATGATCCGGGTCCAGCAGAACTAATGCTGTTTGCGGGTCATTTAGACTAATTTTAATAGTGCTCTGCAAGCCTCTGATTGGCTGTTTTCTCCCTCGAGAGCGATAGAATGAGCGAAAATAATGATCAGTTAATCCATGAAACTGCTTTTCCCAGCATGCACCATGCGATTGGCTCACCCTGGTGTAAAGTACAAAGTGTGGTAAGCATTCGGAGCGGGTGATTATTGATCAGATGCGGGGTTGCACTGCATTCGTCTCACCCCGTCTCTCTCTGTTTTTCTGTTTGTCTGCGACTCCTTCCCAATCCCTGCGGGAGTGCTGGGTTGTTTGTGTTTGTCTAATGAAGTGAGATGATTGTCTCTCAGTATGAAGTCACCCGAGACTGAAAGAAAGAAGCAGTGAGGTATGTGGAGTGATTGACAGATTGAGTGACTCAATGGCTGTTAATGAACACGCATCAATTTTGCTTAAAAAAAAACACAGATACCAGGAGAAAATGATCCAAAAGTAAAAGGCCAGAAGCATCACAGCTATAAACAATCTTGAGACACATGATTATGAGAAACAATTGATGAGGTCCTCTTAAAAAGTCTTGATGATGTCGTTTCTCTACTAGAACAGGTTTTCCTGCTTGAATGTTGATTATTCTCCTCATATTCTCCATTGTTGCGGCTCCTCTCTTCCCAGTCTGTCAGTAACGCTCTGTTTACTTCCTGTTTCTATGAATCACACTGCGCTCTGATTGGTCGGCTGGATCAGTGTGTTGTGATTGGTCGAGTGTGTTTGGGAAATTTCCCGCCCCTTACTATAACCGCCAGTTTAACACACTACTAACTAACTCACCCAGGCGCCGCCCCTTTATTCTGCGCATTAATTATTATAATGAGGAATATTGTGACGTGTTCCCGGACGAAACTCAAGACTACAATGGAGGCGTTTCAGGAGTTCAGATATAGAGAATAACTCTCTTTTTCATGCTTAAACAGCAACATTACACCCTAGAGAGAGATAAACATGGAAAAAAAGCTTAATAGGTCAATTTTAAAGATACTCTTTTTTATATATATACAGTATATATGTTTAGAAGAGACTAAGTCAAGCCCTTAAAAAATGACCCATGAAAACAGTTTTAACAGTGTTTCACTATCGGCTCAGAGACAAACAGCACTTACTAATAACAACCCACTATGGGCTGCGTCAGATCGATAAAGTGTGTGTGTGTGTGTGTACCTGTTAACAGCTATAGAGGGAGATGGAAAGTTTGTTCCAAATTGAATTATTAAAGATGGTTTGATGTTGTTAATCACAGTGACGGAGACGGAGAGGCCGTTTCAGGGACGTACCGAAAGCCCATGAGACCAAGAGAAAATGCTATTGATTTGCGGCGCGAGTCAATAACAAAGAGAATGTTTTCATTTTCCCTGTGAAACGTCAGATGTGGAAAAACTTTCATTTGTTTAGGTGAGATGTTGGATGTGTTTTGCGTGTGTTTGAGAACAAAAATGACCTTAAGTGTGTCAGGATTGTATTCCAGATGTCGATGTTTGGTTCATTTTAAAGGTTGTTGTGCTTCTGGTTACGTTGAAACAATCTGTTCTGTGAAAACTGCTGATAATGAGCCAGGGTTATTATTGTTTCATTAAAACTAAAGTTATTAAAAACATTTCTGTTAGCTGGAAAAAAAGCTGAAATAAAATAATATATACATGTTTGTTGAAAAATGGTTAATTAATTTACTGGGAATAAAAACTAAAGCTGAAATAAAAAAAATTTAATGAAACTTAAATAGGCTAATAAAATGCAATAAAAAACAAAATTACTGAAAATTAAACTAAAACATGTAAACGTATATTATATACATGATAATAGCTCGTTTAAAAGTAAAATAACACTGGCTTGAGTAATCAAGCTACAAAAAGACAATTACATTAGAATAAAAATAGTCCATGCAACTTATATTATTTAAAAAAAAAACATTAAACTAAATAAATGAAAAAGATTAAAAGAAAGAAAGAAATTGATTAAAACAGACAAATAAATAAATAACACAAATTCAATGTAAAAAATAAATAATAAAATAAAATAAATAAAAATAAAGGAATGATGAAAAACTTGATAAATCAAAAGATTAAAAGAAAGAAAGAAATGGATTAAAACAGACAAATAAATAAATAATAAAAATTAGATGTAAAAAATAAATATTAAAATAAAATGAATAAAAATAAAGGAATGATGAAAAATTTGATAAATCAAAAGATTAAAAGAAAGAAACAAATGGATTAAAACAGACAAATAAATAAATAATAAAAATTAGATGTAAAAAATAAATATTAAAATAAAATGAATAAAAATAAAGGAATGATGAAAAATTTGATAAATCAATAATTAAAAATACAAAGGAAATTGAAACATAAATGATAAAAATATAAATAAATAATAGAAATATTGTTCATATCTATAAATCACACAGTGTGTGGGTGTACATGAGATCATGATGATGGTGTCCATACGGGGGGTGTGTGTGTGTGCGGCGTCCGTAATCTCAGCGCTAATAGGTTTCCGAACACTAATGGCCGACGCAGTGTGCCAGAATAAGTGTTTAATAGGGGTGTTGTGGCCCGGCTGACTCACACACACTCACTCTGGGCTTTAGAGCTCGTCGGGTGGGAGCGTAATGCACATCTAATCTTAAGAGCCTGTAGTGAACACCGATAATAATAGAGACGATGCTCTAATGTTACGGCCCACGTTTATTTTTTATTGTCTCTTTCTTTTCGCACAAACCTCTCCGAGGCCCTCGAGTCATTACGCCTGTCAGCGTCAGACACCCAATTAAAGAGCCTGAGCACATGAGATAAAGGTCCGGCCAACACTCCAGGGAAATTATGGATTATACCCAATCACTTTGTGTGCTGCTGATCTAATGCGCTTTTATATCATCAATACCTGGAGCACGTAAACAAGTTATGATGGATCGATTGTGGCGAAAGGAAGAGGTCGGCCAAGTTTCTGTTGCCATTACCTCGGACACGGGAGGAGATGTTTGGAGTGGCTCTGCTACAGTTCAAAGTGGCCGTCAAGCTGCAGAACGATTATGAAATTACAATAAAGATTTAGGATCAGAAGGATTTTTATTCAAAACTGGGTCCAGGGATGCAAGAGAGGGGGAAAAAACATTACAATGAAGTGATATGAATAAGTGTTTGCCCCCATGCTAAAGTTGCCTAAAAAGAGGAATAAGAGAGATTGGCATGGTTTTACTTCAGTTAGCCTAATAGCTGGTTTGATTTGCATTGAAAGATGATCTTATGGAAAATACCCCATGCCAATCTCTAGGTGTGGTGAAGGTGTGTGATGATGTGGGGATATTTTAACTCCAAAGGCCAAGGAAACTTTATCAGGATGCATATTATCCTGGATCCATGAAATAACCGGCTTTTAAACATAAAAATCTGCCTGACTCTATGGGAATTTAACATAGGGGTGTCCTGACGTATGCACCCTGTATTTTAAGGAAAAACATTTATTTATTTATGATACATTATTCATTCACAAAGAAAATTGGTGTCCTTAAAGGTTGGAGTTTTCCTCATTTTTCTAATTAAGGCATTAAGATCAACATCGAAAAGATGATTTTTTATTCCTCTTTTTAGGCAACTTTAGCATGGGGGCAAACACTTATTCATACCACTGTAAAATAAATAATTTTGACTAAAACAAATAGGCACGGCTGTGTTTGACCCCCTTTGGTCTGCCTTAATTGTACGTGGCATTGATTCAACAAGGTGCTGAAAGCATTCTTTAGAAATGTTGGCCCATATTGATAGGATAGCATCTCGCAGTTGATGGAGATTTGTGGGATGAAGCTCCCGTTCCACCACATCCCAAAGATGCTCTATTGGGTTGAGATCTGGTGACTGTGACGGCCATTTTAGTACAGTCAACTCATTGACATGTTCAAGAAACCAATTTGCAATGATTGGAGCTTTGTGACATGGTGCATTATCCTGCTGGAAGTAGCCATCAGAGGATGGGGACATGGTGGCCATAAAGAGATGGACATGGTCAGAAACAATGCTCAGGTAGGCCGTGGAGTTTAAACGATGCCCAATTGGCACTAAAGTGTGCCAAGAAAACATCCCCCACACCATTACACCACCACCACCAGCCTGCACAGTGGGAACAAGGCATGATGGATCCATGTTCTCATTCTGTTTACGCCTCAACCATCTGAATGTCTCAACAGAAATCCAGACTCATCAGACCAGGCAACATTTCTCCAGTCTTCAACTGTCCAGTTTTGGTGAGCTCTTGCAAATTGTAGCCTCTTTTTCCTATTTGTAGTGGAGATGAGTGGTACCCGGGGGGGTCTTCTGCTGTTGTAGCCCATCCGCCTCAAGGTTGTGTGTGTTGTCTGCATACCTCGGTTGTAACGAGTGGTTATTTCAGTCAAAGTGTCTCTTCTATCAGCTTGAATCAGTCGGCCCATTCTCCTCTGACCGCTCGCATCAACAAGGCGTTTTCGCCCACAGGACTGCGGCATACTGGATGATTTTCCCTTTTCACTCCATTCCTTGTAAACCCTAGAAATGGTTGTGTGTGAAAATCCCAGTAACTGAGCAGATACTCAGACCACGCTCAAAATTGCTTAAATCCCCTTTCTTTCCCATTCTGACATTCAGTTTCTTTGAAAGTCCTACAAGATTCTGCTCTAGAAGGACCATAGCATTAGCATAGATTTTAGCAAATAATTCCACAAAGTGATTGCGAACTATGTGTGCATGTTGTGCATGAGTCGTATGGACTATACTCTCATTTTGAGAGTAAATACCTTCCATTTCTTCGACAGAAAATTGAAAGTCAGGTTTAGAAGGAAACGAGCAAATGATGACTGAACATTCGAACGAACATGTTTGGGTCCCTCACGTGGCTATTAATGAGCGGGTTTAAAAAGTGGTGAGACGGATGGTATCACTAATCTGAAAGATTATAAGATCGGGATTAAAGTCGAGCTGTCTTGGCTGATATCTCCCCAAACAGACGAGACAGACGCCGGAATTTGTCAACCGGGGAAGAGAGGGGTTTAGGAAAGATTATCGGGGACACGTCCACCTACAACACACGACTGTAGTCGTTCACCAACAAACGCTGGCCTGTAAATAAAGCACCTTAAGTGTTATTTTCCCTTTAAGGGTTAGTTCACTAACTAGGTCATTAATGAGTCTCCCTCAGACCTCCGTTCATCTTCGGGACACAGTTCAAGATATTTTAGATTTAGTCTGAGAGTCCTTTGTAAATGTGTGTACGGTATACTGTCCTTGTCCACAAAGGAAATAAAGACAACATCAAAGTAGTCATGTGACATCAGTGGGTTAATTACAATGTTTTGAAGCATCGAAAATACATTTTGGTCCAAAAATGACAAAAACTCTGACTTTATTCAGCATTGTGTTGTCTTCTGGTTCTACCGTACCGCACACACATGTTCAATGGAGGGACAGAAAGCTCTCGGACTAAATCTAAAATATCTTAAACTGTGCTCTGAAGGTCTGACGGGCTTGGGACGACATGAGGGAGAGTCATTAATGACATCATTTTCATTTTTGGGAGAACAAACCCTTTAAGCACACGAGATGAATCGAGGGGTCATCAGAGCCTCCCACAGTTACGCCTGTTTTCTCTGCACACCTCTCTCTCAATCTCGCCGTTTTTAGACTTCTGATATGCAGCTGAAGTTAGAAGAACCTGCTGTGGGATAAAAACAATGACCTCGGCTTCACTGCGAGTGTGTTTGTGTGCGCGTTCAAAGCCCGCTGCCCCACGGAGAGGGATGATCTTTAAAGAGCCCACCCACTCTTTCTCTCCCTTTATGTCGCTCGCTTTCTTCTTCACACTTTCTCCAAGTGCTGACCAAAAATAACGTAACTCCTCCGTTAGTATGAAGCTGACTGTGAGAGTCCACCATCCCAAACAGTAGCAGGATATAAAACTTACTAAATGAAACTATGGACATATATATATATTAGGGCTGTGCAATGATTAATCGCATCCAAAATAAAAGTAAAAAAAAATGTGTATAACACACTCATGTATACGTTTAAGAAAAATTTGCTGCGGGTATTTCTATGCTATTTGTGCTGAAGCAGTATGTCATAGCAGATCTATACCAAATACATTAGCATTGTCATATCCATTACCATCCTATACATTTTTGAAGAGTTATCAAAAATGGTAATACAATGTTTTGTGCACAGATAGCGTTCTCCAAGTACTATTTACATTTATGCATTTATTCAAAGCGTCTTACATTGCATTTCAAGGTGACAGAATTATGTAAATGTAATGCCATACTGATTATTATCTCGGTATTATAGACTCTGAGATCGTTGAATTGCTAGTTGAGCTTAATAAAATTCTACCTGTGAGGAACTCTTACAATGTTTCTGAGTGCAATCAAACATAAAAATATGAGTTAGGTGAGCTCTGACGTCTGGAGGTGTGTGTGTGTACCTGGTATTCCCTAAGTTATGGGAACCAAATCTCTCAAGGATATTTACGAGTTAATTTTGACCTCATGACATTCTTTTGGACAGTATAAAAATAATTATGTCTATGGGAAATCCTCATAAAACATCAAAACCTGTGTGTGTGTGTTGGAAACAGCCTGACAAGCTCAATAAACATTGATAAGGACCGCATTTTTCATCTGAATTTCAGAAATTGTGTGTTTTTTTTTTCATACTTTTTTTCTTCATAGATTGTGGGGTTTGTAATGAACGGCCGATTGTTTCTGCTTGATTTAAGGAAGCTGTCTAAGAGGCCTCAGGGTTTAGCCTTAAAACCCTTGCCTTCAGCGTTGCTATGGATATAGAGTATGTTAAAAATGGCCAGGCGATTCTTTCCTCTGCCATTGGGGATTTATTACGCCTGCAGGGGGCGCTGTGTCACCAACACCACTGGATCATCATGCCAGTTGTTTAAAACAATAGCAGTGCAAAATAATGATAAATACATCAAATATCGTGGCATGTCTTTGTAGCCAATGAGTGAATGGTTGTGAAGTTTTCTCTAACAAATGAAACACTAAAGTAAATCAGCCAGGTGTAATTTTGACCTAAAACAGGTGTAAACACTGATCTAGTGTAGGTGTAAGTTCGACTAAATTGGACTTTGTAAGTTTACTTCTCGCTTTGTTCTCAATTAACTGATAAACACCACAGGGATGGGCATGAATCATTTTACATAACCAGGATAAAACTTTAAAATGCCCTGAAAGAGTTTGTGTTTTAAGTATGAAGAGGTGAGGGATGTGGGTGGGGGTGTTAATGATGAAGCCGTTGCTCTATTTTGGATGTAATTGCTTTGTTCACGCACCTGCTTCCAAATGCACCATCTGTCATCAGCCCGAGAAAAACTCACAAGACAATCCAATATGTAACGTTTGAGATACAGAGATGCCCAAGATTTCGCTGCTAAAGGACGTTATCTAAGTCAAAGAGAAGTTTTCGTTGTGTTGGCGTCAGTAGATGAAAAACAAAAATACTTCCTGTTGTTTTTAAAATATATCATGTGCAGCATGAAATGCAACATTGTTAGAAATCATTGAATTCAATATTGTTCTCTCAGCATATTCAATTCACATTAATTGTGTGCTTTTCACAATACACATCGTCATTAAATATATAACCGAGGATCATTTTATTCATTAAAGTCGAAAATAATTCCACGTTTTCTAATAATATTACCAAAATAGCAGCGGGCCTAAAAGAGAGCCTTGCTGCACTCCATAATTTACTGATGTTCAATTGGATAATTCCCCATTTAAACGAACAAAATGGTAGCCGTCTGATAGGTGCGATCTAAACAACCTTAACGCTTGTCCCGAAAAACTAGTGTAATTTTGATTAATAGTGTATATAGTGATCTATAGTGTCAAACACAGCACTAAGATCAAGTAAAACTAGTATTGAGATGCAGCCCTGGTCTAAAGCTAGTTGTAAGTCATTTGTAATATTAACAAGCCCTGGTCCTGTGCTATGATGGGGTCCAAATCTTGAATCCAAATATTTTGCAGGACTGAGCAGAGTTGAGCAGATCAAGTAGGTATTGGTTCTAATGAACATATTGTTGGTTTAGATGTAATGTAGGGCCCTATAAAATCTGTTTTATTTATTTATTTATTTTTTTAATTTTTGCAAATTCCGTTTTTTCTGTTTTAATTTTTGGGAATTCAGTTTTTTTTAACCCTTTACTGTTATTTTAGTTGTAAAAAGAGCTTTTAATGTTGCTTTTAATGTTAATGATTAAAATGTACACAAATAAAATAGGCATTTACTCTTAAAATGACAAATACTGCATGATGCAACATAACACTGCACTCTAAGTACTCCAAGTAACAACAAAATATGGTTATGAGCTTTAAACTGTCCTGTAAAAATAATTATATTAGTTTTATATAAGTTAAAATAAAAGTCACACTCTAGCTGTGCCGTAATGTGCATACTATCCATCCTAAATAGTATGTGACATTAGTAACTGTATTTCGGGCATAGTATGCACATTGGGACGCACTGTCGAGCGCTCTCTCTCGCGCGCACTGTTGAGCGTGCTGTCTCGTCTCTCTCGCGCGCTCTCGACTCGGACACACACACTCGGTCCGGCACCTCATAGACAGACGTGTACGGAGGGGACTTTGTGTGTGTGTGCGTGTGTGACGAGTTTCTTAACTTTTTCGCCGACGAAAGCAGAGCCGTGGAGAGCCGCTTCGCCATGCTTTCAGTGGAAACGCGGCTGTTGTTTTGATGCCTTCATGAGCTGAAATGACGGGAGGGGTTGTGTCGCACAGATTTGCTTCATTTCCCCAGACATACGTTCTTTTCCCACACAAAAACTGAATTTCATTCCAAATATGTAAAATTCCGCGAAATTCCGCGTTAATACTAGATTCCGCGTTAATTGGTTAATTGCCGCGTTTTCAGCAACTAGAGCGTCAATCAGAAAGTTGAAAGTAGCTCAACTTTATGGTAATGAGCTTTGACGCGGTTCAATGGCAATGGGCTCTATGCACGGCGTTATTTCCGGTGAAGCATTAGGGATGCTCGATAACTTCCGCCGATCATAGAGTCCAATGCAATACCGAGAATTTATATTGAATTTTATACTTCATGGTTATACTAATGAAACGTTAGTCACAAAAACAGATAAAACAGACAACCCTCGTTGTGTTTATGCTTCTTTTTAAAATTATATTAAATAAACATAACTATATATAAAATTACATCTAAACGTATGTACGTTTCGTTTCAAAGACGGGAGGACAGTAAATATTGAAGACTCTGCCATAATCCCGTTTTCTCCGGTTTTCCTCCGCTTTAATCTACACAACCGGAAATGGACGAGCATCCTTACGTCAAATGCGGAACTTATGCGTGCATATAGCCCATACGCCAGCAACCAGTCGGAACATAGACGTCCTTCGCGCTGGGGGAAACATACGATGCAAACTTTCGTTCCTAGCAAAACATTAGTTGTGAGAAAATACAATACAGAGGCACCAAACACGACAACTTCGCCATGATCCATAATGATGCAGTGATACACATTTGAGGATGAGCGTAACTTTTATTGGATAGTAACTATTTACGAATGCTCGTTTTAAGCGGGAATGCTTACGGTAACATTGATTTGACCAAATTGCACTAGATGCAAATAATAATAATTGCTAATTATTTTTTTTTTTCGACCAAATGTGACCAAAACTTGTAAAAAATGCTGTCATTATAAAAGGTTTCTAGTGTCAATGTATTGTTAGTTTTTTCTGTTTACATTTCATGTTCGGACACTTCTCTTCTCCCATGATCGAACTGCTACGTCAGAGTGGCCAAAGCGTCAACAAGCTTCGCCTTACTTTTTGACAAGTGTCCATAACAGGGCGGCCAGAGCTTCTTTGCAGCTCAAGTCAGCAGTGGTGTGTAGGTACTCCTGTCTTACTCCTTCTTCAGTGGAAAAGAAATGAAGGTATTTGAGGAAAACACTCCAGGGTTTCTCCATATAGTGTCTTCAGTGGGGTCAAAGTGGACTAACAACGGGTTGAAGGTCTAGATGTGCAGACTGATCTCATGAAGTAGCGTGTGTCTGACACGGCAATTCGTATTTCCATTTTTGGCGTGGCATCAAGACGCATAATCGCTTTTCAGCGTGTTTATGAACGCCGTTGACTTAACGTTATTACTGTATATATAAATATATGACTTACCTCAACCCGTCACTGGGGTTAATGGCATTTATGACTGTTCCCTTACCATCCTAGGAAAGAAAAGGATCGCTACCCAGATGTAGATCTACATTTTGCTTCATTTCGCGCGGACATTTGACGGCGTGTACAGACACGCGAAATCACTTGGACGTTAATAACGTAGACATACGCGCGGAGCTCAAAATGCGTAGAGATAACACGCCACTTGACTCGAAAGTGGCGTGTATGTTTACGCAAAAGTCATGATGTCATGTTGAGATGTGAGTTTCAGTGCAGCTTCAAAGTCTCGACACGATCCAGCCGACGAATAAGAGTCTGATCTAGACAAAACCAGTGGCCATTTTCTTAAATTTATATACTTTTTAACCACAAATGCTAATCTTGCACTAGCTCTGGAATGCGCCACACATTACGTAATCACGTTGAAACTGCAATTTTGGATCTTCAACCCGTTGGACCCCATTGAAGTCCATTATATGGAGAAAATACTGTAATGTTTTCCTCAAAAACCTTAATTTCTTTTCGACTGAGGAAAGAAAGACATGGACATCTTGGATGACGTGGGTGTGAGTAAATTATTCTAATTCTGAAGTGAACCACTCCTTTAACACTTTCTGTCCTATCGCTATAAATACTGCAATTGCTCTTGTTCATATATGCTGCAAACAAACATAAAAGTGTAAGTTGGAGCACGTCCTGTGTGTGTGTGTGTGTGTTTCAGGGGTTGATGGAGGTGAGGCGGTGCTTTCTGAAATATTCTGAAAGATGTTTGTGCTAATACTCCGTCACCTGCGCTTAACTTTTCTCTGGAGCGAAATTCATGGAAAGACGCGAATGTCAAAAAGTCGATTTGCAACACATCCCATTTATTTTTCATTTGAGAGGGTTTTGCTATGAGCTCTGCGTGTGCGTGTGTGTGTGTGAAAGTGATTTGGGATTACAGGTGCCTGGCAGGTTTATCGGAGACCCGGCGGCTTTATCCAGGGCACTTCCATCTGTCTGAGTGTGTGTAAGTCTCCAGGCTTAGTGTCGCTCTGCGTGGGTTTCTCTCATGAATCTGCTTGTTTGATTTGTGTCTGGTGGCGTGTGTTTACTGAGATCACGCTCTGACCACAGTACAGCAAAACAAGGGAATCTCGTCTAGATTCATTAGTGGTGCCCGCGTGCTGCATTCGGGTCAGGGATCTGAACACACTCGTAACCGGATGTGTGTGTGTTCTTCAGACATGAATGAATCCTCAAATCGTCTCGTTGAGGAGAGCTGTGCTGGTACTTTACTAAGTGATCAGATATTATTATACTATTATCCTGCCCGACCACCTAGCAACTGCCTAGAACACCTTAGCAACCACATAACAATGCCCTAGCGACCAACTAGAATACTTTAGCCCATCACAAACCAACATGCTAGCATCATAAAGGCGAGTTTTGCACTCAAACACACTTCAGTAAATCTAGTGTATTGCGTTGAGCGGTGTAATGGGATAATATCAGTTATCCGAGGAAGAATAAACCGTAATTTTAGTAATTCACAGAGAATGAAATGATGAAATCTTGGTGTGATTCATGTTAAAGCAGCTGTCCTGTGGCTCGCACTGCCTGTCTGCTTGTCTGTCTATGGTTGTTTAATATTTATTGTGTTATGTTTATAGATTCACACCAAACTGAATTTCAGCCCAGTAAATCTCGCAGCACGTCTGTGCTTCTTAAACTTATAATTGTCACTAAGTAAAGCAGATGAACGCAAGCAGAAATTCACAGACGCGCCTCAATGTTGTGATATGCGCTGTCAATTTTCTGGTTCTCTGAATTAAGATGACTTGGTGACAGGTTCTTGTGTTAACAGCAGAAAAAACAATGTAGTTATGTAATATAATATAGCTTATAACTAATTACCAGTGTGTTTGCTTTGAGTACAGACACCGCTAAGAAAAATATTTTAAGAACGTTTTGCTAACGTTTCCGTTAAGTTATGACAACAGTATTTATGAAGGTTCTCTGAATTTCCTTTATGTTTAAAAAAAAGAAATTCTTGGTTATACAAACGCTAAGGGAACATTCCATTTTATCTTTAAACATTTGAAAACGGAATGGCAGTTTCTTTGGAACTGTTTCTTAAGGGAACATTCCATTTCATCATCCTTCAAACATTAATGGAACGTTACATTTGAATGTACTCTGAACGTTCTAAAACAAGTAGGAACATTTAAAAAATATTAGACGAACATCCAACTAAAGCTTTTCAGAAATAAAAAGTACCATAAACCAATATGGACAAACTCGTCTAAACGTTCTGCGTCCATCCCTACCTATGTACTTGAACAACTAAATTTGTAATTAATGCCTTTCCAAATAAAATGTATATATATTTAACAATGTATAAGTAGAGCTAACGTTTTCAGAACAGTAATAAAGACCAAATAACTTACTATAAGAACGTATCTGAGAATGTATAAGAAGAACAGTATCGACTGACTGACACCACTCTCTGTTTTCCCAGTCTAAAGATCATATTTCATTCGTCTTTCATCTGCTTTCTTTAGAACGTCTTGTGGTTTTTCCACTAAGCTGCACCCCCTGATCACTGAAACAAACAGATAAAACCATACAAATCTGGGTTTGGGTCTGAGTCAGAGTCACTGGATCAAGCATGAAGCTTTTCCGACTCAGTGTGGATAAAACCCGTCAATCATAGCACACGGAAAACACACCGTCACGCAGAACAGCAGTCCAGAAGATTTACACTATTTATATATATATATATATATATATAAGTCATATGATAGCTTTGTGTGAGGATCAGAGCTACATTTTGGTAGAGCTTTTGGCAACTGGTTACATCCAATTTCATTCTATGGAAAAGTAACTTGCACAGAAATGACATGTTTTGTGTGACATAAAGGTGAGTTGATGATAACAGTGTTTGGTTTTTTTGTGTGAACCGGCCCTTTAAGAGCCAATGCACCAGGCTTACAGAAATCAGTCAATTGCGAACGAACGAGTACAGTGTCATTTTGTGTGTGTGTGTGTGTGTGTGTGTGTGTGCACGTTTCACTCTGATGGATCACGTTGTCACTCTCCCTCTTGCTTTTACACTGATCAATGAGCTAATGGAGTGTTAGAGTGGGATAACAGCTTTACCTCAGTGCACACACACACACACACACACACACACACACAGCCGACCCCCCTCAGGTCTTCATTCTGTAGGGGTTTGTGAGAAAGCACGAGTCATTTGTCATGTGACGCTAGTGGACTTCCTTTAGGGTCTGCAGAGGTTAAACGTGAAGATTCATGATGTCTATCTAGCAGGATGGGGAAAAATTCAGACTTGAAGAGTTAATTCATGAGTTGAAAGTTGACTCGAAGAGGAATTAAGCGTTATGAATACTTATGTTATGTTACTTACGTTATGTTATTAGCCGCGATACAATGTCCCATTCATTCAAATGAAACAGGATGACTAATCGATTCTTGAGATTTAAGAATCGATATCGGTTCGTAAAAATGAGAATCGATTAATATCGAGAAATCGATATTTATTACCCAGCCCTACATGGCACCCTTTCGCGTCAATATAACACGCTTCGGTTATGGGCAGGTTTAGGTCTGGGGTAGTGTTAGGGTTAGACCACTAGGAGGCGCCTTCTGGATGTAATTGCTGAAAGTGAATTTCATATTGATGCTAAAGGGTGCCACGTGCGTTGGATGTAGACGCCATTTCAAAAGGGTCACCTATATGACGCCTTGGGACGAGACCGGGCTGCTAGTCTGCTATCAGTCGCTCATGCCTCTGTTAATGAGCTCTTTGAATTAGCAAAAGAGGTTTGGAATGAGATGCCCTACACACAAGAGTGTCTTAAGGACAAAAACCTGACAAATGTCAAGAAATACATCAGTCGAATTATAGAAAAATAGTGCACACACATGCATTATTTTAATAATTCATCAGCCCGCCGTCAATTATTCCTTACGCAAATCATACTAATAAATGAAATGCATCATTAAAACAGCAGTTTCTTTTAATGAATAGAGTTTTAATTCTACTTCCCTAACTGTAAATGCTAATCTCGTTTGCTAAATCAGTTCGGTTGACATTCGGGTATTGAACTGGACTCCACAAGACACCTAACCCTGCTGTCTAGTCCTCACATCTCGATGCCCCTGTCACTTCACTCGCGGCTAATCCTCTCTCTTATCCAGTATCACAAAAATCACTTGCAGTGTTGCTAATCAGGGTTTGGAGGGCAGATTACGTCTGAACGATCCGGAGCGATTTATATGTCAGGACTCATGAGTGTTTGATTGGCAGGTTTTTGCCCATCTGACTGAAATCACGGTTATTATGTGGCGCTGACGATTTCACAGTCTGACTGATGTGGAACAGCTCAGGTGTGTGTGAGAGACACGTCCACTGTGATTAACACACTGATAGAGACAGAAACGATGGGACGAATCTCGCAGAAACATCACCGGGCCTCGTTTTTGTTTCAATTCTGATATCAGCACATTTTCTTTCTAAATTATAATTGCTATTATAATGTATCAGGGTGGTTTACTTTTGCATCTAACTCCCATAATTCTGGTGATTTTCACTGTATTACTTTACAATACGGTTCATTAGTTAACATTTGTTAATACTTTAGTGTTTGTTAATAAAATACAGCTGTTTGTTCATGTTAGTTCACTGTGCATTAACAAATACAACCTTTGATTTTAATAATATATTAGTACATTTTTAATTAATATTAACTAAGATAAATACATTTTGAAGAAGTGTTGTTCATTAGTTCATGTTAATTAAGGTATTTAACCAATGAACATTATTGTAAAGTTTTATTAGTTTCTCATTACTGTAAAACAATATTTTTAATTGAAATCTGCATAACAACACATTACATATAGCATGATGTATAAATACTTTCATGTTTAAAAACAAAGTCACAACACGCATTCACCTCACTCTAAAAAATGTTAACCCATGATTGGGTAAATATGAACAAATCCAAGCCTTGGTTTAATTTTTTTAAATTGCATTTTTAAACTCAATGATTGGGTTTGTCCATATATGACCCAACAACCCAGCATTTTTTCGGGTGCTGGGGTCAGTTGCATAAACTAATTCACCTTAAGACTGTGTTTTAAGAACTAGTTTGACCAACTAGCAGTGAGACCAGATGTCAGTCTTATATTTCGATTGAAATGAGACTGCCTTTTGATGACTGACTTTAAAAATGTTAGAACCAGAAAAATTAGATGGCTAACTTTCAAGACTATAGTCTAAGAAGTTTATGAAACTGATGAGCGAAAGTGACTGAGCAACTTGTACACGAGGCAGAACTGGGGAATGCTTATGGGCACAGCAGGAAATCAGCCAACCAGAAATAGGAAGAGAAAGGAGAGAGAGAGAGAGAGAGAGAGAGAGAGAGAGAGAGAGGCTCATAAGTAATTGAAATGGAGGTGATGTCGCCGATGGGCTGCACTGCTACTGTAACTGAAGTGCAGTCGAGCGTTCGGGATAAAATTGCTTTCTAATTATTCAACCCACCTTTACTTTCCCTCCTGAGAGACGGAGAGAGAGAGACTGAAAGAAAGAGGATAGTCTTTGGGTGTATGATAATGAAGCACTTGCATGTAGAGATATTTGTGTGTTTTTTTGTATTATGAGCCATAGCTTTAAAGGTGCAGTGTGTAATATTTAGGAGGATCTGTTGACAAATGCAATATCATAAACATAACTATGTTTTCAGTGGTGTAAGACCTTACATAATGAACCATAATGTTTTATTTACTTTAGAACCGCTGGTCCGCTTATATCGACATGTTTCTACGGTGGCCCTAAATGGACAAACTTCATGGTATGAAGCTGCTGAAGTCAGCGAATAAAACACTGACACGATGAACAAGTAACAATAATATATCGTTTTACTGGATAATTAAGTAAACAGAATTAATTTATTTATCTTTGTAAAGAAACCTCATTGCTTAACTGGCTACTCTGCTGTCTCAGACGACGACATCACTTCCTGTCTGCCACCGCACGACATCACTTCCTGTCGGTTACTTCTGTTGGTTGCAATTCACAACCTCACCACTAGATGTCACTAAAAATCCCACACTGCACACTTTAATGTGCATTTATCTTTCCCCCAGAATGCAGCAGCAGTGGGTCTGTGTGGCTTTGCTCGCCCTCCTGACTGTCACGACGACACTGGCAGATGGTGGGAAAACAGAGAAACAAGGTAACAGAACATCACCACACACTGCTTTATATCACCACACACTGCTCTGTGTCATTAATGTTACGACCCTGCACTGTTTTTACAAGTCTGGGGAATTACAAGAGGAACATTAGGCCACCCTTAAACAAATGTCACCATTAAAATACTGGAAGAGTGAATAACAACATGTGAACATATTTATTATGTGCAATGATTGGCCAAAAAGACATATATATATATATATATATATTAGGGCTGTCAGTTTAACGTGTTATTAACGGCATTAACGCAAACCCATTTTAACGGCGTTAATTTTTTTATCGCGCGATTAACGGTCTTTTTGTCCTAGCAAACTTTGTAGTTTTTTCACATGCTTTTGCAACAGTTCGCGGCATGTGTCCTCAATCCATTTCGGCGTCTCGCGCTCGTCATTCACTCAAAGCCGGCTCGCAAGCCCAAACGTGTGTTTGCAGTGTGCCTGTTGTTTTGTTTATGGTCTAGATCCGCTCGCGCTTTGGTCGAAGAAGCAACAAGACGTCCTCGCGCGGCGCAAGTCATTGAAATGAATGTGTTTCAGAGCGCAGCGCGGGGACGTTTTGTGCCGCACACACTCGTTTGGGCTTGCGAGCCGGCCAAATAGTAACGTTACGTTTTGAGTGGATGACGAGCCTGAGACGCCGAAATGGATGCCCTAAGATTATGAATAGAAAGTTTACTTTTAAAAAGTTGCCAAATTGTCCCATTGACAAGATCAAGTGATCTGTGTGTGTGGTCGTTGTGAACTGAGCGATCATCATCGCAGCACGTCTGAAACACCACTTGATGATGGCCAAGCAAACACACACACACACAGATGATGCGAATTCTCCACCCCCTCGTCAATATCAGGACCTCGTCAGTATTTCTTTCACTCTTTTATTGATAGACAGTGTTACATGGTGTGAGAGATTATTGATATATGTTAGTATGAAATTGAACACTATTCCAATGTTATTTTCAATAATAATAATAAAAAAAACATTTGCACTAAACAAGCCGATCCACTTTTCCATGTTGACAAGAGCGTTAAAATGAGAAAAAAATAATGTAACAAAAAGAAATCAAAAGACATTTAGAATAGATAGAAATGTGCGATTAATCGCGAGTTAACTATGACATTAATGCGATTAATCGCGATTAAATATTTTAATCGTTTGACAGCACTAATATATATATATAAATAAATAAGAACATAAATTAGGCAAATAATAATTATTTTCAATCAAATGAAAGAAGTCACAAAAACCAGCCGACTTATGATACACCAGACCTGGGGAGGAAAAAAGGAAAACTCGTACACACACACACACACACACACACACACACACACTTTCTCTCTCATCCGTACAGCTGAAACTGTGTGCGCACCCTCTCTGACAGGAAAGAAAGAGCGTAAATCTGACTGTGGCGAGTGGCAGTGGAGTGTGTGTGTGGCTAACGAGGGCGACTGTGGCCTGGGCACCAGAGAGGGCACTCGCACCGGCACCGACTGCAAGCAAACCATCAAAACACAGCGCTGCAAGATCCCCTGCAACTGGAAAAAGCAGTTTGGAGGTGAGAAGCCACACACACCCACAGGTGAAACACACACACACACACATACACACACAGGGCTCAGGGTAAATAAGCCTGTGTTTTGGAGTAACAAGATGGAGAATCTCGCAGAAATCTCTCGTCAGAAAAGACAGTGAGACCTAGACACAACCTGGCAGAATATATCAGTGTGTGTGTGTGTGTGTGTGTGTGAGAGAGCATATGCTACCTTCCCTCAGGATTTGTAGGTATACACAAACTATCAGCAAACCCTGAAACAGTGGGGTGTTTCTCTCGGAAATCTCTCTGTCAGACAGTCTCGCTCTGAAGAAACATCAGAAATCACAAACTTAATAAAACATGATCATCGAGTGATGAATCCCCTGTGTAGTTCAGCAGTCGTGTCAGTGTAGTTTAGTGTCCAAACGTCTCGTGCAGAATTTATTCTCCCGAGTTATAAGAGCTCTGTTTCGTTTCTGAGGGTCTTGATTCGGGGCCGCCGCCTGTAATTACATTCTCTCTGCCTTTAAATATGTCATTAGAGACGATTTTGTGCTCGATTGAAGCAGTTTAACCCTCGTCCACTCGAGAGATATCGCTTCGACACATGGACTGAAGGATGAAATGAGACGAGGAACGACAGCTTTACTTCAGGATCCGGATTTTACATTACAACACAACACACTAAATTGTTTATCGTATAAAATTGCGTTTCGATGGTCTCGAGCCAATAATTCACCTCGCAAAACGAACCGCGCTCGGCACAATCCTCGAAGTGAACCTGTATTTAATATAGTCTGTGTTGTTTTCTTTTGCCTTGTGAAGTTTGCAAACCCATTTTACTTCCATAATCGGATGTGTTTCCAAGTGAAACAAGAAAAAAGTGTGGTTTTAGGCTTTTGGGAGTTATTGCGTGGTGAAAAGTTCCTCTGTGTGACAGATGGTGGAGGAATAAAACTTTCAGACAAAAATGCACTGATGATTACACCGGGAACATGTTTTGAGACGATAAATGTAGCTTTTATGTTGATTGCATGCATGGTTTTGCATTTACAGTGTATTTTATAATGCAGATTCGGTAACACTTTACTATGCGGTTAATTAGTTAACATTAGTTCATGTATTAACTAGCAATGAGCAATACAGTCGTTACAGTATTTGTTAAAGCGACACTCCACCTCTGGAAAGATGAATGGGTCATTTATGTAGAAGAAATGTGAAATTATTTTTGAATTTGGAGCTTTCTAGACTGAGAAAAGCCAGAAAATGTGTTTTTGGCTGATGTGGATGAAAGACTACAACTCCCAGAATGCACTTGCTTTGCTGCCCTAGGAGGCCACGCCTACCGGTGACAGAGCGCAGTCGTTAAACAACAAGTCTAGGCTTCTAGTGAGTCTCCGTGATGAGTCTGCCCGAAAATGTGTTTCGAGATCGCCGCCATGACACAAAAATGATGATTTTAGACCAAAAATACACGAATCTCTCGTCTCTGGGGGATATGAGGGAGGAGAGCACGCTAATTTGAAAACACTACAGGCTTTCTACTCATACAAAGCTCAATGCTAAATCCTGAAGTATACCTCTAATGTTAGTTAATTAAAATACAGCTGTTCATTTTTAGTTCACAGTGCATTAACTAATGTTAGCAATAAATGTCAATGTATCTAAATGTTCGTAATAGTCCTGTGTTGTATTTACTTTATTTATGAATTTCTATTATGATCTTGTTTGTTTTAAAGGTGCATTGCGCAACTTTTCATGTTAAAAATAGCCGTTTTCTAACCCATACATGCTTAAACAATCGCCTGATGGGCTGAATGAGCCCTTCTTTGATCACTGCGATCGCCTCTATAACCCTGTACAGTGAAATATATAAGAGGGATTCGGGCTCGAATCTGAGACTGGGCGTGACGTCATGCGCGTTCACGCTCGCCTGGCTATGTCTGGCAGGTTCGTGTAGCTATTCGCCGCCGTTCTCCGTATCAGAGAAGACAACTCGAGCGACACAACTCTAGTCAGCTTTCCACAAAAGTAGACGATGGATTCAAAGGGGCTGTTTACACCTGGTCACTTCATGTGTCTTCTGTGATCGGATAGCTATTCGATCGTGAAAAGACCAGGGTGTAAATGCCCTCCGAAACGCATTCGAGACGGATTTGAATTCGATCGCTCAAACCACTTGAGGACGTGGTCTGTGCCGTATTCCAGACGAAACTGGACAAGTGTAAATGCATGGTTGTTGAAACCAAGCTATATGTCATGATATTTTAGTCATATATGAATGACGACGCGCATCACCTGAGCAGCTGAGCTGAGCCCCTTCATCAAGCGCCGCAATCTATCGCAAATCAAAGTGAATTAGTGAAAGTAAGTCGCAGACGCTTAACACTACCATCTTCATTAAAAGTAAAGAAATGAAATGATCTTACCAGTTCTGTTGCCGATCTCTCTTATTGCTGTCTTTGCTGATTTTGAAATTAGCCGATGATTAATAAAATCCAGCTCATATCTGTTGCTTTCGGTGACGTGCACTTCATTAAATCTGTATATGGCGCGGAAAGAGACCGGCTTGTAGCTCATTACAAACCCCAACGCAAACTCCACGTGAGACAGAAAATAAAACTTCTGTCTGTCCAGTGCCATGTGTCGGAATAAGACGAGAGTCAACATCGGGAAGCTTTCAACAAACGGAGAGATCTCCGGTGTTCTCTAGGGCTCAAACGGGTCATAGCCTATACAAAGTGATAACTGAACGTGTTTCCATAATAATTCAATCATAAGTGGATACAGTAAGCACAGGGAGATAGATGGAAACAAAAACCGAAGTTTTCTACTACCCCCGTTTCCCCCTCTCACACAAGTGTGTAATTTACTCGAATGCCTTTCCTTTCATATATTTATGACTTGCAGATTTATTACTGTATTACCTCATTATGACTGTAACAAAAGATGTGTGCCGCACAGTGTGCGGCTGATGCTCCTTAGTTATGAACAGCTCGTGCAAACGTGCGTATGTGTGTGTGTGTTCCTCCATGAACGCGCACAGCTCTGGTTGCAGTTTCGCTTGTCGCCAGAGGGGGCGTAGTTCTGCAAAAACTCAGAGACTTGCGTTTAGCTCCTTTAAAGAAGGGACCCCCTCGAAAATGAAATGGTTCATCTCAAGGGGCTATCCTTGAAAAAATGCTGTGCCTCATGCTAACTAATGTAGTTAATAATGAACCTTCTTGTAAAGTGTTAGCGCAGTTTCTGACATGTTGCACGTGAACTCACCCAAATGAAGTTTTGTTTGTTGTCTTGGGCAGGAGAGTGTAAGTATGATTTCCAGGCGTGGGGGGAGTGTGATTCGACCTCGGGAATGAAGACGCGCACCGGTGTGCTAAAGCGAGCGCTGATGGATGCTAACTGTCCAAACTCTGTTAGCGCCACCAAACCCTGCGGCAAACCCAAGAGCAAGATGCAAGGTACAAGAACACACACATGCAAAGATATGCTACACAATGTGCTCAACTTAAATAAACCAGAAGCAATATCAACTGATTTGATTTGGACTGCAAAAAAAAAAAATAATTAGCATTAAGAAGCATCACAGGGGAAAGGGTAAAAATGTTCACTATACTCCTCTACTGAATTAATCACCCTACACAGTTTGACAATTTGTTTTGTATTATGAGTTTTTGCAATGTTATGCTTATGTATGCAAATGAGGCAGTGTCTAATTAAATATGCATTAATTTGCATACATTTCCAGTACAGATATTGGAGAATTAGAACAATAGATGAAGTCATTAGATAAAAGTCAGATTTGGGATTTTTCTTTTTATCACTCCATAAATCTCCTGTTTTTAGGAATAAAATGTTACATAAATCAAGCTGCTAAAACTAATCAAAACATTCAAAACAAATTAAAATATAAATATTAGTTGAAAAATATAAAGCTTATGATGTAGCCTTGGCAATATACTGAAATATGTCTTATTATCTGGAAATAAAAATAAACTAGAGCTGAGATAAAATAAAACTAAATAGCAATATTAAAAATGCATATTAATAATAAAAAGACAAAAGCACTTAAATAAATGACTAAGAATTAAATTAAACATGAAAAGTATTAAATTCAAAGCTTTGATATAAATCAGGTGAATATAGACCATAAATAATAGATGATAAAATGTATGTAAAGCTGCTGAAATTGAGATTTCTGACTGAAAAGTTTGTAATAAATCCAATATTTAAGTGTTTGTTTATTTTATTTATTTATTTATTTATTTATTTATTTAATGATTAAAAATCCAAAATGTTTCATATTTATCCATAATCTGATGGCACTTTTATTTCTGGACACAACTTTGAATCAAACATGCAGCAATATGAGGTCATGTGACAAACACATTGTGGTCACCCCATTGTGTGAATATAGTGTGTAGCATAGAGAAGTGTGTTTTAAAGGTGACACTGAAATATTGATCAGTAAAGCTCTTCCTCTTTTGAGCTCCAGTCCAGAAGATGAATCTATTAAACTTTCAGAAATCTGATGGTTTGACTGTGTATCAGTGTTTAAGGCCACGGGCGTGTGTGTGTGTGTGTGTGTGTGTGTGTGTGTGTGAGAGAGAGAGAGAGAGAGCATGTGAGTGTGTGCTTGTTTTTCATGTGTGTGTGTGTGTGCGATTAGACTGATATTTCCTACATTGTGGGGAAATGTCTCCACATGGCTCATAATATTTTTAGCAATAAAGAGATTGAGAGATAGAGTGTGTGTGTGTGTGTGGCAGTGTCTCCCGCTGATGAATCCTGGTGCTGTAATATTACTCAGTTGTAAGTCGCTTTGGATAAAAGCATTTGCTAAATTAATAAATGCAAATAGAAATGTTGGCAAGCGTTCAGCCTCATCAAAACACATTCGTCTTCATATTCCACATGCATCATTTTTCAGTCTGAAAGTTTTCATGTTTTAATTCATAGTTTTTTTAAGATTATTCATTTTCCGCTGCAAAAGAAAACTACGGAAGCCCTGAACCGCAACCTAAAAAAAAAAAAGTCAGTAAAAAAAAAAAAAATCAGTAAAAAAAAAATAAAAATCTGAAAAAAAAAAAAAAAATCTAGCATTTCGAGATTAAAGTCGAAATGTTTCAAGATTAAAGTCGAAATGTTTCGAGATTAAAGTCGAAATGTTTCGAGATTAAAGTCGGAATGTTTCGAGATTAAAGTCGAAATGTTTCGAGATTAAAGTCGAAATGTTTCGAGATTAAAGTCGGAATGTTTCGAGATTAAAGTCGAAATGTTTCGAGATTAAAGTCGAAACATTGTGCATTCATAACAGTGCGCGTCCACTGGCTCAGAGCGCGCGCGTGTGTGTGTGTGAAGTCGAACTGCAATGGATAAACACAAAATAGTAGCTTTTTACTTTTATCTGAATTACTTATCTTACTTTATCGTTATAAAATATAATACGCCGGAATAGACTTTAGCCTATAGGAAAACCAACACGGAAAACACTTTTCAGACTGGATGGAGAAATCCAGCTTTATGAATGAATGAATGAATAGGGCATTTATATAGCGCTTTCATATATGCCTATATACACTCAAAGTGCTTTACAATCATATCAGAGAATCTCTCCTCAAGTGGTTATTAAATCTTAGGAAATCACAGGATCCGGCCAAATGATTGGATACAGAATGATGCACTTAAAATGTATCCAGAGCGTATTTACGTTGAAGAGGGAGACCGAACAGTTCCTGTTGTGTTCTCGACCCAGATAGTGTTGACTAGACGAGCACGAAAACACCTCAGAAACACTGCCACTAGCACGTGTGACGTGTGTAGATTTTGTTGAAAGCCCAGATAAAAGTAAAAAGCTACTATTTTGTGTTTATCCATTGCAGTTCGACTCGAAAATCTCGATCTAATCTCGAAAAGCTAGATTTTTTTTTTTTTTTTTACAGATTTTTTTTTTTTTTACAGATTTTTTTTTTTTTTTTAGGTTGCGGTTCAGGGCTTCCGTAGCGTCTTTAGTAACGTCACGTGTGTGTTTATCTAACTGATAAAGAAGAGGTTAATGTTGTCATGTGATTGTGTCTGGATGAAATACACTCTATTCTCATTATTATTGGCAGAACCATCGTCAAGATCTCCATTACAGAGAGAGAGAGAGATATATGTATATATCTTTTTTTTTAATTCATATTCAATTCAATTCATAATATGGAAATGTTTTTTTATTGTTGTTTATTTTATTTTTTTTGCACTTGTATTTATCTACATATATGTTTGTATATTACTATCGCTTTGGCAATATTGTGCTATTTTACACAGTCATGCCAATAAAGCTCAATTGAATTGAATTGAGAGGGAGAGAGAGTGAGAGGGAGAGAGAGAGAGGGATTGAGTCTGTAATGGATGTGATGGTCTTGTGCGCTCGTCTAATTGATCAGGATTTGGACTTGAGCTCGAGTGTTTCTGAAAGAGTTTAAAGAGGCGAATCCATCATCACACATCAGGAGGAGATCAGTGTGTGTGTGTGTGTGTGTGTCTGACCAGTTAGTTACACCACTTGAAGACACATCTCCACACTATCTGTCTCCTCCAGATCAGTGTGTGTGTGTGTGAGTGTGTGAGAGATGAAGACCTGACCAGTTACAGTCTCCACAGTGTCTGACTATCTGTCTCCTCCAGATCAGTGTGTGTGTGTGTGTGTGTGTGTGTGTGTGAGAACTGACCCGGGAAACACCAGTTATAGTCTCGGGATCACAGACTACGTCTCTGTGAGCTCAAACATTTCTCCGTCAGTACCTCTGGACTCTTAATGTGTGTCAACAACAACTGACCCATTGGAGTCGCTGACGGAGTGTGTGTGTGTGTGTGTGTATTAGTATAATATCTGCAGGTAATAGGTGTATTTGTGCCCTTTTCAGTGTGCCAATAAACAGAGAACAGAGGTGATTAGAAACTCCCTCGAAATTCCCTGCAGATAGACCATAAACACACACACACACACACACGGGGTGAGAGAGGCGTTGTCGCCTGGGTCTGTTTGAGGTGATAAGAGCGTCAGCAGAGAGGATTGTGGGGGTTTGGGAGAGGGTGCCGCTGTCATAGATGGATGAGCGGAGGACGTAAACAGGTAAACACACACACACACACTGTACGGCTGCAAACATGATGCTTTTCCTCAGTGTTTCTGTCTCACACACACACATAAACATTCCTAATCCAGACGTCACTGAAGAGATCGAGTGACTCAAACAATATCAAAAACCATCAGGAACAGAACATTAATTTTCCCTTTGAATGAAGTTTATTGTTTTAATCTCAACTGGTTTTTGACTCTAATCTCGTGTGTCTGGATTATGAATGATTAGATATGAAATGCGCTGATATTCATGAGGGTTTTCTCAGACAGTGTGTCGGATCTCAGGTCACATGGTTTGGCTCGACTAAAGGCTGATTGTCCAATAACAGCCTGAACCGCTGGGGTCCGTCCAGCTCATGAGACGCAGATGCTGATGTGTGTGTGTGTGTGTGTGTGTGTGTGAATACACACTCAATCTGCCCTGAAAACAGCTCAAAACAAACAGCACGGATGACTGGGCCGTTCCTCCATCATTCTGGATCACAACTGGACTAATCAGATGTTACTCTTCTAAAACTGACGAGACGCTCAATTGTGTTTCGTTTAACCCTTATGTGCTGTTGCGGCTTTTTTCAGCCACTATGAGGTATTTTTTAGTCTTAATTTGGCCATAACCTTTTCCTTGTTTCAGCAAATGGAATGATTTTTGGTGACAAATCTTATTTTGACACATATTTTGGGAAAACGCTTTGAAATTTTTCAAAAACTCAACATACCCTTTCGTTATGTGAACGAAAAAAAGCCACTACTTTAAACTGCTGTAAAAATGTATCAGAGAAATATTTTTTTTTCAAATTTTTTTGCATAAATCTATTAACCGACCCCAGTCCTGATCAAAACTACTAAATGTTTTTAAAAAACTCAGGATTTTAACTCTTTAATGGCCAAATTCATAAATGATGTCACTGATTTGGGGGGAAAAATACACAAAATGACTTATTTTCAATATAAAATATGATTGTGGACTGGATTTTTTTTTTACCTTTTATCACAGTCAACATTGGTTTTGAACAATGCACAAGGGTTGAGTATCAACTCTATATTTATATAGATATAGTGTGTGAAGAAGAACATACATGTGTATTCATACTAAGAAGTGAAATAATGTATCATTAGGAACTGGAACTGTCACATTAGAATTCTACTTCCTGTTTGGAACTCCATTCAAATTCAAAAAATGACCGTTGAAGATTCTAAATTCCGGGAAACTCTTTACAGTCAATCATAACAAGTTGTTCTCCAAAAGGATATCACACGATACAGCCAATCTCGTAAAGCGCACGTTTGATGAGAAATGACCCGAGTTCATGAGAAGAAGATGTGCCGACTTGAAGGAACAATACATTTGTGATTTGTCTTTATTCTTAATCATTAGATGTTGTTCTTCTGATTTGTGTTTGATTTGAATGGGTTTAATCTTTATGTAAATGAGATACTAATACTATGAGCGCTTGGTTGGAGTTATTGACATGTAATCTTCATCATCACTCAGTTTAATGAAGATTTCTGATTATTGTGTGTGAATGCGATGGATGTGTGGCGAGTTCAGACACGAGCGCAGACCGCAGGTGTTGATGACAAGACCAACTTTTACACTTCAGAAACTTTCATCAACAGGTCTCTCTCTCTCTAAATCCAGAAGAATGTTAATTAAACTAAGTCAAGGTTCATTTCATATCTGAGATGAGATTTATGCAGGGGAACATTTATAAATATCCTAATATAACAATAGAATAATTCAGGCAAGGGTGATTGTTGTTAACTAAATCTATCAAAACATTTCTGTTCATTTAAATAAAGCTAAATATTAGTAGAAAAACATTCAAATTAATTAGCTTAAAGTATTAGCTGGAAATAAATAACTAAAACTGAAATTAAATTAAAAAAAATAATAAATGGCATAAATTGACTAAACATGTAACCAAAATGAACATGAAGACTACAAGCTCATTCAAAAAAAAATGACTAAAACTACAATAAAAACTAAAAAGTGATTTTCTGTCTGGATTTCTAGTGTGAGTGTTTGTCAAATTATCTCCAAATTCTCATTATCATCCAAAGAAATGACTGTAATGGATCAAATATTTACACATCACACTTGCATTTTCATTTAAATGAAAAAATATGGTCATTTTTTATCTTGCACAAAACAAAATACTGCAATATAAAATAAAAATAAGATACTTTATGAGAATCATAATGAGAATTTTAAAACATGCAGAATTTTCAGACACATTATCCGTAACAGCAAAGAGACTATGGGCTTAGGTTGTGTCAGAGTGCATAAAACTGGCTTTGTTTTCTTAAACCAGGGATATTATGGGATATTTAGCTATAACTAAAATCATTAAAAACAAAAGTCAACTTATTTTCTGTTCTCATTTTTCATTCAGTTTAATTTGATGTAGCCTACTAAAATAACTAAAATGATTCAAAACAATATAGACATTAAAACTTGGACTATAAAAATGACAAAAACACAACAACTAACTAAAATGAAAACATGAAATATAAAAATATTAACTAAAATAAATAATTAATAAAAACAAACTCTGTCAATGGTACTTAAATAATGCATTTTTTTCCCCTCTTGGTTTTCTTTTGGCTGAAGCTGTGTTTTCATGAGATTCATGTGTGTTTAACTCTAATGGTTGTTCTTCTCTCCACAGATTCACAGAAACCAAAACGAGACGGAAAGAAGAAGGAGCGAAACCCGGCGGACTAAAGAAGCTCCTCAGATGATGACCTCTAACACTAGATCTAGATCAGTATAGCTCACAGAATAACACATCAGTGATTAAAAGAAGGGAAATGAGTCTACTAAAATCTTCTAATGTTGACCCACAATATAAATTAGTGCATTCTGGGAAATTAAGTCTATAAAAGTTAATAAATACATTATTGTTTTCTGTGGCATTTTAAACATTGATCATCTGATGTTTCTGAAATATCCAATAAGTGGTATGAAGGAGAACATATGTAAATTGATACTAATGCATCATTAGAAACTGGAACTGTCACATTAGAATTCTACTTCCTGTTTGGAACTCCATGAAGATTCTAAACTCCGGGCAGCTGAGAAGAAACTAATGCTTTCAAACTCTTTACAGTCAATAAAGACATGAATTATATGTTTCCGGTGTCATTTATTCGGTGTGTAAATGCTGAAATAAGCAGAACAGGAGTTATTATTCATCATAACAGCTTTATTTGCTAGAACTCTTCTCCAAAAGGATATCGCACGATACAGCAAATCTTATAAATACATGTTTCATCAGTCATCAATGATCAGTAATCCCTTCATTGCCCTAATAAAGATCAATAACATTCATATTCATTAATAAACATGTATTTACACGTCATCTGTGCTACACATATAGATCGAGTATATTACAAACGTTAAGCTGATAAACCACACGACTGATGGAAGAAGCCACAACTCACAGTCAAAAGAAGCACGTGACTCAATGAAAAGAAGCTATACAGAGTATTTACACCGTCATCTGTACAAATATCGTCACACACACACACACACACACAGATGGACCATCAGCAGTACAAAGGGCCGCGAGTTTTGCGTTTATTTCACGTTAAAACACGTCTCGACATTGCTCTCCTTTATTGAACACAAAACATACTTGACACAAGTGGGGCTGCAGTGCCAACTCTCACGCAATTGGCTTTATGCACAGCTGCACTACTTCCTGAACTTAAGCCAGCTCCTTGTTTCCTGTCTGCCATTATTGGACAAATTGATTAATCCAGTTGTGCCTGACCTCAGTAGTCATGGCAACAATAATCAGACACACCTGAATTAATCAAGTTTGGCCAATAATGGCAAAAGGCGGATTCGAACTCGGGTTCAAGCGCATCAAAAGCTTTATCACGAACTACACGCCACTGGCGTGTTTTTGTTAAAATGATAATATAAATATTATTTATATATATTATTATTATTTTAATAGTATAGTTTATTTATAAAAAATATAGTCTTTCACTTCTTGTCAGTTAAAGCTACAATGTGTAACTCTTTTAGTTTATTCTCTTAGCTAAAAACCATTAGTTCTTTCAAAAATATATGTGCTCATTAATGTAGTGATTTTACCCCCATCTAGCGGTGAAAAGATATACGACCATCCCGTGAATATTAGTTTCTGTTCCTCTCAATTCCGATTTCGTTTTATCTCCTACGGTGGCCAATGTAGTCCAAGATTAACATGGCTTCCAGTTCGACCTCATCCATGAGTGTTAACTCAAAGGTGAACGCGAAAGGCGAAGCTTGAATTAACGGGTATGTCCCTCTTTGGCTAATGTACTTTCAAGATGGAGAGGCAACATGGCGCTCGACATTAGAGCCCCTTACCCGTATGTATTTTCAAAGTCATATTATACACTCACGAGAATACTTTATTATTTGAACGAAGTAAATATAAATTAATGAGCACATATATTTTTGAAAGAACTAAGTGTTTTTCGCTAAGAATAAACTACACAGTGTAGGTTTAACGTGTTTTGCTGTAAGCACGTCCTGTGTCTGAGCACGTCCCAGCCGGGTCCGTCACTTATTTTGGTTCCCCGGAAACATTTCCGTTGTGGACCGTGTACTTGCAGCGCGTTTCTTTATTTGGTTGTTTTGTTTTGTTTTTTAAATTGAATTTCAAGAATTACAATTTCAGTCAGGGGTACATTGAACAAACAGACTTGAAAAGACAAATAAAAGCAGTGACAAACTTAAGTTAAACAAAAATGGGAAAATGTTTACAATACATATAGATACACATTTTGCAGCTTTCTTATTTTTCAAACCCAGTATTGTTTTTAGGTATTGCTGAATTTCTGCTCTTAAAATTAAAAACAGAGGCTTGTTTCCTCCAAATTTACATTTATGAATACTAAATTTAGCTAACAGAAGAAGAAGATTAATTGAGTAGTATTCCTTATGATTCTTTATTTGGTTGTGCTGTGTGCTGTGAGCTTTTGCAGCGCGTTTGTTTGCATACGTTTTTGTTTTTTATTCCCATGTGTCTTCTTTAGCTTGTAGCGTGGTGAGCTCTCTCGGCCACCGTATGCTCACCAAGGCTGCAATTATTTGACCAAAAATATTGAAATATTATTACAATTTAAACAGCTGTTTTCAATGCGAATGTATTTTAAACTGTAATTTATTCATGTCTTCAGTGTCACATGATCCTTCAGAAATCACTCTAATATGATGATCTGATGCTCAAGAAATATTTATGATTATTATGACTGGAAACTGTGATGCATTTTATTTCTCTGGATTTTTTAATAAATAGATGAGGGTGTTTCCTTTGTGAAATGAGTCAGAATTGTGTCTTTCAGATCATCTACTATTAATAATAACACTTTAGGATGCATGTGTTTGAACAGCAGCAACACAGAAAGTTTATGGGTTTGAATCCCAGAAAATGTTTCTATAAAGATTAATTGATTAATTGTTCACCACGAGACTGAAGGCCATTGCACACTGAGTCTGAAATTTCGTGTGCGTTTTTTCGTATTCGTGATTCGGTGGCTCTGAATTGTCAATCTCTATACAAACTGCTTGCTACGGATGCAATCATAATCAAACCCGATTATGAGGGATGAAAGTTTCGGATGCAGTGTGCAAGTGTGATTGACATAACGTGAGGTCGTATTTTTTTTTTATCGTGCGGAAATTTCGGACATAAATTTCAGACTCGGTGTGCAAGGGCCTTAATGTGCGCTAACAAAGTAAATAGAGTCAATTTTGATTTTATAACGACTTTAAATGTGAACGGCACACACACTCTATCGCCCCCTTGAGGACTGGAGTTTGTTACGCCACATTGTTAGCAGAGCATTCGCGCACTTGTGTGAAGTATGTTTGCAGTCTCAGTTCTTAAATCTCTTTCAAACTCGCCAAAAAAATAATAATAATAATTTTAGCGTGTGCTTTAGTTGATATCGCACCAACAACTTCCATAAAGTCATCCTGCTAAAGTCTCGTCTGTCAGTTCATATCCATCATGTATGGCTTGATTCTTCTGTGCTGAATCCTTCCTCATACTGTACTCTAATATGCAGAATCATTTGACATATCAATTAAAAAAAACATTATAGAAAAGCATCTGTGATTGGATAAAGTCTGTGTGTTGTTGTTTATCTTGATTATCATGTCTTTGGCAGCCATTCTGTTGTCAAACGGCCTGTGTGCGCATCATGTCACACGCTAGATTTGAGTCTCTCTCTTACACACACACACACACACACACACACACACACACACACACACACTGACTGTCCCAATGATTTAAAAACCACACACACAAACACACAGTGCATTTTTATACAACATCACAATACAAACACACAGATATAGGAGGCTCGAGGGGCTCCAGGGACGCCTGTTATGACACACACACACACACACTTGGGTAGCGCCCCACATCACATACTCTCATTAGAATGAGTAATTATAATAACAATTTATATAATAATTACCTTGAGATTGCAAAAAAAGTGTGTTCTATATAGCATGACTGTAATCTAGACATTGTTGTCACTGTCATGTGACCTACCAGCGTTCACAAATCCTCTCTCGGATAGTCAAAGGCCTGCAGATCTCACACACACACTCACTCACTCTCTCACACACACTTTTAAGTTATGGATGTTTATAAAAAGAATATAGAGAAAACAAAAGAACACTATAATAGAGATTACAGTTCACACACATCAACAGATTAGAAAATACATCGAAGCCCTTTGTTGTTACTGTGCTGCACGTGATGATGATGATGATGATGAGTGGAAGGATGAAGATGGTCCAGAAACTCGCAACACACATGTAGAAAATGACATTTTTAAAAATGATCATTTTTATATTTACAAGATTGGCTGGTCCATGTGTCACTCCAAAATCTGAACTCTGATTGGCCATCTGAAATAAGAGGGCGGGACCTTCAATAGAACCAGGTAGAACTTCCTAAAATACTTATTTAAATAAATCAAATGGATATAAGCCATTGAAAATGAACAAAGTAAGTATATTTGTTGTATGTAACCTACAAATAGCAGTGTTCATGCACTCAAGTGTCTCCATAAATGGATTACTTGTTAAAAAGCATGTTTGTTACATAGGGTTTTCCCAGGACATGTCCTGTTTCCATATAACAATATAACAATTTCCTATCCATACAGAGGAGGCATAACCCACTTTAAATGTATTGAAATTAATAAGGTATCTTTGAGTAAACTTCGAGTATCATTTGAGTTGGCCCGTGTGTTTGCTGGGCCGAGTGTCCTGGTCTTTGGTAATCAAAATATGGCCACCCTATGTTTGTTTGCTTGACTGGTTAACATGGAGTAAACACGGGCTGAAGAGAGTAGTCTCCGAACCCCCTGATTTACAGAGCTAGATACATGTGTGTGTGTGTGTGTGTGTGTGTGCATGCTTGGATTTTCAACCTGAATGCACAGACTCATGGGGACTCGTGTCACTGTGGGACTTAAAATCAGGTTCCCATGAGGATACAGAATTAGGGTTTTTTTTGTGTGTGTTTTTTAAAAAAAAGTAATAAAGCAGAAGGTTTTGTTTTACGGGTAGCGAGAACATGCAAAAATCTAGGGTAGGGGAGGGAGTGTGTTTGTGATGGGTTTAGGGTTAGTGTGTGTGTGTTGTATATATGGTTTTAAAGTATAAAAAACACAATTTCTATTGAGAGTTCCTACAAATATAGTAAATCAGACGTGTGTGTGTGTGTTCTGGAGGTCAGAGGTCGTGAGAGACTCGTGTTACTAGTCGTGAGCAGGACAGATATCGCAGGTGTCAGGGTGAGCGTTGTGCTTTAATGCGGCGCCGCTGGTCTCACACACTCCATCTGTCCTTCAGTGACGATAAGCTGAGTGTGTGTGATAAGATCCACAGAAGCACAACGAGTCTCACACGAAACAAACACACACACAGACGTCACACACTGTGACCTCGCGGGTGACCTGCTGTGTCATGTTTAGGATCCACACACACACACACATTGAAACTCTCTTTCTCTCTCTCTCTCTCTCTCTCTCTCTCTCTCTCTCTCTCTCTCTCTCTCTCTCTCTTTCTCTCTCTCACACACACACACACACACACACACTATAATCATCAGGGGCACTAAAGTACTAGAGTGTCTGTTCTTCACTATAGTTATAGCACATATTATTTGGTGAATTATTTTGTTGATTTCAGTACTGTACTGGTCTTCATGATGTTCTTTTCATATTCTCATTTTACTAAACTAACAATCCAACCAATCAGATCGTTATCCTTACTTATTTTTTGTCTAAAGTTGGGATGAAATTAAAGCTGCAACCGATTTTGTCCATCGGGAACAACTGTGTGATTTTTACCCCCATCTAGCGGTGAAAAGATATACGAGCATCCAGTTAATATTAGTTTCTGTTCCTCTCAATTTCGTTTTAACTCCTACGGTGGCCAATGTAGTCCAAGATTAACATGGCTTCCAGTTCGACTTCGTCCATCAGTGTTAACTCAAAGGTGAACGCGAAAGGCGAAGCTTGAATTAACGGGTATGTCCCTCTTTGGCTAATGTACTTTCAAGATGGAGAGGCAACATGGCGCTCGACATTAGAGCCCCTTACCCGTATGTATTTTTACACTCACGAGAATACTTTATTACTTGAATGAAGTAAATATACATTAATAAGCATATACATGTTTGAAAGAACTAAGTGTTTTTAGCTAAGAATAAAATAAACTAAAAGAGTTATATAGATTGTAGCTTTAATATTATTAAAAGTTTTAGTTATAAATATTTGACACCCTGTCGCTCATCCTACAATAACCACTGACATTATAATCTGCCGAAGAGCAACAAAATACAGGTTATGTTTATGTATGTGTAGAATTGTATGTATTGAGCATAAGGCAAGGGAATATGAAAGATTGAAGAAGGAGAGATTGTGCTAAAAGTCAATGTGCATTATTTAGTAACAGAATTTAAATATGTTTTGAGGGATGGACATAACAGATGGGATGAGAATGAATATGTCTATGCTTGAATAAGATAATTATATATATATATCGCTGTATAAATAGCCCAAGGACAGCTCTGTGACAAAAACAGCACGTTTCCAACATACCAGATTGACAACCATGATTCCCAGAGGAAAGAATAAGATTCATGTTACTTTACTATGATTATGATACTAAGAGTTATTGCTGATACTGATGCATTACCTTTGACTAAAACTATTAAAAACCTGAAATAACTCACAAAAAAAACTAAAATAACACAAATGCAAAATGTAGCTTGAGCTCGATTTCCCCAGCATGCATCACTGTCTAGCTTATGAGCGATCGATTGACTGACATTTCCCATGATCCTCTGCTTTGAGCGAGGATTCTGTTGTTAATCTGTTTTAATGAGTGCAAAAAAAGTAATGGTGACTTGACGTCTCGTAATGAGATGAGGAAGTTTATGCACTTCTTTAGCCCTTTAAATTCACAAGGAAAAAACCTGTGAGTTTTAATAAACCCCTTCCCGGGGTGATCAAACACACACGAACACACGCACACACACACTTCGCCTGCAGGCGCATCATGAACCCAGAAAGCAAATCAGGTCTTTAGGAACGAAAACAAGCGTGTCAGACTCAGACGTGCTGAATGTCATTTACACTGAGGCAGAACGCAAGCGTTTTGGCCTCTTAATAAGTTCTGCGAGCAGGTTTTGGAGTATCTGATGAATTAGCGCTCTCTTCAGTCTGCACGTAGCTGGTAATTTCCTTTTTTCGCCCATGCGTGAGTGAACTGTTTTGTGTAAATGCAAAGCAGAGGTGAGGTGGATGCTAATGTCTGAAAGCCTCTTTATCCTGCGCGTCTGCTCTCTTTAAAAGGGTTAGATTTGCATCCCTGGAAACCCCGAGCACTCAAAACTCATCCACTTTAACATACGGGCACAGTAGAGAGCCTCTTCAACCCTCTCACACAGCACATGACAAACACACACACACACACACACACTGCAACCATGCTACCTGTCATAGACACAATCGAAGCTTTAAAGTCAACATGAGCCTGTAGGTTCCTTAACACGTTTCTGGCCTTATTTATTGATGCACATCGTCTTTAATCTGTTTCTTTTACATTCATCCTTCCCCCGGGTCATTTTGACCCGAAAGTCAATAACATTTTTTAAAACTGAGTGTTCATCAGAGTCAAGACCCTAGGACTTTTGTTGCACTTGAACCACGAATACACACACACACACACACACACACAATTGAATGGATTCAAGGAGTTTTGTGGTTGAAATTTAAATTCAGTTTTTATTTGACCCCCTTAGGAATGAATTTCTATGTGAAAAACACAGAAAAACCTAAAAATGCAAAAACTTTACCAATAAATGATGTGTATCTGAATGCAAACTGAAGAACTGACTTTAGGACCCAGTGGAACAGCTCATTTACTCCAAAAAAGCTAAAAAGCCATGGCAAGAGTCATGAAATATCATGTTATATTACTATTTTTCCACAAGAGTTCGGCAAAGACACCCAATGTAAGATATTTTGAGCTGAATTAAAAGGATAATGCATGAGTTATTTTGAATTTAAGCTGAAAGAATGTGCTTAAATTTCTATTTATATATTATTAATTGATCAAATCTAGTAATTTAAAGGTAAATAAAAAAAATTGCTTTTAAAAAAAATATTATCAAAATGAAATAAAATCAGCTTTCTCGACAATCAATTGGGGCTTTGGGTGATTTTGACTCTGAGGGAAAGATGAGGGTTAGTGATCTGGATGAAATTATAGCACCCTACGTTAAATCAAGTTGATTACACAAGTAAACAGGCTTCATGTAGACTAATTTAAGTGGATTTTAATGTTGAGCGCACACGTCATCCAGCATGCAACCACACACACACACGACACGGATACAGTACATGATTATATACACGTATGTACAGGTGTGATTTTAAAACTGAAGCTCAAACGCGTTTGGTTTGGATCATCAGTCAGCCCTGTTGTCCCCTTATTTGTGTATTATTGAATAGGACAGACTCCAATCTGACCATATGCTCGTTTTTTTTAACATTTTTGTTTATAAATCAAATAATTTAGCACTTCTTTACCTCCTTTTGTAACATGCATCACATCTATGTGTGTAAAGTGCTACACCAGACCATCTATATATATATATATAAAAACAATGAACGCAAACACACTTGTAGACACAGTCTGAGGACTGCATTTTCTGACTGCGAGTCGGATTTAAACATTGTAAAATGTGTTAAATGCAGTCTGATTTGTAGCTGAAAGCAAAAAAATAAAAAATAAAAATGTAATCTACAAAGATGGAGGATTTATAAAACTGTGTATGGCGAGTGTTGATGTGTCTCTGTTTGCATTCAGGTTGATTTGGACACTTTTCCCAAGCATTTCAATGGGAAAAAATGTCCCAATTACCCTAAATTCACCCTAATTTCTGACTATTTGAACTGGTTTTACTTCCTTACGACCCCTTCACACATACAAACACATCCACACATTTACCTTTGTCACCAGAAGACGCACATGTATAATATAAGGCATGCGCACACACATGTTTCTGCTCATCGGGTGGAGCGTATGTTCTTGTACTGGCAGAGCAGGAGGTGTTTGAAGGTCTTTTTGAAGGTGATGTTGCAGAGGGCGTAGCAGGCGGGGTTGATCGTGCTGTTGATGTAGCAGAGCCAGTATCCGATGGTCCACACGGTGTTGGGAATGCAGCTGGAGCAGAAGGTGTTGATCAGGACCATGACGTTGTAAGGCGTCCAAGTTGCGACAAACGCCACCAAGATGGCCATAATGGTGCGCGTGACCTTCTTTTCCCGAGAAGACGGGGCCTTTTTCTTCTTTGGCGGCTGCTTGGTCATTTTCACGATTTTCCTCGCCACATGATTCTGCCTTTCGGTCGCAGGAACGATCTCCACAGTCGCGTTCGATGGAGCGTAGCAGTCTCCTTTTGGCGATTTGGTGTTGATCTTGATGCAGGTCAGTTTGGATCCGCCAGCTTTGGCGCGATGCCTAGCCGGAGCTTGGTTTTCATCGGCTATTGATGGTGCCACCGCCTCCTCTTTTTGATTGTTTACGGCGCCACTTCCAGAGGTGGAGTCATTTGAGCTTTCTTTCTCCTCGTTTCCTCGTCCGCCATCTTCCGCTTCTCCACTCGCCGTTGATGGCGCTTTGCCATTCTGGAGTTTGGCGTCATGTTGGTGGATGGCGGCGTCATCTGTTAGCTGGGTCTGTCCTCGATCTGTTTCTTCAGCTGTTAGGTTGTTGTTGGTGGGTTTGTTGGTTGTGTTTTCACGGATCTGATTGGAAGAGGCCACGTCGAGGTTGGCCCCCGACGGCTTGCGGTTGTCCTTCTTGACGCGGCTCTTGCTAGCGCGGGAAATCTGCCAGTACAGCACCATCATGATGATCACAGGCAGGTAGAAAGCAGCTATAGCTGTGCCGAAAGTGACCGCGGCGTTGGAGAAGAACTGAATATAGCACTCCTTCTCTGGCACTGTGCGACCGCCAACAATAAACTGCCAGAATAGGATTGCCGGAGCCCAGAGAATGAAGGACAAAACCCATGCCGCCGCAATCATCATCCCGGCCATTTTGGTCGTCCTCTTGACTGGATAACTGAGCGGCTTGGTGACACAAAAGTAGCGATCGAAGCTAATAATCAGCAGGTTCATGACCGAGGCATTGCTAACCACGTAGTCCAGCGCCAACCACAAGTCGCACACGACCGGGCCGAGCGGCCAGTATCCGATCACAATGTAGACTGTGTACAAGTTCATAGAGCAAAGGCCAATGATTAGGTCAGCACAGGCCAGGCTAAACAAGAAGTAATTGTTGACAGTCTGCAAGCTTCTGTTTACCTTGATGGAAAGCATGACCAGGATGTTCCCGATAACGGTCACTAGGCTTAGTGAGCCGGCCACCAGTACAATGAACACCACCTCCACTGTCTTATACGGGCTCTCGTCCACTGTCTCCACAGTCTCGTTGCCCTCAGAGGCGTTCCAGAAGGTGAAGTTTATTGTATCCATGGTCCTCAGGTACAGTTTACTATACGTACGACAACTCCTGACACCTACATGGGAGAAAAAGGACATTTAGTATGTTGCAAATTATGTGGATCTGAGTCTCTTTACGTCATTGTAAGATACTCCAAATTGAGAAAGGCAAACAATGCACTTTATGTAATTTAGGCCTACATAAATTAAACAGTACCGTGAGAGTGTCCAATGGTAAAGTGATGTTATCAAAAGATATAAAAATGTTATTATTTCAAATGTTATATTTAAATGATTCTGAATGATTGCATGATTCATACATGTCAAGGCAACGAAGACAAAAATAAGAAGCCTGGTAATTGTTCACTGTTAATTATATGCTGATATGTAATTTTTATAGTCTTTTCCATTTTAATTAATATTTGATTTATTCAAATGAATCTTAAGTACTGAAATAATGTTTCTGTACTAGTTTTATTTCTCTATTTCTATGCGGGTTTCTCAGAAGTCGTCATACGAAGAATGAGAAATATATATATTTTTGTGTTCCCATTTTGTCATAAAGCAAAAGAAAAACACCACTACTACAATTTTCAAAAAGAGTTAAACAAATTGTGGGAGATTGAGAACGGCAGTCAGGAAAGAGAGAAATATGTATATTTGACCGTCACTCACTCATTTGCTGATACACCCTCACAGCAGCGTTAAATATTTTTTTTTACATTTAATCTAAAGGTAGTATAATACAAAGTGTAGTGTTATAAATGTACAGACAACATAAATAAAATAAAAATATATAAAACTTTTCATGATTTACAATGCTGATGACTGTTAAAACACGTCATCACAGTTTCGCGCTGAAATTCAAAAAACTGATGCGCGCCTGCAAGGAGAAACAGCGCCGCTCAGCAGCCAGAGTTTACCTCACAATTTTATAAAGTTTATAAAGTAATAATGCTGATTTATAAAATGTAAAATAACAGAATAACCACCAGTATAATTTGAGAAGCAGTCGCATTAACAGAATTTGGTGAAGTTCAGCATGTTTTTGAAGACAAAACGTTCACCTGAGGGGAGTGTTTCCCTGAACAAGTTGAAGACGTCACTCTCCCGTTCCACAGCGGTAATAATAATTACAGTAAGTGTGTTTTTTAATACTTCCCAACTGTGTATTTCGCACATCACAATTTGAATAAACAATATTCAAGTCATATTTCAAAGAAATATGGTTGGTATCCATGGAAACAGAGGAGTAATTGGACCGTGTGGTTTAATGTGATTTAATATTCGGTGGCTTAGTGTAATTGAACATGGAACCAATTATTTTTGGGCAGTTTCGATGATCACACACTCGTAAAACATCGAAATATATTGTTAGAGTGCCAATTCATCTCGTCAATTAAAATGTGAGGGATGGGATTTCAACTAATGTGAATAATGAAACGGATGAAATTAAGTGAAAGTGAAATTTTAAGCACTGCTCGAACTTGAAAGCATTCGTGGCTTTCAACCTCTGCTTTAAAGTCAACAAGCACGCTTGTCTGATCCATCTCCAGCATTCAATTACACTGAGTGTGAGTGCGTTTACTTCAGGCCTGCTTTAGTCTTTCTGGCTGTCAACAACCTTTTCTCGAATTTACAATTTGTTGTTTGAGGATTAAGTGTTTCATTTTTCTTGAAGTTTCTGTGTTCTGAACATCACCAGAGTCGAATAACTTATAACTTAAAATACTGGATCTCATGAAAACACGTCCAGGTTAAATTTCAGCCCTAAACCAAAATAACTAGAAAATATATTACGCATTAAGAAGAACATTTAGCCTGTTTTGGGGCCATTAAGATATTTATTTATATATAGCCTAGCCAATATAATTCTCATTGCTGTTATTTTACTGTATCTATTTAAAAATTACAGTACAAAGCAGGTGTATTATAAATGCAGATGTATATGATCCTCAACTTTTTTGTATTAACAATATATTGTTAAATTAATAAATTTTTCCCCCTTTTTTGCAGTGAAGTGAGGAGACATCTTATTCAATTGTAATGAAAATTGTGTCAGAGGGCAAACAAATCTTAATGGTCCTAAAAATAGAAGAAGCCGACATCTGTGCATCATGGATGACTGCACACAACAGGTTGTATGAATTCAAGAGTTCGTTCTGTGTAACCTTACAGCTTTTTGATCCTTTAGAGTCTGAAAATATCAGAAAAATGACAAATTGGTACTGTCAGTTTAATCTCCTGCTTCTGGCTCAGTCGTGCCTTTCCTCTTTGTATTAAAAATCAGGATTAGAGCAAAGGAACGGTTCCCATATGTGCGCCATGGGGGGAAATTAACCTAATGCTTGTCTGTCTCTCTCTCTCTCTCTCTCTGTGAATGTGAATAGATACGAGTCCGGTAATGGTGATTAGAGGGAAGAGGTTATCAGTCTAACAGAGCCACAGTTCACTCTGTTTTTCTCTATTAAAACGCTGCCTTATTTGCTGCTTTCCCCCTAAACAGCCTCTGAATAACCAGAGAGAATTCACTTATCTCCAGTGCCAGAAAGCCCTAATCATAGTGTTAGCCACGGCACTAAGCCAAACTAATCCCTATAAAAACGCTCCATGTCCAGCAATCTGTGTTTTTTAGAAGAGGCACACGGCAACAATGCTAACCGCAACACGACACATCACTTCACGCCACAGGCCATCTGCACTCCAGGACTCTACACAGTGTACATAATGGCTCTGGTCCAAAGCCTAGTGAGCTCCCTTGCTGTCTATGCAGTCAGCTGCCTTCTAACGCATCTTAATTAAGACTACAGTCTAGGGATGATGTATACAGGCAGCAATGGTGTGCATCATATTAATAACTCTATAAGTACTCAACTCTAAATTGACTTTTATTTTAGTTGACTGCTAAGTTTACAATCTTTTAATTTTAATGACTTATTTATACATGATATTTGTGAATTGGCGATTTTTTCAATATAGAAACCCACGTTTCGGAAGAGATCTACTGTATTTTACGAGACATCCTTTCCTGTGGCCTTTTAAACGCTCTCCTCTTCGGGTTGTTTGCAGGGCTTGTGTTATTCGGCACATGTGTGATGTTCAGCTTTTGGTGTCCTGAGTCCTAAAAGCTTGGACCTGCTTGACTAATCGGCTGTAATGGAATGCATTCAAGTCATTAAGCGTTTGTATTTTCGGCTCTTCAGCGACCGGCTGTTTGTTTTATAATGACAAACTGCCCTCATTTCCACTCAGAATTATTCCAATACTGCATTCACATCCCACCGCTGCTTACTAATGGAGTTCTCTGATCTCTGGTCCAAATTTGAGGCGGCTGAAGCCTTATGTTGAATGACAGAATGGAGGAGTTTGGCGTTATGAATAAGTTTTGTCAGCCTTTTGGACTTTAGTCGTTGTGGAATTGGTTCAGTAGAGCCGAAAATTGCCTCTGGCCTGTGAGACACACCGAGGACTGATCTCCAACTTTTGCCCCTTTTCTATGCTTTGCTTACTGTTTTCCTCGTCTATTCGAAGGTTGTGTCTGCAGTGTGATAAATATGTGATATTTGGCAGTGTGATAAATATCAGCTTCTGACCACAGATGCATATATTTACATAAACCACTCTCAAAGCACACCGGCCGTCTTCACCTGTATAATGGATCAGCTCGAGTGTTTGTCTGGATTTATGCTCTATGGACTGCAAAAAACACTCAGCTGATCACATCGCTCAAACCAGCAGTTACTTTGAAAAAAGTTAGCTCAAGATTTTAATAGCGTTCAACTAAAGTTCACTCAGAGCATATCCATCTATCCATACATCTATCATCCTCTTCCTTCAACCATCTTTGGTATGATCCCTCCCATTTCTTTATTATTTCTATTGTATTTTAAATACTAGATTCATACATATATATTCTGAAGATAATTATAACGTTTGCCGGGTAAAGTGTTTGGGGTGGTTTTTCTAGGGTGTTGCTAAGCGGTTTCTTACTGTCAGATTTCAATTCTTTGATATTTTCTAGAAATTACTTTCGGGGTTTTTTTTTTTTTTTGTCTGTATGATCAGGAAAAAGCATTAGTCCATTTACAGAAAACATTTTTTATCTGCACCTTGATCTAGGATGAATGAAAATGGGAGCTTGTTAATTACTGTTCATATAACGTTTGCTTCCCTAAATCTGGTTTGGTCTCGGACTGAAACTGGACCCCCTCTGGCCTCGGTCTGCATTATGATATTATGGTCAGTGTAATCGTACCATTAGCGTCCAGAAATCTACAGTGATGTTGCCCGACACACTGAGCACAGGACCAGTGTCTTGTCTCTGCTGTATTGACCGCAGCGGTCTCTGATTAGATAGTGGCATGAGATTTCAGTCTAAATGGATGAATGGCTCCTCAATGCGATTTTAATGATGTAGTTCTTCTGGTGCAGAGATTGTCTTTCCGGTGCAGCTGACGGCGTTGTGGACCGGATGAGACGGGTGTTTTTGGGTGTGTCATTTTATTGATCAGGAGACTATGAAATATATTTATGTATTACATACACACACATATCTATATGAAGAGCCTCTAAATGCCATTTGAAATTTCCTTCTAAAATGATCATTTTTATCAAGCTTGTATATTTAAGTTCAGTAATTTTACTTAAACGACAATTAATAGGTAATCTTCATTGCTATTTAAGTGAAATTACTGAACTTAAATATACTAGCTTGATAAAAATGATCATTTTAGAAGGAAATTTCAAATGGCACTTAGAGGCTTTTACATCTGAACTCTTCATATATAAATATATACTGTATATACACACACTCACTCACTAACAATCAGAAGTTTGGAATAATTGTGATTTTTTTTTAATGCTGTTGAAAGAAATCTCTTATTATAAAAACAGTAGTGAAATATTATTACAATTTAAATAGCGGTTTTCTATGTGAGTATATAGTCAAATATCATTTATGTAATTTAGTCATGTGATCAAAACTGAATTTTCAGCATCATTACTGCAGTCTTCAGTGTCACATTATTCTAATTGGTGGTTTGCAGTCACGTGATTGTGTTGACGCGGGGAATGCAGATGGAGGGCAAGGAGTGAAGAGCGCAATGGACGAGATGGAGGAAAATCCGTACCGTCACGTGATCCTTACGTTATGAAGAGGACCGATTTTCAACTGAATTGAGAGATTTGCCTGCCATCGAGGCTGTAGATATCAGCAACTAACTCGTCTTACAGACATACTTACAGGAAACTGGTACGTTACACAAACAGCCACATAAGTGTATTTAAACACCTGAATAATGTAATTATAAGCCACATCAATAATGTATTAACTCACATTTGACCAAGTGATCACTGCACACACACAGACATTTTCCCATTCGGCTCCTCCCGACTGCAGACGTAGGTTTGCAAGGCATTTTTCCCGGTGTTTTTCTGTCAATTTCTTGTATTTTCCCCCCTTATGAACAACATCTTTTGGCACAGATAAAAACTCCTCGTGGTTTGATCGATTTGAGCAACCATAAACGACGCAAAACAGGCATTTTGAGTTATTGTGCTTCCTAAATATAGAAAATCACTTCCTGCCCTCCATCTGCATTTCGCGCCATGGCAACGCAGTGGCGTGATGTCATGTGAAAACAAGCTATATGATGAAATTATTCTAATATGATGATTTGCTTTGACACAAAAAGCTCACAAAAACACCAAAATATTTGTAAGACACAAATGAGTTACTACTTGATATGCTGTAATAGTATAGAGCTATAAAACTAACGTGGATAGCAGCTCAGATCATTCTCCCCACAATTTGAGACATTGTTGAGATCTCTTGAAACTCCAGCAAAAGACTCTCTGCGTAATGTTACTGTTTAATGTGTTTTTTTTTCTTTCCTTTAGGTCTGTGACAGATGTTCCCACCCTGTTATGGATATCTTGACATAGATGGACACGGTTATATCTGAGTGAACTCACAGCAGGTGTGTGTACTGTGTAGCAGGTGTTTGTGTGTACAGACAGGCTGAAAGGTTAATGACAAACAGAGGAGAGGCTCTTTGAACTAAAAGCTACAAAAACAGACAGATTCCACACAAGCTTGAAAATGCACGTGTTTATAGTGAGCAGTAAGAGTTCGTTCCCTAAAACAGATGCTTGATTGTGTGTGACAGGCCGCAGTTGTGTTTGCGACGTCTTCCATCTGCCGCTGTCACTCTGGACTTTTAGTGAATGACAGCACGCTGACAAACACACTTAACGTCTCTGAATCATCCCAGAGTCGGCTGATCTCAAACATTTTATTCTGACATGGTGTAACTATAATCTAAAGTCATCAAGATTGACCTGAGAGCATCACACTCACTGTGCAAGTGAGCAATATTCAAAGTCGGTAAACTTATGAATTAATAAAAATCAGATTGGGATTTGCCTAATGATTCCCACCCCTAAAATGCATATGTGTAGAGTGTGTTTTGCTCCATACGCTGTGTGTGCATATGTGTATTTATGTGTGTTATGGTCTCTTGGACAGGTTAACTCAGCGCTTGGTTGTGGAGTGGGGTCTCAGCTGTGAGTGTTGGCAGATGGAGATGGTGTTCAGCGGGGGTTTGCGGACGCTGGAACAACCATTATGGACACACAGAAACATCTGGCGGTCTGGATATGGGCTCAGGACATCTGATGCGGTACTAACACACATGCACATATGCTTTTTGCTATTGCTTCTTTCGTAAGACAAAATTCTTTTAGCTATTAGTCAGTCATGATTTAAAGAAGCTTGTTTGTGTTAGTGTCTACCCACTTTTTCAGCAGCCTTGGTTTTGGAAGTATTTTAGTTGTTTTAAATTATTTGTTAAAATGCTATCTGTCATGAACCAAACTAACCAGCTGCGAGGTGAATCACAATATTATGAACTTTGATTTGAAGCAAAAAGGTATTTGAAAATCAGACAAAAATGAATGACAATCAAATGAAAAAAAAAAATGATGAAATATAAAACTGATCCTTTAAAGTTGTTGATTGTATCTACAAAAACTGTATATTTTTAGTTTGTTGCAAAATTATATAAGTATTTTGGCAGCTTAGCTATGAGGATGATTCAGACTCGGTGAACCCAAGAACAGGTATTTAATGAAACACACAGGTGAGTATAGCAGAACTGACAGTTATATGGCAGATGATGCAGTACAGCAACAATGCTGGGAACGAGGAGACTAAGGGACACACACACAGATGAAGCCGTTTGAGAACAAGGAGATACAATGGCACTGGAGATGAACAAGTATATATCAGTATATGCTGTAGATCACTGGTAATTATCACACAGAGATCTTGGTAGGTAAGTATCACAGGTAACTGAGTCTGTATTCAAACATTTATTTCAAGCACGGATTGCTTCTGAAAGCGCTGCACGAACTCACGCCTCCATCTGCAGGACAGTGAAAACGTGAAATGCGAGTAAAAATCGGTGCTGAAATGGTGTACTCGCCAGTGGCCAGTATCTTTATTATAAATTGGCACTGCATGGTTTTGAGAATGTTATATGGCTTATTGCAATCATCAAATCGCAATGGTTGTGATGTAATTGTATAAACATATAATGCTGTTTCGAGTCCTTTCTGGTAGGTAATCAGTAGTTCCGGCTGTTTCCACAAGTCGTCAGCTAGATCAGGCTCTGTGGATAGAGATGACAGAGGAGGATGGAGAGGCTTTAGGAGGGAGACATGAAGGTGCAATGGATGTGGGAGTTACAGTAAGTATGTGAATGGTTTTATATATTTTGTGATGGTGAAGGGACCAGTTATCGATGCAGGGCCTCGAGCCTCCGTAATTCTTTCCCTTGAAGAAAAAGCTCAAAGCAGCAGTTTATGTCGAAAGACAGAAGTAGCCTTTGCTAATGAGCCTCCATGTCATTTTACTCAGGTATGGAAAGTGAATAGATCTTTCCTCAGGGCATTGGCTCACCAGGTAAGAGGTCAATTGCACAATTCCATAAGTGGAGAGATGCAGCTGTAATGCCAGTTCGAGTTCTTGATGAAAGGTAATCAGTCACGCCGGCTTGTGAGGCTTGTTGGGGTAGAGTTCAACACAAGGGTATTTCCACAGGTGTCGTGCTCTTGGGACTCTCTATGGTAGTGGAGTTAACAGCCAGACGAAGGTTTTCTTGCCAGAGCCAGAGGTTTTCTTGATGGGCACAGGTGATGTATGAAAAGGTCAAGTTGGGAGAAAGATCGTGAGCCCCACTTCAGGACATCTCCGTTTGGATCAGGAGATAACAGAAGTGTGGATGGATGGATGAGCCGAGGGCAGCCCAGAATCACATGGGAGATGAAATTCTCCAGAACCAGGTAGTTATATGGAGAGGAACTGACAGAAGGATTGGTACGTAACTCACTAGTGGACGTAGAGTTTGAATGCACCACATTATAGCACAGAAACGGTTCCTGAGTCAGCCGTCGTTGACACCCTGCCAGAGATAGTTGAATGGTGAAGACGACCCTTAGATTTAGAGTTTGATGAAACGTTGAAGTCCCACTGAATCATCATCATAAGTGGAGAGATGCAGCTGCAGTGCTGATTGGAGTCCTTAACGGTAGGTTTTCAGTAGCTCCGGCTCATTCCTCCCACTTTGAATCATTATGAGCCCCACTTTTCAGGTCATCTTTGTTTGATTAGGAGATAACGGGAGAGTTGATGGATGAATGAGCCAAGGGCACCCCAGAATCACACCGGAGATGACATTTTCCAGATTCAGGTAGTTAAATGGAGAGGATCTGACAGAAGGCTGGCTGGTGGGTAAAGATGAGGTAGGTAGAGTTGGGAAACCTTGTGAGCCCCACTTCAGGACGTCTCTGGTGGACCAGGAGATAACAGGAGAGTGATGGATGAACCAAGGGAGCCCCAGAATCACATTGGCATTGGAATAGTCCAGAACCAGGTAATTAAATGGAGAGGAAATTAGAGCTAGTTGCAAATCTCACCAGTGGGCATGGAGGTTGAATTCATCACACCAAAGTACATGCACTGTCACTGGCTCTGCTGCCATTGGCTCTCTCCTTGAGATAGCCAGAATGCATCTATTTGCATGTGTTCACTGCCTGCTTCTGGAGAGCCAGTGATTGGGGATTAGCATTTGAGTGCCGGAGGCTGCAAAGCTGCATTTTCATCGAGAGAGTGTTTCAGTTGATGAGCTACTCGGATGGAGAGTTGGATGAAACGTTCAACTCCCACTGAATCATCATAAGTGGAGAGATGCAGCTGTAATGCCAGTTCGAGTTCTTGATGAAAGGTAATCAGTCACGCCGGCTTGTGAGGCTTGTTGGGGTAGAGTTCAACACAAGGGTATTTCCACAGGTGTCGTGCTCTTGGGACTCTCTATGGTAGTGGAGTTAACAGCCAGACGAAGGTTTTCTTGCCAGAGCCAGAGGTTTTCTTGATGGGCACAGGTGATGTATGAAAAGGTAAATTTAGGAGAAAGATCGTGAGCCTCAGTTCAGGACATCTTCGTTCGGATCAGGAGATAACAGAAGTGTGGATGGATGGATGAGCCGAGGGCAGCCCAGAATCACATGGGAGATGAAATTCTGACAGAGGAACTGACAGAAGGATTGGTACGTAACTCACTAGTGGACGTAGAGTTTGAATGCACCACATTATAGCACAGAAACGGTTCCTGAGTCAGCCGTCGTTGACAGTTTGATGAAACGTTCAAGTCCCACTGAATCATCATCATAAGTGGAGAGATGCAGCTGCAGTGCTGATTGGAGTCCTTAACGGTAGGTTTTCAGTAGCTCCGGCTCATTTCTCCTACTTTGAATCATTATGAGCCCCACTTTTCAGGTCATCTTTGTTCGATTAGGAGATAACAGGAGAGTTGATGGATGAATGAGCCAAGGGCACCCCAGAATCACACCGGAGATGACATTTTCCAGATTCAGGTAGTTAAATGGAGAGGAACTGACAGATGGGCACAGATGAGGTAGGTAGAGTTGGGAAACAGCCAGGGAAACCTTGTGAGCCCCACTTCAGGACGTCTCTGGTGGACCAGGAGATAACAGGAGAGTGATGGATGAACCAAGGGAGCCCCAGAATCACATTGGCATTGGAATAGTCCAGAACCAGGTAATTAAATGGAAAGGAAATTAGAGCTAGTTGCAAATCTCACCAGTGGACATGGAGGTTGAATTCATCACACCAAAGTACATGCACTGTCACTGGCTCTGCTGTCATTGGCTCTCTCCTTGAGATAGCCAGAATGCATCTATTTGCATGTGTTCACTGCCTGCTTCTGGAGAGCCAGTGATTGGGGATTAGCATTTGAGTGCCGGAGGCTGCAAAGCTGCATTTTCATCGAGAGAGTGTTTCAGTTGATGAGCTACTCGGATGGAGAGTTGGATGAAACGTTCAATTCCCACTGAATCATCATAAGTGGAGAGATGCAGCTGTAATGCCAGTTCGAGTTCTTGATGAAAGGTAATCAGTCACGCCGGCTTGTGAGGCTTGTTGGGGTAGAGTTCAACATAAATGTATTTCCACAGGTGTCTTGTTCTTGGGACTCTCTATGGTAGTGGAGTTAACAGCCAGACGAAGGTTTTCTTGATGGGCACAGGTGATGTATGAAAAGGTCAAGTTAGGAGAAAGATCGTGAGCCCCACTTCAGGACATCTTCGTTCAGATCAGGAGATAACAGAAGTGTGGATGGATGGATGAGCCGAGGGCAGCCCAGAATCACATGGGAGATGAAATTCTCCAGAACCAGGTAGTTATATGGAGAAGAACTGACAGAAGGATTGGTACGTAACTCACTAGTGGACGTAGTTAGTTAGACGTAGAGGTTCCTGAGTCAGCCGTCGTTGACACCCTGCCAGAGATAGTTGAATGGTGAAGACGACCCTTAGATTGACAGTTGGATGAAACGTTCAAGTCCCACTGAATCATCATCATCATAAGTGGAGAGATGCAGCTGCAGTGCTGATTGGAGTCCTTAACGGTAGGTTTTTACTAGCTCCAGATTATTCCTCCCACTTTGAGAGTGAAACTTTAAAGTTTTTCATTTACAGAGGAGCAAGAAGACTTTAGGGGAAGACTTTAGCCCGAAGGGGAATTAACGAGATAGATAAGGCTGGGTTGGTTTGATGCCATATTGTCTCTGCCCATTGCAGCCTTCTCCTGGTGAGTAGAGACGGGACAAAGCACGCTTGGGTGTGAGAGAACACTGGAGAAGAAAGCCTCTAAAGTCCTCATCTGAGGTAGGTGCTGGATTGGCCATTGGACTGGAGGCGCAGATAAGTGGTAAGGATATGGAGAGCTGGTGGGAGTTACGATAGTGTCAGAAGTGGATCCTGGTATGGTGAGGGCACAGCGAAGAGTATCAACTAATTCTTTGAAGGGTGTAGGTCTGGTGGTGATGTGGTCTGGCCTTCTGTGAGGATGATCCAGACTCCGAGAGGTAGCAGTGAACCCAAGTGCAGGTTTTTATTGAAACAAACAGTGCAACAGGTGAGTATATCAGAGGTAACAGTTAAGTGGCAGATGATACAATATTAATGGTATCTTTTGATCAGGGAACAAGGAGTCCAAGGGAGCACACACACAGAGAATCAGAGGAAGACTTTGGGGAACAAGGAGATAAAATGGCGCTGGAGATCACTGAGAATGAACGATTGCTGGAGAGTATCACACGTTCTTCACATCATCATAATATAGGTAATATACTGTAGTTTTTCACCTCAAATTTAGCGAACTGATGGCTTTGATGAAAGCATATACCATTGATTAATAATTTCTATATAATATAATAAAGTCTATCTTTAATGGTTTATAAGTTATAGTTAACTTTTGGGCTGTATTTAATTTTTTCCTCTGATGCCCATTTCAAATGTTTTTTGAGCCAATGTAGTTTTTCAGAATCATTTTCTAACTTTTCTATGTGGTTATGGACTTTGATAGGTAATTTGATCCAGCATCTTCCTGGAGAACAGCTTCTACCTTTTTATAAACATGCATCTCAGCATGAAGATGGTGAGTAACACATTTGGTCATGTAGATCTGGCTTATTGTCATAATCTCAGCATTGCAATGTACAACACATCGAGAGAGTGTGGGGTGTTATAGGGGTTGTGTGTGTGTTTGTCTCGAGGGGTAATTTTGTAGTTTGAGCCATTACAACCTGATAGCATGCTGGTTAGCAGTGGGTTTCACTTCTGCTTCAGCCTGGCTCCACATAATGCATTGCAATGAGGTCCACACACCCAAGCGTGTGTGTGTGTGTGTGTGTGTTTGTGTCCACAGGGTCTAATCGTCTCTCCAACTGCCCACGACCTGTGATAGAGAGTCCAACCTGAAATGGAAATCTGCTTAAATAGCCCTGTTTTTCTTGTTTTACTCCATTAATATACATTACACCCACCACCTATAACTTTATCAACTCATTAGGTACTTCTATGAACAGATCGACAACCTTAATTAACACTCCCATTACTGTAACCAGTGTGTGAGCAGTTTGTTAGGCCAGAAGCAAACAAAGAACGTGTTCGCAAGAACACGAAAGCAGTAGCGGCCCGTGTTACTGTGGCTTTAACAAACCTAGTTACCGTCAAATGTTTGTGTGGTTAAATCAGATGTGCAGTTATCCCAGTAGCTACTGTAGATATAACTTCGAGATTTCACCTGCAACATTCATTCATATTTTCAATACTTTTGGAGAATCGCTTACTTTTGCTCAGAACAAAACCGACCAATATTTCAGTCTCTCAATAGAACAAATCTGACCAATCTTTCAATAGAACAAATCTGACCAATATTTCAATCTCTCAATAGAACAAATCTGACCAATATTCCAATAGAACAAATCTGACCAATATTTCAATCTTTCAATAGAACAAATCTGACCAATATTTCAATCTCTCAATAGAACAAATCTGACCAATATTTCAATCTCTCAATAGAACAAATCTGACCAATATTTCAATCTCTCAATAGAACAAATCTGACCAATATTCCAATAGAACAAATCTGACCAATATTTCAATCTTTCAATAGAACAAATCTGACCAATATTTCAATCTCTCAATAGAACAAATCTGACCAATATTTCAATCTCTCAATAGAACAAATCTGACCAATATTTCAATCTTTCAATAGAACAAATCTGACCAATATTTCAATCTCTCAATAGAACAAATCTGACCAATATTTCAATCTCTCAATAGAACAAATCTGACCAATATTTCAATCTCTCAATAGAACAAATCTGACCAATATTTCAATCTCTCAATAGAACAAATCTGACCAATATTTCAATCTCTCAATAGAACAAATCTGACCAATATTTCAATCTCTCAATAGAACAAATCTGACCAATATTTCAATCTCTCAATAGAATAAATCTGACCAATATTTCAATCTCTCAATAGAACAAATCTGACCAATATTTCAATCTCTCAATAGAACAAATCTGACCAACATTTCAATCTCTCAATAGAACAAATCTGACCAATATTTCAATCTCTCAATAGAACAAATCTGACCAACATTTCAATCTCTCAATAGAATAAATCTGACCAATATTTCAATCTCTCAATAGAACAAATCTGACCAATATTTCAATCTCTCAATAGAACAAATCTGACCAATATTTCAATCTCTCAATAGAATAAATCTGACCAATATTTCAATCTCTCAATAGAACAAATCTGACCAATATTTCAATCTCTCAATAGAACAAATCTGACCAACATTTCAATCTCTCAATAGAACAAATCTGACCAACATTTCAATCTCTCAATAGAATAAATCTGACCAATATTTCAATCTCTCAATAGAACAAATCTGACCAATATTTCAATCTCTCAATAGAACAAATCTGACCAATATTTCAATCTCTCAATAGAACAAATCTGACCAATATTTCAATCTCTCAATAGAACAAATCTGACCAATATTTCAATCTCTCAATAGAACAAATCTGACCAATATTTCAATATCTCAATAGAAATCTGACCAATATTTCAATCTCTCAATAGAACAAATCTGACCAATATTTAAATCTCTCAATAGAACAAATCTGACCAATATTTCAATCTCTCAATAGAACAAATCTGACCAATATTTCAATCTCTCAATAGAACAAATCTGACCAACATTTCAATCTCTCAATAGAACAAATCTGACCAACATTTCAATCTCTCAATAGAATAAATCTGACCAATATTTCAATCTCTCAATAGAACAAATCTGACCAATATTTCAATCTCTCAATAGAACAAATCTGACCAATATTTCAATCTCTCAATAGAACAAATCTGACCAACATTTCAATCTCTCAATAGAACAAATCTGACCAACATTTCAATCTCTCAATAGAATAAATCTGACCAATATTTCAATCTCTCAATAGAACAAATCTGACCAATATTTCAATCTCTCAATAGAACAAATCTGACCAATATTTCAATCTCTCAATAGAACAAATCTGACCAATATTTCAATCTCTCAATAGAACAAATCTGACCAACATTTCAATCTCTCAATAGAACAAATCTGACCAATATTTAAATCTTCCAATTGCTTTGAACACTCAGTCGTTTGCCTGAGTCACTTTTGCAGTGATATATTTGCTGGACAACACCATAAATACAAAGTAGCTAGGTCTAAATCCAGAGGGTCACACATATCATTGTTTATTATCGTCATATTGCCTGGCCCTAAAACTTGCTCTACGGTAAATCACTAAGTCATTTTAGACATAATAGTGTGACTTTCTGCAAAGCTGCTTTAAAATGACATGCATTGTGAAAAACACTTTACGAATAAATTTGACTATAATTTGAACTGTAGCTTGAGCTATAACGCATATCCTGGATTTTGGTGTATTTCCTGCTGTCAGACACCAATGATAAATATTCTGCATCTGTGTTTGAGAAGGTCAGAGGTGTGGAGTTGCGTGCCGACTTCACACACATCGAAAATACAAATCTGTGTGTTTGAGATGCATCACAGACCGTTACTGTCTAGACTGCATATATACACGAACACCAACATTGGACAGCATGAGTCAGACGATTAAAGAGAGGAGAAAACTCTGTTTTTTTTCCTTCTAGATTAAACGTCTCGATTTGTTAAACGGAGAAGACATGCATGAGAATATGAGGGTGGTTTACTTATGCAACACCAGAGAAGCAGGAGACTAAATACAAATCTGTCCTGAAGAATAAATTGAGATCTTAAAGAGAACTCATTTGTGATTTTCCTTTCCTGAGGGTGTTTTCATACTGTGCTTCATTCTTCCCAGAGAACAGACAGCTTTACAAAAGCACCAGTTATGCTGAACAGCATCAGGTCAGAGGAAGGAGTTTGAAAAAGAGCTGCATAGAGGCGAGTGTAAGTGTGTGTTTGTGCATGGACTCGTCTAGTCATTGTTGCTGAGTTGTGCTTTCCATGTCCCGTCTCCCTCCCATCCTCGTCGAGTGGTGACGTACGGGCGCTGTAGGATGGACGACCATGGTACTCATTAAGATCGGGAGCGATAGAGAAAATGGGAAAAGAGAAAGAGCAGAGAGGAGATAAAGCGTTTGCTTCTTTAGAGTTGTTCCTCTTCGTTATTTTCACTGACCTCTTATTCTCTGTGTTTCTCTCATCTTGCAGCGTAAATATGTGATGCGTTAGAGCTGAATGCATTCAGAGCCAAATGAGATTTCAGAGGACAATGGAAAGGTAAACTCTTGCTGTTGGGTTGTGAGATCATGCCGATGTTTAATAATATTAGCTGACACTTTTTTTAATCAAAAGCAACTTAATTGTCTTTACACTTCAAAAAAAAAATTTGTTACTCATTATTTTTGTCTTTTTTTTCAGTCTACACATTCTCAAATCTACTTGAGACATAAAATGACTTAAAGGTGCCATATACAATAATTGAGGTAACAATATACGAAAAATGAGCTACACGCATCAAAAGAATGAGAAGAAATAAGTGCAAAGATGTCATTAAAAAACTGACAAGTTATAGTGCTGCCGAGATATTAACCTGAATTAGCATGCTAAATTACTAGCCCCGGCCCGGCAGGTATCGTAATACCAGTTCCGGCCATGGGAGGCGGTATGCGGACGGGCAACGTTAGCACCAGCCAAACTGCAATACGCGAGTGAGTCGCGCTCGCGCCGGCTTGTGTGTACTTGAACCTGATGTCAGTCGTGTGGAAATACAGCCAATTACTACATTTCAGTTCAGGGAAGAGTTCAAAAAATGATTGGTCGACATTATGCATGAGGAATACATTTTGGTAAGTTGTAGCATACTGTATCTTTCAACAGAGTTCATGTTCTTTTTCCAGCTAGTAGAGACGATCGGTTCACGTGCGCTAGGGATCTGTAGTGTAACATGTACAAGCGCCAAAACGGTATTTATTCTTTGAATTGCGTAATATAATTGACAGAATCTGAGAGCTTAACTAACCTGCTTGCTAAGTGTCAATTGCGTGTGTCTCACGGTGAATTCACGGCGCTAGCTTGATCAACATCAGCGAATGCTGTCTGTCAAATTAATTCACTAACAATAAAAGTGTAATATGAACAAAACGAATACCATAAACTTCAAATAATTGCCCAAGCTTTTATTTTCCCATACCGTCGAAATGCACCAGCTTGTTTTTGAGATCTATGAGGCGGTCTTCATCATTTAGTTTTGAGTTTCATAGTGTTTAGTTTAGTTCACTCTAGTGTTTAGTTCATTGAGTCTCTGATCTCTAAAAATCTCCAAATGTTCCACGTGAAACTGCGGTCTTCCAATCTTTTTTTATCATGTCAAATGATTTGAATAACATGCGCGATGGTAGGAGCACAAGTCATTTTTTGGAGGTATACTGCCCCCATCTGTTATGGAATATGGAGTAGGATTTGATTTTTTAAATAAAGCCTAAATAATACGCAAGTTAACATGATTTTAATGGGGAAAAACTTTTCTTAAATACAGTTTTAAAACGGTCACCATGGCAACCCTAAAATGACTGTAAAAATGATGATCCAAACAGCTTTACAGTTCAAAGAATCAAAAGTATTAATGTAAGTATTTGTATAAGCTTCACGCTTCTGGTTTTAAGTCCTCCCGCAATTTGCCCCATTCACTTTCATTGTATGTGGTGCATCATAACCTTGATTTTTACTTTTTTTTAAAGGAAACGAGGTGCGAGTCATATATTTTTTGTGTTAACCACATTATGCCATAAACGCTCTTGATTGAGCTTACCTTGTATTAAACCAGGAATATTCCTTTAAAGGTGCTGTTTTTTCACTCTACTAAAGCATAAAAATACCATAATATGTTTGCAGATATTTAGGAGTTCACATACTCGTTTCTCTGAAAAACTCTTCCATGGCCAATTATTTTACTTTGAAATCTGCTTTCCGTGTCGGAATGTCTGTTTTTGTTTTGGTCTGTATGACTCCGCCCACTGCCAGTGTCAGCCAATAGTATTTCGACACCGCGGGATGCCAGAAACACAGCGCGCGATTTTTTTCTTTGTTATTTAAAGAGCGCATTAGTAATGTGCACCTATAGGCGGGTCCACAACTGTTTATTACACACACACACACTGGACGCACAGCAGCACACAAACATGGCAAATATTACAAATAAAAAGATTGCAATGTAAAAGATTAATATTGTGTACATAAAGATATGGTGGAATCCGGCTGCTCTGCTTGAGTTTTAACCACCCACACACACACACACACACACACACACACACAGCTTTAACCTCACACACGAGCAGATCTGTTTGCTCTCTTGAGAAGCGTTCAGTCTTTCCGCTTGCAAATTCCGCCATGTAAATAGCGAATCCGTCATGGCACGAGCGCAAATGCCTTTTAAAGGGAATGGGAGACGAGACTCTGATTGGTTTAGACTTTTAGACCATGCGCCTGGAGCACCGAGCATTCCCCGTCGTTAGACTACGCGCTTAGATCGTTAAAATAGGGCCCTGCACCTTTAATTCGACAGTGTAAAGATGCCTTTGCAGTTTGACCTATTACAGGAAAAGTGGCCCTGGATCGACGTCATCGTAGATGTTTGCGCATTGTGGGCTTGAATCTACAACCTTTGCTTTACCATCCTGAAACTTCCTCAGAAATTCAAGGACACAGCAGCTCGTATCATAACTCACAGACGCTTTTGTTTGGAGGAAGTCTGCGATGTCGTAGGAAAACCTAGGAGGGTTTTGGGTTCACCCAGGCCTGATGACAGTTAATTCCTGGAATTGAGTTTTGAGCTGATCATTGTATGCATGACCTGCAGCAGTCATAACATTGCACACTTGATCCACTATTAACCTGACACCTTATCCAACTCATCTCGCCTGTCCTCCTCAAACACACTCTTATGGACACATCACATTTTGAGTGGCTTAACCTTTATCACCAGGCCCGTGTCTGACATAACGGAGTGTAAATGGAAGAGGGCAGGTCGGTAATGAGTCAGCTTTAATGAATTAATAGCCTGTTTTTGCTCTGTGCGCGCTATTCGCCGACTCTCGCTGTCCCTCTAATGCATGCATCTCTCTCTCTCTCTCTCTGTATTCCCGGCGTATGAAAATCAGCCTTGAAAATCTTTTTGTTCATCAAATGCCGTACAGAGAAGTTCTCAGCTATTCACAAACCGCACCTCAATTATCCTGTCTCTCCTCCTCTGCCCTCATCAATTATGCATACTGTATATTAAATACCTCACATTTGCACATCCGCTGATTTGCATAATTTCTCGGCGTCCCAGTTGACAGAAGAGCCGAAACCGGGTGAGAGGGTGACGCCATTGAACTCTGTTGTTTCCTTCACCTCTGTCTTGCTAATCTTAAAGAAATATGCCTGTGCTTAGCATCTGTGCCGTAGACGATCGATTTAACACGTCCCTTGATGCATCGGTTTGGATGCGTTTAAACCAATAAGGAACACAATGAGATAAACACAGGCAATAAACATTTGAAATATGCAACTATCACAGTGTTTTGATGTGTTGTGCTCTAAAACTGCAGCTGTCCAAGCTATAAGCGATTGATAATTTATAGCAGGCAAACTGTACCATTTAAAAATGAAACGGTTTGTAACTATTTTACTTCCATAACGTAATGTATTTATGAGTGAAACAGGATATTCAATGTTGGAGAAATGTTGCAAACGTTTTTAACGGCATAATGTGCACTGAAGCGTTCACAAAAACACCAGGAACATGTATTATGAAAGTTTATAGGATTAGTTTTCATTCCGTATTGATTTAAACCCAGAATATTCCTTTTATTTTGATGTTGTGTATGATTGTGAATTCTGTGTCTGACGTTTTATGTCCTGAGAGAGGTTTGGTATTACATTACTGCGCATAAGCTCTTGACATGAGGACAGTGTTGTGTGTGAATGACAGTATTATGTTGCTGTGAGAGAGATTTATTGGCTAGATAAAGAGGACACAAGAGAGGCTGAGCTGACTGAAGTCTGTAATGTGCTCAAGGGTGATTGGTTTTCATTTTCTCTCCTCCCAGCGAATGCGTGGAGGAGTAATGGCTTTAAAATACTGCTGTGTGTTTGAGCCAGTGAGGACTGTGCAGCCCGAAGCCTGTCTCGATCCCTTTGCCACCATCCATCTGAGATCTAAGGTACTGGGGAACACTTGGGGATGCTCAAACACGGAGAATATGACACGTGTGCTAACCACCATCAACCGATGGAATATGCTGTGCGAAGCTACAAGATTCACAGCCAATTTGAACATATTTAGTGGGGTTTTCCAAGTCAAGAATCACTGTAAAAGGGTTTGAACAAACCCCCAATCTTACGTCTTTGCTCATCGTTTATGTTAAATCCATTTATCAAGTGATCAGACAGATTTTCTGAGTGAAGAAAATCACATTTAGATTTGAGGTCCTCCTGAAGCCAATCATTTTATCCCTTAAAACTCACCTTTGATCACCAAAATTACACACTTAAAGGTTTTTTCTTCTTCTTAGAAATAAAAAAACTTAATGCCTTAAAATATCTTGAATGTAACTCGACACCCCTGCCTCATTTATTATACGCGGTTCTATTAATATGCAAATGAGCCCTGCCTCCACTCACTCAAATCGACTGGTTGACGATCTCACGTTGATCTGATTGGTTACAAGGTCGTTTGTGACGTCAGAAACACCACCGATTTCAAACCGTGTCTTTGGTTTACTGCAGTTTTAAGCAGAAAATACTCAGGAATGCTGTCAACTTATGAATTTACACATGGTTTGTCTTAAAGCATATTTAAACACCACATAGACAAACAACATTACAAGATTTTCAAAAACAGGAAAACAGGATTTTCACTGGGACTTAAAGGAAGGACCAGAGTCAAAACTAGAGAACAGAACAGTGGTGGGAGCAGTCTTCCTAGATTTACGCAAAACCTTTGATACAGTGAACCACAAGGTACTGATACACAAAGCTGGGCAAATATGATATTTCAATAAATGCCCAAAATTGGATAAAATCTTATTTGATAAGTCGAAATCAATGTGTGCAAATAAATGGAACTTCGTCAACGTCTCTTGACTCCACTGTGGGAGTACCACAAGGATCGATTTTAGGGCCTCTATTGTTTTGCTTATATATTAATGACCTGCCTTTGATCTGCAAGGGTACAAACATTGTTATGTATGCAGATGACACAGTTTTATATACCCATGGGAGAAGTGCAATAAAAGTAGCCAAAAAATTAACAAATGTTATGAGCAAGGTCAGTGACTGGTTATATGACTCATGCCTTACATCGAATGTTGAGAAAACTGTAACTATGTTTTTTACAAACCGGTCTAAACTTAATACTTATCCGGAAGTTTTAGTAAATGGCCAATATATAAAACATGTAGATACTTTTAAGTATCTGGGGGTAACTCTAGACTCGATGCTTAATTTCAAAGGTCATGTTAAAATATGCGCAATAAATTGAAATTTAACTTAGTAAATTATAGATATATAAGAAATTCTCTCACCACTGTTGCATCCAGCACATATTTAAATGCGATGATTATTTCTCACCTCTTGTACTGCATCACATCCTGGTCTCATAGAAACCCATAGAATCCCTGAATAAAGACTGTCTCAAGATTCATGATAAAAAAACTCGTCACTATCAATCACTGTAATTATATTGGTCAAATATGAGCTACTTAGTCTAGATAATTTAATAAAACACTCGAATGTGTCTTTGATACATAAAATCATATATAGTGCTACTGCTCCCCCTCTGAAAAAGTTTATAACACTTTGCTCTGAAAAAACAGAGCGATTAACAAGAAGTGTCACAAGGGGGGAGTGTAACCTCCCTCACCGTAAAACTAAATTTGGGAGCTCCTCTTTCTCAAACATCGCTATGAGTCAGTGTAATACGCTCCCCACGGAACTTATTTCATGCACAGATTTTAACACATTTTCAGGCTTGTTAAAGAGTTGGTTGCTAAGTAAGCAAGTTTGCACACATTGTTAAAGGATTAGTTCACTTTTGAAAAAACTTTTGCTAATAATTTACTCGCCCCCATGTCATCCAAGATGTCCATGTCTTTCTTTCTTCAGTCGAAGAGAAATGAAGGTTTTTGATGAAAACATTCCAGGATTTTTCTCCATATAATGGACTTCAATGGGGTCCAAACGGTTCAAGGTCCAAAAGAGAGTTAATAACAGTTTCAGACGCAGCTTCAAATGTCTTTAAACGACACCAGACGATGAATAAGGGTCTTATCATGCGAAACGGTCGGTTATTTCAAAGCTTATTCCAAAAATGTAACTTTTCTAAGGACAAATGCTATCCTTGCTCTATTCTGTGAGGCGCGTTTGTAACGTCACGTAATACGTAATTACGTTCAAAAGGTCACGGGCGACGTAGCCGGAAGTACAGAATCAAAATCGTCCGACATCGTTGTTTTAACTTTTAATTCCTTTTTTGTAAACGGCGTTTGAGTTAGTTTGCACGTTCAACCTATGCGTTCAACTTGTAAACACTGACTCTGTACTTCCGGCTACGTCGCCCGTGACCTTTTGAACTTAATTACGTATTACGTGACGTTACAAACGCGCCTCACGGAATAGAGCAAGGCTAGCATTTGTCCTTAGAAAAGTTACATTTTTGGAATAAGTTTTGAAATAAGCGATCGTTTCGCATGATAAGACCCTTATTCATCGTCTGGTGTCGTTTAAAGACATTTGAAGCTGCATCTGAAACTGTTATTAACTGTCTTTTGGACCTTGGACCATCTGGTTCCCATTGAAGTCCATTATATGGAGAAAAATCCTGGAATGTTTTCATCAAAAACCTTCATTTCTTTTCAACTGAGGAAAGAAAGGCACGGACATCTTGGATGACACGGGGGTGAGTAAATTAACAGCAAAAGTTTTTTCAAAAGTGAACTAATCCTTTAATTTTGTGTGTGTGTGTGTGTGTGTGTGTGTGTTGTCCGGATTGTGCTATACTGTGTTTAAGATGCTGTTATATTGTTTATGTGTTTGTTGGAGAGGGGTGAAACCAAGAGTAAATTTGGCTGATGGTCTCCCTGTTTCTGTATTGCTACCTGTATAATTGTATCACTCTTTTCATAATCATGTGCAATTTTAATTTTAATTTTAAATTTGTTATACCTGCCCAGGGACTACAGGTGGAAATTAGCAAATGCTGCTACAACCTGGCCCAGCCAAGACATATTCTCTTGTTTTAACAAGTTTAATGTTTATTGTGCATTGTCCCTGTTTCAAATAAATAATTTCCATTCCAATATAATCAACCACAACAGCTAGTTTTCAACACCATGATTGGTAAACCAATGAGATGGGAGGAGTTGCCACTATGTGTTCCCATAAATAGAAAACTAGTGAAAATGCCTTGTAGTTTGTCCTGTTCGCAGATAGTTTGGAACCGAACTCAGATTAACATGGCAGGGATCATATTTATCACTTTTTTCTTTACCGTCACACCTTGTTAGGACTCGGTGTAACAGAGCCTTTAGATGTGTTGGTTTTATATTAGCAACTGACAGCGATGATGCATTGCAGAGCTAGCTTGCTGGTTTTCTAATGTGAGTATTAGCATGCAGTGATTTTAGCGTCCCTGAGATGCGACTGAGGCAGAGACAGAAAGCGCGCGCTGGTGTTTGAGAAGAGGACTGGCAGCTGTCCAACAAATAAAGTCATTTTTTAAAGCTGCTGCCAAAATAAGCCCACTAATACATGCTCATTAGGAGCCGTGCAAATAAACCAGGACAACAAGACTCCAGCGCTTCTGGGAATCAGGCGGTGTTTAAGGGCGGTGTCTCAGTAGTCAAGTCACCTTTATTTGTAGTGCTTAATACAATACAGATTGTTTCAAAGCAGCTTTACAGTGAAAATTAGGAAAGTAATGATCACTGATGCAAACAGAATTCTATGGACGCTTGTTTCTGCCACAGAATAAAACATTTTTAAAGATAATCGCAACCTTTATTTCACAATTTCGAGTTTACTTTCACGATTCCAACTTTATAACACTCAGTTCTGACTTTATATCTCCAAAAAATTAAAAAATAAATAAAGTCAGAATTGCGATATACTGTATAAACACAATTGCGAGAAAAAACGTCTGAATTGTGAGTTAATATTATGCAATTCTGAGATAGAAGGTCAGAATTGTGAGATGAAAAGTCAGGATTACAATAAAAATTTTGAAAAGATAATTGCAACCTTTTATTTCACAATTGCGAATTTACATCTCACGATTCCAACTTTATAACATGCAATTCCAAATTTATATCATGCAATACTGACTTTATATCACACAATTCTGACTTTATAACGCAATTCCGACTTTATATCACACAATCGCGACTTTATATCACTCAATCGCGACTTAATATCACACAATTGCGACTTTATCACACAATTCCGACTTTATATCATACAATTGAGACTATATCACGCAATTGAGACTTAATATCTCACAATTGAGACTTTATATCACGCAATTGAGACTTAATATCACACAATTGCGACTTTATATCACACAATTGTGACTTTATATCACACAATTGAGAATATATATCGCAATTGAGACTTAATATCACACAATTGCGACTTTATATCACAATTGAGACTTAATATCACACAATTCTGACTTTATATCACACAATTGCGACTTTATATCACAATTGAGACTTAATATCACACAATTCTGACTTTATATCACACAATTGCGACTTTATATCACAATTGAGACTTAATATCACACAATTCTGACTTTATATCACACAATTGCGACTTTATATCACAATTGAGACTTAATATCACACAATTCTGACTTTATATCACACAATTGCGACTTTATATCACACAATTGCGACTATATCATATGCAATTCTGACCTTTATATCTTTATATCTCCAAATTCTGAGAAATAAAGTCAGAATTGCGAGATATAAACACAATTGCGTGATAAGCCGGAATTGCGTGTTATAAAGTCGCAATCACAAGATGTAAACTCGCAATTGTGAAATAAAAGGTTGCAATTATCTTAAGTTTTATTGTAATAAAGTTCATATCACGCAATTCTCCGAATTGTGAGATAAAAAGTCGTGATTACCTTTTCTATTTTTTATTCTGTGGTGAAAACAAGCGTCCATAGAATTTAGTTCTACTCTAAAGCAGCTCTAAAAAGACAGTAGTGTTAATTATTTAATTCAGTGTTGAATTATTTCAGGTTAGTAACTGTATAAAGTTAATTGATTATGAAATGTGTTCAATTCAGCTATAAAGCCGCTCTGGAGAAACAGTGATGTCATCATTCAGCTCAGTTCAGTTCTTTCCCAATATTGTCAGTGCAGTCAATGATATTTCTGAATATTTGGTGTCCTCAAGCTCAGTCGGGGGACTAGTTCTCCTCTGGCAAACAAACAAACATTTAATGGTGTGATTATGACTCCAGGTTGCATCACAAATCAGACTGTGGATTGCTCTAATTCAGAATATTTCATCCAGCTTCTTCTGCTTAAAGGAAGTAATACACATTCCTAGTCTTATTGTGCAATATTCATGTTCATCTTCAAAAGGACAAAATGTTTGGCTTTGGCTTCATAATCTTGCCCAGCAAAATCTAATAACTTGCTCTGCCTCACAGCTTTGCTTTTTAAAAGCCTATCAATACGTCACATTACGTGAGTAAAATGAGTGTTTCATGGATAGTGTTATTTTTTATACAGTTTTTATTAATAGTTTCTGTATAATTTTATAGAGAACTATAGTAATATAGAGAAATATGTATTTTTTTTAATTATTTACATTTTAATGTTTCATATTTCCAAGCTAGTTAACAAAAGCACAGCTGCATGTACTAAAGTTTTTATCCAAGAGACTATCACTGTGCTGATAAGTGCACAGCAATTACTTTTAAAGGATAGTAATTATAGTCTTAATCATGTTCGATCAATCGTCAGCCGAACCACCGTCTCTACTCCTCAGCACAATGACCCTAAAAACACTCACACATACCAGAAAACCTTTTCAATTACCAAATTATAGAACATTAAACACTAACAAATCTTCCCTACATTAATATCAAGCAAAACACATTAAATAACACTTTATATATGATCTAATTGTGTAGTTAAATTTAACAGCTGACAGATATTCAACATAATTCACATGCGAGTGTCTAACAGAAGGACAGACAAAACCAGTGAAATATCGTATTACCATTTTCTAAACTATAGTGAATAAACTGTGATAATGTGAGAAATTTTGAAGGTGGCTGAATAAATTTGCATTATATTTTGCAGTATGTTCCCATATATTTTTGTTCCGTAAGGGTAGTCTTTATGCCATATGGCTGGAAAGTGTCAGTGCGGCTGTAGTATAGCAAGGTCTTGATTTGCGAAATCAAATTCTCTGACTAAAGCGGCAGTGAATAAGCCATCAGGCACCACGCTTCATAAAAGCTCATGTGCTCGTAGAGGCTGAAAGCGTGAGTAGGGTTTCATTTGAGCGGAGTAATGAGCTATTAATGGTGCTTTAAGGGCTTTCTCGTAGTGTTTGCTTTACGGCATTTGATTTGTTTGTTTGTGTTGCACCCGACCGCCTGCAGAGCTGAGACATGTCTGTCTCTCACAACAGTGCAGCTACATGCTACATTTATCTGAAGGAGAGTGGATGGCTAGTGCAAAGAAATTGCAGTTAAAATTGAGATTTTAATTATATGTCTGGAAATGGACGGTCAAGTTGAGTGCATTGCAATGCGGGAAACGGTTTCCGTAACGCTGCACATTTTGGGTATTACTCGAGTAAATGTAGATACTGTCAACCAGTCTTATCTTAGTATCATTGAGATACTATTACAGTTGTTTTGTAAGTTTCAGTTAACTATAGGGCTGTCAAAATGGCTGATAAGCTCAATTTGAATTTCTTTCCTAAATTCCAGTTATATTCGATTAGAGGAAAATAGTCCTGTGTTGTCTCCTATAACCACAAGAGGACGCAAGCGAGCGCAATAAGCAAATATAAACCAAGTCAAGTTAAGTGAAATTAAATGACATTCACTTTTTAAAGTTGAAACAGTTGTTCTTAAATTAAATATAATTTATTTAATGTGCATGCAAGGAAAACTGAACTAAGCTGAACGATGACATCACGGTTTTCTGCAGAGCGGCTAGATATATAAATTAACTAAACTTTCTTACAAACAAAATTAACCATCACTGATCTTACTTAAGCCGGACTGTGACGCTATTTTCTTCTAGAAACAAACTTTGTTGCATTATTTTATCACTGTAAAGCTGCTTTGAAAAAACATGTATTGTAAAAAGCGCTATATCAATAAAGGTGCCTTGACTTGACTGGATAAGCTAACACACCAACAATTCGAATGCACAGTTTTTGCAATCAAATGTGCACCTTTTTTTTAATTCGACGAATATTGGAAATTCGAATTTATATTCGACAGCCCTAGTCAACTATAATAACCCTGCTGTGCACAGTATGCACACTGCACCAAGTATGTGCCAGCTAGTATGCCATTCAAAGCCCATGTGTTAATGTATATATAAAGTGCACCTGGGGAGGGACTGAGTGTGAATGATTTCTATAAAGCTGTTAGTGTAAATTGCGTATAGCGGGACCCTCAGGAGGCGTGCGCTCGCTCTGACAGCAGGAACGCTGGCCAAGCGAGACAGGACATCTCTTATGGGAGGGAAAATTATATTAGCCTTCGCTGCTGCTGTGATTATCATATATATTAGTGCACGGTGGGTTATGGCTGCGGGCTGCTGGAACGGAGGCTGCTTTAATGTGCAAGCGTCATGCACACTAGGGCAGAGACTACAACACCAGGACTGCAGGAACAAACCACACTTACCAGAGGTGGAGACCTACACGGCCATTAGCATATCTACATTACTGTCACTCTCTGGTCCAGACCCCTTAGTGAGCTGCCTATACAGAGCATTTTACCATACATAATTAGTAGGGCTGGGTAAAAAATATTGATTTCTCGAATTTAATCAATTTTTACCAACCAATATAGATTCTTAAAGGAGAACTCCGGTCAATTTTAACATTGAGCTAATTTTTTTGTACATCTGGAGTGCTGTCAGTACAGACAAAAACGGCAAACATCGGTGTTGCCTACGCCGTGTTATCGTCTTTTTAAAATTTGGGCATGTTCAGAACCTGCTTTTAGCCTCTTAACATCCTTGATTTGTCATTACGAGTGCACATCCATGTGAGTGGTGTTATTACGGTCAATCTGACTGCAGTAGATGTGAAAGATATGAATACAGCCAGCTCACATACCTCTATTTGCTTCCTGTTTTCGGTCGAAGCCAAAAGTAGTCGATTGTCGAGTTCACGCGCGCGATCATTGGTGAATATCATCCCAAACCTACCACTTTGTGGTGTTCTGAGAGTATCAACTCAAATGGATAGTTCATCCAAATCAGATGGACGAGGAGATCAACAATCGACTACTGTGGGCTTCGACCGAAAACAGGAAGCAAATAGAGGTATGTGAGCTGGCTGTATTCATATCTTTCACATCTACTGCAGTCAGATTGACTGTGGTCACTCTTAATAACACCACTCACATGCATGTGCACTCGTAATGACAAATCAAGGATGTTAAGAGGCTGTACTGACAGCACTCCAAATGTACAAAAAATGAGCTCAATGTTAAAATTGACCGGAGTTCTTCTTTAAATCCAAGAATCGATTAGGTTTAAAAACCCAATGGGGATTGCAACACAAAAGGAAGATTAGTTTGGTGGACTTTTCACTAAATATTTTGTGTGTGCTGTCTATTTTTATGCTTATTATAGTATTGCAATGTCAACTTAGGGCACATTTACACATCGTCGGGTATTTAGAGAAACAAATATTTCCCCCCCGTCCGTTTTCAATAATAACATCGTTTTCAAAAAAGCTGTCATTTACATCAACCCGCATAAATACGCCGTCGAGCGCCATCATTACTCTGCCAAACTGGGCGCTCACATGACGTGAGGCATTTTCTGGCGCATAGTGTGACATTTGAGAACCCCGTTTCTCCCCGTTTATCAGAAATCTCCACTTTGGCCGGAGTTTTTAAAAATAATTGTTTTCTGTCAAACCTGCAGAGAAATATCTGCGTCTCCCCTTCATGTAAACGGGGCATTAGTGACATGCTAATGCAAAAATATTGTAATTGGTTGTGCGCAAATCTGTCACTTCTCACCTCACTGCTTATTTGAATTAAGTCCTACTTTTTTCATGACCGGATCCGTCCAAATTGCATTGTCAAGATGCATGCATGCAGTTCTTTGTAGAGCTAGCACACACTCTCACACACACATACTTGCAGTCATGTTATGGTCACCATAGCAGTAATGATGGCTCAGGGCTGGTGGGCAGCTGCAGGTTGTGGTTTTCATATTCTGTGTGTTTGTGTGTGATGAGCTGCTCCAAGGTTTGTGCTGGGTCACTGCACACTTTTAGCAGAGTGCTTTCAAAACTCCGTCCTGTTCTCTCTCTCTCTCTCTGTGACGTGCAAATCAGAGGGAAATCAAAGACAGAGTAGGAAGAAGAGGCTGGTGATGCCGTTCATCATCTCCAGTTGCTGTCTCCTCTGTAATTTTTGCAGTGCCAGAGGTGCGAAGCGAGGAAAATATGCGGTTTTAAAGAAGCCGAGCTGCTGGAAGCATGACTGCCGTGCCTCACAGACTTTTTTCTCATTTATTAAAGAGTTAGTTCACCCAAAAATGACATTTCCGTCTTTTGCTCACCTTCAAAACATCGACAAAATCAATTTTTGCTAATGTTTTACTTAAAGCCTTTATGCAAAATGCATTATAAAGGCATTCTTAGTGTATGTTATAATGCATTTGATGCATTCAAAGTAAAAAAATCTCTGCATCTGAAATTGGTTGTTTGCAATGTGTTTCAATACCTTATACTTTCTAAAGGTGTAACAATGAATAGATGGTTACAGTTATTCATGAGATCATACAATGCATTATAAGGCATACTTGATGCATTAAAAATACCTTCCATATAGATAAAGGCTTTAAGTAAAGCGTTCCCTCGTTTTATTGATGTAAATATAGTGAACTGGCATGAGACAGAAGACCGCCTTATGAAATATTTAGAAATAAAAAGCACATTAAAATCATTGTGATATTAATAATGTTGCTTCATCAGCATGAATTTATTTCTAAACTCATTGCTCGTAAAGCACCATCAAACAGTATTTATGTAGCAAATCCAGGCTACATTTTAAGATGACTGTGGGGTGTGTTTGTTATTGCATCACGTCTTGCTGTTCTTGCTCCATGAATATTGCATTTTTAAGCTAAGTGTCTTATTATCTCCATCGTCTTTTGTGTTTTGCAGTCATTCAGGGTTTTATGCGAACTGAGGGTGAGTAAATCATGACAGAATTTTCATTTTGCATGAACTATGTCTTTAATGCCTGTGGCTGTGAATATCACGACCCAGCCGGCATCAGTGACTGCGATTACATGTCCAAGGATAATCCCACATTATTCCCCAGATCTCAGTTCTCAAATCCCATTTATTCCTACTGATTGAGTCATTTTGGAGAATAAGCTGTTTATATGCCCTTTCAACGTCCCTGTTATGAATCAGCCCTTTATCCGGGGAAGAATCTGCCTATTCAAAGCACTGAAAGATGCCAATCTTTATCAGAACCATCTGGTGTTTATTGTGCAGACACACACATATATTGCGCTCTGTTCGTTGAGCTGAAAAGGTGAAAATGTAAAATGTCTGACTTTAAACGACCTGTAGATGTTCAGAGAGGCATTCAGAATCCACGAGTTTCCCCTTTATGAAATAGCCAGGATCTAAATGAGAGGTTATTCAAATACTGTAAACGGCACGCTGCCGTTGCGTGAAGCATGTGATGACGGAAATATTGCAGGATGATGTGAGGAGAATATAGATGTGCTCATAAATGCATGCGCTTTGATTTTGTGTGTGTGATGTACCTCTTTCACCTCCAAAAGAATTGAATGGAGGGTATGTGTAGAAACTGTGAACGCATCTATCCATCCAAACACACACACACACACACACACACACACACACACACACACACACACACACACACACACACACACACACACACACACACAGGCATTTCATCTCTCTCTTTTTTCTGTAAGGCACCTTAAGAGTTGGTGTGTCGAAAAAAGCAGCAGGAAATCAGATTTGGGACGCTAGTCTGTTGTACCTTCATTGAGTTTGCCTGTTCTTTCTGCTCTATCTATCTATCTATCTATCTATCTATCTATCTATCTATCTATCTATCTATCTATCTATCTATCTATCTATCTATCTATCTATCTATCTATACAGCAGGAAATCTGTCTGTTCTGCTTCTCCCTCCATTCCTCCCTCGCTCCCTCCATCCAATTATTCATTATCCCTCTCTCCATCCATCCATTCATCCATTCCTCACTCTCTCCATCCATCCATCCATTCATCCCTCACTCTCTCCATCCATCCCTCCATTCATCCCTCACTCTCTCCATCCATCCATTCATCCATTCCTCACTCTCTCTCCATCCATCCATCCATCCATCCATCCCTCACTCTCTCCATCCATCCATCCCTCCCTGGCTCTCTCCATACCTCACTCTCTCTATCCCTCCAACCATCCCTCGCTCTCTACATCCATCCATCCCTCTCTCTCTCTCTCCATTCATCCCTCATGCTCTCCATCCATCCATTCATCCATCCCTCGCTCTCTCCATCCATTCATCCATCCCTCACTCACAACATCCATCCCTCTCTCTCTCCATCCACCCCTCCATTCATCCCTCACTCTCTCTCCATCCATCAATCCCTTGCTCTCTCCATTCATCCATCCCTCACTCTCTACATCCATCCCTCTCTCTCTCCATCCACCCCTCCATTCATCCCTCACTCTCTCTCCATCCATCAATCCCTCACTCTCCATCCATCAATCCCTTGCTCTCTCCATCCATCCATCCCTTGCTCTCTGCATCCATCCATCCCTCGCTCTCTCCATCCATCGGTTGTAGGCGTGTCGTGATGATCCACAGTCAGGTGCTTTTCAGCTCAGCGAGGGGGAGATGAAGAGGACTCTGGCTCTCAGTATTAGCTAATGCGATTAGCTGCGTCTCACAATCAGCCGCACTGAATGCATGTTGTAATTACTGCACCTCAATGAGGAAGGTGTGTGTGAAAGATTAATGCAGGTGAGTGGCAGGCTGTGATAGATACGCTCTGCTAACACGCTCTCGGCAGCCAGACGTGTTTGTTTGCGAATGGGACTGCACACGTGACCCGAACCCCACAGATACGACAAATGAGGTCTGAGCTGGCGTTCAGGGACTGTAATGCTCTAAAACTGTTTATATTTTTCTTGTTAATATTATTTTTTGACAATCCTAAGGATTCTTGATATGGAAGATCCATAAATCCACATTACTGGTTGGCATAATTAAATTAGTGGCTTATGTTAAATTATGTGAAAACTTTTTGTGAAGTGTAAAACCCTGACAGGCTTTTGTGACTCTTGTTATATTGATATCAGCAGACAAATTAGTCATGAAAACCAGACAGAAAACAACAATAATGCACAACCTCTCTGGGCTTTCTGTCATTATTTTTTTTGCAAAATTCTGCTTTGGTGCCAGACTGGATTTGAAATCTCTGTACTATTCTAGGTCTTTTGTCTCATGAAATCAGCACGACATATTTCCACACAGGATTTCTCACAGCTTCAGTTCCATACTGAAAATCAATGGATATGCGGATTGACTCCAGCTGAAGCTCTGCCCGTTCATTTAGCTCAGATTCAAGGCGCTTCTCGCTTTTTTCCACTCAGTTTGAGTCTGCCTTATGCCTTCACATTTTCTTTTAGGTCTGTAATGGAGCGACATCAGACGTACGCAGCTAAGAGGGAATGTTGGCCGTGAATTACAATGTGGCGTGATTACAAAGGTAGAAGGGGCCTAAATAAAGAATAAAAGCTATGGAATTATGTGTGTAATAATTCTAAAACATCAGAAATGTTGGTGCAAAAGTTATTTAGGACCTTATGATGTCCACGATGTAACAATCCAGTCATAAAAATGGAATTTATTGTATAATGTTGAATGTCATTAAATTTGGCAAAAGTTTAAATGAATAAATCAAAAGTAGGGCTCTACACTTGATCAAATTGCGTTATGGACTAGTGTCTGTGAATATTTAAGCGCAAAAGACTTTTTTTCAGCATCTGCCATCTCACTATATGAACCCTAAAAAAATCAACTTAAAATGATGCTGAAAATAATATTACTATTGAACAGCACAATGTCAAAGTAATAACAACAATAATACTAACTCAATTTGTTAAAAAATATTTTTTTAAGCAATATCACCAATATAAAACAATTGCATTTTCAAAAATGTTTTAAATTGTTTTGCATTTCAATTGATAAGGCTCAATTGATTGTCACATGACAGATGCAATGAACGGACCGTTCATGAATGACCCATCACTATTGTGGATAATAAAGGAACTAAACTGATCTAAAGTAAAGCTACTCAACACGGTTTCTCTGAAACATCAAGTTTGGTCAATAAATGAGATGGTCCTCACTGCAGAACATGAAATCCATGGGGAGGAGTCACATCCAGATCCAACTCCTCTCACCTTACATAAACCTAAACCTACCCAGCCCCACCCCCTGATCCCTAAACCCACCCCTAAATCTACCCAGCTCCACCCCCTGATCCCTAAACCCACCCCTAAACCTACCCAGTCCCACCCCCTGATCCCTAAACCTACCCAGCCCCACCCCCTGATCCCTAAACCCACCCCTAAACCTACCCAGCCCCACCCCCTGATCCCTAAACCCACCCCTAAATCTACCCAGCTCCACCCCCGATCCCTAAACCCACCCCTAAACCTACCCAGCTCCACCCCATGATCCCTAAACCCACCCCTAAATCTACCCAGCCCCACCCCCTGATCCCTAAACCTACCCAGCCCCACCCCCTGATCCCTAAACCCACCCCTAAATCTACCCAGCTCCACCCCCGATCCCTAAACCCACCCCTAAACCTACCCAGCTCCACCCCATGATCCCTAAACCCACCCCTAAACCTACCCAGCCCCACCCCCTGATCCCTAAACCCACCCCTAAATCTACCCAGCTCCACCCCATGATCCCTAAACCCACCCCTAAACCTACCCAGCCCCACCCCCTGATCCCTAAACCCACCCCTAAATCTACCCAGCTCCACCCCCGATCCCTAAACCCACCCCTAAACCTACCCAGCTCCACCCCATGATCCCTAAACCCACCCCTAAATCTACCCAGCCCCACCCCCTGATCCCTAAACCTACCCAGCCCCACCCCCTGATCCCTAAACCCACCCCTAAATCTACCCAGCTCCACCCCCGATCCCTAAACCCACCCCTAAACCTACCCAGCTCCACCCCATGATCCCTAAACCCACCCCTAAACCTACCCAGCTCCACCCCCGATCCCTAAACCCACCCCTAAACCTACCCAGCTCCACCCCATGATCCCTAAACCCACCCCTAAATCTACCCAGCCCCACCCCCTGATCCCTAAACCCACCCCTAAACCTACCCAGCCCCACCCCCTGATCCCTAAATCTACCCAGCTCCACCCCCTGATCCCTAAACCCACCCCTAAATCTACCCAGCTCCACCCCCTGATCCCTAAACCCACCCCTAAACCTACCCAGCTCCACCCCCTGATCCCTAAATCTACCCAGCTCCACCCCCCTGATCCCTAAACCTACCCAGCCCCACCCCCTGATCCCTAAACCCACCCCTAAATCTACCCAGCCCCACCTCCTGATCCCTAAACCCACCCCTAAATCTACCCAGCCCCACCCCCTGATCCCTAAACCCACCCCTAAATCTACCCAGCTCCACCCCCTGATCCCTAAATCTACCCAGCTCCACCCCCTGATCCCTAAACCTACCCAGCCCCACCCCCTGATCCCTAAACCCACCCCTAAATCTACCCAGCCCCACTCCCTGATCCCTAAACCCACCCCTAAATCTACCCAGCCCCACCCCCTGATCCCTAAACCTACCCAACTCCACCCCTCAGATCTGGATCCGACTCCGCCCCCTGGATCTCGTGTACTGCAATGAGATGCTACTGCCATAAATAGGGTGACCAGACGTCACAAATCCTGAATCTGCTCCTAATTGTCCCAAAAACGACACTAAAACAAAATCTTGAGTAGTTATTGTCTGATAAAACTGTCCGTGGAGGTTGAGGCTGCTCATTGGCGGCAGAATCTTTTTTGTTTCTACAAAGTTCTACAAAGATACCGTAGGCACGGATTTAGATAATCCATTGATAAGCTAATTTTCGCAAATTAATTTTGATTTACACACTGTTACACACATGACATGTGAGTTTTGTTTTTGTGGCAGACTACAGACTAATGACTGACTGTTGATCTTTGAATAAAAATATGTTTGGTTCAGGTCTGAAATTCAATTTCAATCTCATCTATCTATAAAACACCTCAGTTCTATTTACCAATGACACGAAGACTCATTCTGATCACCTTTCGCAGAAAAGGTGAAACATTTCTTTCTGGCACATGTTGTGTTTGCTCTTTCAGATCATCATTCCCCCCGTGTCGTCAGAGAGTCGCCAGGAGGCTGATAGCCAACGCTAACGTTTGATTGAATTATCCCTCAACATGATGTGGCAGTAAACTGTTATTCCTCCATCTTTCCAACCCTCTGCTGTCTCGCCCCTGAGCGACGACTTTCATCCCCTCTCATTTCTCTGCTGTCATACACACACACTGCCACTCGCATGGCTTCGGCCTTTTGCTCATTTACGTCTCTGTATTCCTGACAGGCCGTCTGGTTCCTGAGGGGAGGCCCGTGGAGGACGCTCTGCTGAATTTACGGTTGTATATAAATATATATGAGCATGTGGTTCTTTCAGATTGAAAACATATACTTCGCAACGATTGCCTGCTATGAAGTTCATTCCAGAGCTAATGCTGTTTTGCCTCCCAATCTCGTCAGCTCCGTCGAAGAACGCATCCTATTTTAAGGCACGAGAGATATATGGAAATGAACAGGGTCAATATTTGAGAAGATCCAAAGTTTAATCTTCGGCTGGCTGTGTGGAGTGGATTCACAGCTGGTAAGTTGATTCCAGACTAGTGCTTTTTTACTCATGGTTTTGTTGCAGGTGCATTTCAAGAATTACAAAGAGTGATTTCTGGCAAGGAGAAATGCATTATCAGGTAACTTGAAAATTACACCTCATCAAAAGCAGTTCACTTTAACACAAAGTGACCCGAAATGCAATGTAAACCATACATGCATGCACGACCGACTTCAGAAAACAGCTTTAACATTAACCAAAGAATCATGCTAGTGTTTTATTATATAAATTAGGTATGTAAAAACCATTGACGTCACGCCGGACTGAGTGGCCGAAGAGCTGCTAAATGTCTGGGGAAACTAGCAAAAAACGTTGAATAAACAAGCGATTATAAGTTTAAACTGAGGGTTGGACTCGATATAGTGTTGCTTACAACTGACCAAAGATCCAGTGATCCGTGGATATTGACACGCCGTATTTTCATCACCAAAAGCAAATTTGCCTGTGAATGCTTAATATAAATACAATATAGGTGATCACTCATATCAATGTTATATATTTGTCTGTGTTATTTAAAAAACGTCCAATTATGCATAATATACGATGGTAAATATTTAATTGATTAGGTCTCAACCCAATATTGGGTATGATTTCACCCCTAAATTCAGCATATTGACACTAAATCATAACTATACAGTCCAGTTGTTTCTGTGAACTGCAGCGATTTGTTTGCTTCTCCGTTCTGTAGCTAACGGCAATCTGTAAAAATAAACCTGAGATTTCTTGTCAAATCAAGTTGTACAGTCAATCTCAAAGCTCTTTCCCATTTTAGATGTGTGTTTTTCTTGGCATTCACCCTGAAAACAAGGGTCTTTTTGCCACTTAGTGGGCGTAACGGCAGTCACTCCAGCCGACGTCACACACACATCTCTGGATCCAGAAACAAGTGAAGAAAAAGATCTGTGTAAAGTAAGAGGATCTCTTGTTTCTTTTGTTTAAATTGACTATTTCAAATAATCATACTACAAAATATTCTGGAGGGCCATGAAAAATTTGTGAATATGTTTAAAAATGCTGAATTTCTTTTTTGCATTTTGAGAAACCTCGTGCCATTTTAAAGCCCAATATGCATGAGACGCAATAGTATGTTTATGCATGTGTGCCGTAGCTGCAGGCCACCTGCACAGATCTGACTCTAGAGCATCATTATACCCTCGTTACACACCTGCAGGTCAGAGGTCATGTGGTCATCTCACATGAAAGCTTCTCGTCTCTCTAGGGCCAGAAACTCTGCTCTCGTCCTACGCAGGACTGAAGTGGACAATCTAATGCAGTTCGTCTCACCGCCTTCATTATGTCAATTTGGGCTAAAATAAACTAAATCAACCGTGACATTTCCGTAAGCCTGGAGATCTACTTGAGTAGAAGGATATCTTTTGCTGCGTTCAAGTCCTCTTGGGAAGTTCGTACGTACGAGGTGGGAAGTCGTGTTTACGATGTGAGGTGCGTTCAAGTCAGTTTCGTCGGAGCAAAATGGCGGTGTACCTTCTTTTAATGAATTACACGAAAATACAGCAAGGTTTGTTAACTCTGCTAATAAAAAAATTAAGAACAAAGAATGCGCATCAGGTGTGTTTTCTTTTTATGGTTTTTATTAGCTTATGAAGCCAATGTAAACTCTATCATTAGGTATAATTTGTATATTATAATGATCATATGATCATATTTTGTGCAGAGAGCTTGCTTTATAAATGAAAAAGCCGTACAATGTCAATGAGTAAACATTGAAATTCAATTAAAATTTACCATCAACAGACGTTGACTGAACGTTTCTCACTGACACGCCCCCAACTCATGTCAGTGAAAATCCCGAGCTCCCCACTGGTATTTACGACATTGTGGTGGTGTTCAAGTGCGTTCAACTCGTAATTACGATCTATACGAGATGACTTGAACGCAGCATTTATTGCACATTTTGATAGGATGTGTCCCATTCGCATTCATTTACTTGCTTTATGCTGTGCCGTTTTTGGCTGAAGGATGATGAATATAAAAAAAAATGCTTTTTATGGTCATGCAATATTTACTATTCTCCGAAATATCACTATTTTAAATAAAATGTGCAACATAATTTAAAATATTATCATTGCCAGCACATTAATTAGTGTCGCCTTTCCTGCTTCAACTCGGCGCTTGGTGTTTGTGATCCATGTGCACTTAAGAAAAAATATGGCTTTAGGTTTGTTTTATTATTAGCCCAGCAGGGGCGGAGTGTGTTGTGTTTTATCTATTATTCCGGAAGGTTTATTTTAGTCCCTCAGGCTTAACACTAACATCATGTAAACACACACACACATACAGAAGCCACGGCCAAACAACACATATAGGTTTCCATATGATAGATCAAAATCTAACTCTCCTCTACATACTTAGGTGTGTGTGTGTGCGTGTGTGTGTGTGTTGTGTTTTATCTATTATTTCAGCAGGTTTAGTTCAGTCCCTCAGCCTTAACGCTAATATTATGTAAACACACACACACATACAGAAGCCACGGCCAAACAACACATATAGGTTTCCATATGATAGATCAAAATCTAACTCTCCTCTACATTCTTGGGTGTGTGTGTGTGTGTGTTGTGTTTTATCTATTATTCCGGCAGGTTTAGTTCAGTCCCTCAGGCTTAACACTAACATCATGTAAACACACACACACATGTAGAAGCCATGGCCAAACAACTCATATAGGTTTGTATATGATACATCAAAATCTAACTCTCCTCTACATACTTAGGTGTGTGTGTGTGCGTGTGTGTGTGTGTTGTGTTTTATCTATTATTTCAGCAGGTTTAGTTCAGTCCCTCAGCCTTAACGCTAATATCATGTAAACACACACACACACACACATGCAGACGCCACGGTCAAACAACACATAGGTTTGCATTTGATGCAACTCTCCTCTACATACTTAGGTGTGTGTGTGTGTGTGTGTGTGTGTGTTGTGTTTTATCTATTATTCCAGCAGGTTTAGTTCAGTCCCTCAGCCTTAACGCTAATATCATGTAAACACACACACACATGCAGACGCCACGACCAAACAACACATAGGTTTGCATATGATGCAACTCTCCTCTACATACTTAGGTGTGGGTGTGTTTGTGTGTGTCATCACTAAAGGCTGTAGAGATGAATTATGGTTTTGTGTGATGAGAAGCCTCTGGGAGATGTGTGTTATTCCAGTGTGTCAGGAAATAGAGTGGGTGGACGGGATTCTGATTAGAGCCGGAGCTAAGATAGAGAGACAGATCTATGGTTTCTATATCCGTCCCTGAACAGAGAGAGATGTGCCTTATCATAGACACCGACAGACACCCTGTACACTCGACTCTGTCCGCATCAGTCAGCTGAGGACCACACACACACAAACACACACATGTGTGGTGATAGCACCAATTTATCAAGCTCTGACAACTTGGGCGCTTCAGAACTGCACGTTTTCTCTTTATTTTTGTCCGATGTCTCCATCGTGTCGTTGTCAAAGGGTCTGAGCTCTAGGTAATACGCTGAGTGTGTTTTCTGAGCCAGTGGTACGAGAGGGAAAAAACGGTGGCAAGTTGCGTAAATGCATAAAAAATGAGACAGATCGGCTCTTTTTTTCGTTCTCAATTTTCTGCCGCTTGATTAAACTTGCTGCAGGATCAATCCTGCACTGAATCTCAAGTCAATTTTGATAGCGTCTGGAAAAAAATGAGCTCCCTAAAACACATCAACCGGTAGAAAGCCTGATTGTGTTAGAGAGAAATAGAAATGGAAACATCTCTGAGACCGCAGATACATCTCGCTTCTGATGAGTCTGTAAAGCTTTGATTGACTATTACTATTGCATTGAACAAACCCCTAATAGCACTCAAATCACATTAGAAATAAGCAAGCTTAAAAAAAACAATACAAAAACCACCGAAAGATATTCTTGGTGAGGCAAATTGGACGGTAACACAAACACAAGCTAAATCTGTTATTCTCACAGCGTAGCCTTGATTCAATCCATCATGAACTATCGGCTCAGAAATCATTGGCCACCTTCATCAGACCTACAGATCTCATTTTCCTATCGTATTTTCCACACTCGCAGGACCGAGTCGCTCCGAATAATTTCAACAGACCCTCAGGCTAAATAGCACAGTGACGATGATGGAAAAATGAGGATTTATACGCGGAATGCATAATATATATTATAAAGGTGTTCTTGAGGCATTTATAGTTCCTTATTATACACCGCCGTGTCATTTATGGAAAATAGTTTTAATCACAGTTATAATACGTAACTATTCATATTTACTTTATAGTCTTTTAAAATGCACAGTTTATATGCTGTTAAAAACGTTTGTAACCTCAGGTGTTAGTGTGATGCAGTGAGGATTTTTATAGCAGAGGTTTTATATTCGATCAAATCCTGATTCTGAAGGTCAGGGCTCAAAGCTAAGGATTTTTTACTGTTAGATTTTTACATGCCCTGCCAAACTTCTCACAGACCCCATCACAAATATATAGACAAAAGTTTATCTTTTTCGTCTTTTTTGAGCCTTTTTACTGATAAGGATGTTGTAACAGTATCAATTCCAGTTTGGATACCACAGCAAACTAGCCCAACTAATAAAAAAGATTGTGCTATTGCTTGTAACTTGTTCTCATTTATTGCGGTTTAACAGTTTTATTCCTTCTGTTTTCATTCACTTAAAGGTCCCCTGAAATCAAAATGTATGTTTTTTTTAGCTTTTAGTATGAATATGTTAGCCTTAAGGTTATGAATAAGCTGGTGTGCTCCAAAACAATGACACAATTTGCATTCAGGAGATATAAGCATTCAAAACTAACGAAAACGCTAAAATGGATCAGGGATTTTTATGACATCACCGCTTCTCATCACATCTTCTGTCCAATCAAATGCTCTCTAGAATCTAAAGCTCCGCCCCCTATGCTATAAACACCACCTGGCCAAAGCAATTGACGCGCCACAGAGTAATATGTGTTGGAGTTTGTGTTCGGTTGCTCAAAACGCTCGAGTTTTACTCGGATTTTACGCGCTCGGATTCTCTTCCATGGTGCCGTCAAGTACGAAACTAAACTAAATGCTATTTGAAAAGGGGGAGAAGGATTTCATTATGTCCCGCCTTAACTTCCTGTTTCAGTAGAAATTACGAACACGAATCAAACAATGATGCCGTTGCAAGGCACATCAGTGGGGCTTTAAAAGATCAACAATATAACAAGCAGTCGAGATTTCTGATTAGCATATATCGCTTTACATGAGTGCACTGTAGGGCTGTGGGAACGAATTCCGAAATTCAAATATAATTCGAATATTAAAAAAATCAATACTAATCGAATTCTGAAGTTACTATTCGAATATTGCTTTTATATATATTTAATATATATATATATATATATATATGAAGAGTTCAGATGCAAAAGCCTCTAAGTGCCATTTGAAATTTTCTTCTAAAATGATCATTTTTATCAAGCTTGTATATTTAAGTTCAGTAATTTCACTTAAATGGCAATGAAGATTACCTATTAATTGTCATTTAAGTGAAATTACTGAACTTAAATATACAAGCTTGATAAAAATGGTCATTTTAGAAGAAAATTTCAAATGGCATTTAGAGGCTTTTGCATCTGAACTCTTCATATATATATATATGCAATTGCCTTTCTCACGGCTTACACGCATGTGAAAATGAAATGTTTTAGTTTCGTCTGATGATCAATAAAGTTTTTGAATCGTAACTCAATTGTGCACGTTATCCAAGTAATTCTATCATTATTATAATACAGCTGGATTTTCGAGGTTAGCACACTGTATATAGCTGGTAGTTAATATCAAAGCACGCGCGTTTGTTCCGCTGTAAATGTTTATTGTAGTAATGTTAGATGTGCCTCTAGTGGACAGAACGTGTAACTACAGCCACAGACGATAGTGGCATTGGCGATCCATAAGAATGTGTAACGTCGTAAATATTAATAATAGGATAAATTTGAGCATTTATTAGTCGAATATTATTCGAATATTACATAAAATAAGGAATGGAATTCGAATAGTATTATAGAGGGAGATTGACAGCCCTAGTGCACTGTATGTATGCAGATAAAGCTGGGTTTATTATTTTTCCAACTTTATGTAAAAAGCTGACCGATAATATAGGTAGATGTGCCACATACTCGGTGTCATGGAAGCTGTAGGAACTGAACTGAGATTTTGCATCAGTGGCGTTTGAAAGAGAGAAGGCCGTTAATGATTTAGATGTGCTCACGTTCACGAGCCTCCAGCCGTGCCACTGTTTCTCTCTCTTTCATATTTGATGAAAAACAAGGCCCTCGTAGCGGATGAGAATGCTCCTTTTTGTGCGTGTGTGTGTGCTTTTGTTCGAGTCGTGGTCCTTCTTTACCAACATATAGATCTCCCGTTACTATGGTGATAGCCACGTACCGATTATGATGATGGAGATGGAGATGATGATGACATGAAAGCAGAGGCATCTCCAGGGTCGCACAGCCACTCGCCTGATGTCTGATGTAAACATGACATTGTTTATAGAGTTTTTCAGCTCCCTTGAGCTTGGGAAACGCTCTTTATTAATAAAACTTATTATTATTATTATTATGAAATTCTTTGTGCTTTAGCTGCCCGTGTTTCAGCGTTGTTGTTGTTGTTATAGAGTTACACGTTCTGACTAGCATCCTTTTGTGCAGTTTTTTGTAATATCACTTTTATAGAATGGATCTTAATAATCTCTTGTAATATGCGTCTGGTGGAGTTTATTAACCCTTTAGAACCTGAAGCTAAAATATATGTTTCTCTTCAAGGTGGAATACCTAAGATTGTATGCTAGAGGGCGCTACATTCAAAACAACAACAACGGCTTTGCTTGATGACGCCGTGGAGAAACGCGGAATGATGGGAACTGTTGTTTTCAACTCCACCGTGGATAAATCAGTCAGACGGGAATGGAAAATTAGTTGTCATGGATGAGGTAAAGTTCGATTTCTATAAATGTTGCGTTTAATGACATGCTTGTTTTTCATTAAACTGAAAATAACCGCAAGAAAAGTCAGGTTTAAAAGTAAATTAGTTATCACAGATGTTACTGTACGAGTCACTGGACTTATTTTTGTCTCAAATTGTTGCTAATGCATCCTGACTTCGCCCTATGCTGCAATATGCATTTAGTTTTGCATTCATTTACAGAAATCAGCTGCTTGAATAACAATAGCGGATGTTATTGGATTTTTCAGGTGAGATTCTCAATTCATTCAGTGAACGGATGCTTTGAGGTAAAGTTTTCAGAATGCAGACTCTGCAACGATTGTGTTTAATTGTACAGTACAATGATAACATAGAACAGACATAATCTTCCTTTCATGCCATTAAACATTCCGAGAATAATTGAAAAGAATAATTGTGCTCCATTCCATAACAAATGCGCGAAACAAGCTGACGTTTGTTGCTTGAAAGATGCTAATGCACAACTACAACTTCCGCATTTGTCAAGGACTACACGTAGTACGAGCGGAAACTGAGGTAACGCGGATATGATGCGATTGACTGGCGACTCCCAGCTCACCCCTGCTCACACGCCCCGTTTCCTTGGTTAAAATCTAAATTTTCTCACGATTTAAACATTGTTTGAAACATTTGGAATATTGTGAGTAATCATCTTAACTAAATATATATCACTGGCCTTGTGATTTTGGGATATTTTAATGCAAAAATCTTAGGTATTCCACCTTTCATGTGCAAGGTGTCGAGGTGAGATAAAACCCCTAGTTGTTCCAGAGGCGTGCGACCTCTGACATATATAGCAATTGTAAGTCACTTTGGATAAAAGTGTCAGCTAAATGAATAAATGTAAATGTAAGGCCGGTTTAAAAGGGCTAACCCGCTAGCAAGCACTTATGTCATGGTATCACCCCCCAATTAATCGATGAATCGTTTTACTGAGCTATCCGGTACTCAAAAAGGAAAAAAATGACCAAAATGTCACTCCCTAACTGAAACTACATCTATTTTTTATTTTACAACCACCTTCATAGAAACACATTTCACTGTTCAATACATTTGGATAAATGGATGAAATTCCCATCAGTTTTCTTTCTCTGCGAATGTCTGATTTCATTGGACGTGTCAAGTTAAATGGGTTGTGGACGTTTTGAGCTGAATTTAAACTGCTGGACAGCGTTTGACTGTGTGTTAAATGGTCTTTGCTTGCGTGCGGATTTGCTGCAGTCAGCAGATACTGCAAACTCAGGTGTGTTTGTGTGTGTGTGTAGGACTCTATATACTGACTTGAACACTAATGACTAATGACTCGTGACTTGTTCCTCTTTAGTCTTAATTACACTATACTTGCATTCACATACACACACACTGCTGTGACACCTTAATGAGATGTTGCTAGGATGCAAAATTGTTGAATAATTAAGAAGATAAAGGCACAGATGTCATTTGTCTTGAAGTTTCTTGTCTTTGTGTCTCTTTTTTCGCATTCTTTCCATTCATGTTTTCGACTAATTTAAAACTGGGTCAAGCCAAGACTTTGGTAGACTGAGTATCAATTACACACACACGAGTCAGCAAGACAGAAAGAAGTTTCATTTTGACATTTCAAACCTAATTAAAGGAGAAAGCAAAGTGATCCAAGAGAGGTCAGCAACTCATTACTATCACACACACTTCTTTATCGAAATTTTATCTGCGGGGAAAAGGTTCATTCATATCAAGGGCGATAACTATAACGATAACTGTAACTATGAAGTTTAGGACTGTCATTAGCCGCGTTTCTATTACTCTTCAAATTGTACAAATTGAAATTGCGAAATGGAAACACGTCAATTTGGAAAAAACTTCCATTAATGGAGGTTTTTCAGGCAATTCAAAAAAGAAATATTTTGCGCAAAACTGCAATGGAAACAGTTTTTGGTCGCCTGACGTAGGTGTGTTTGGACAGAAAACTAGTTCTTTAATTCATAAAAGACAAAAGATTTACAGGAAAACTGGATTCTAAACCTCAAAGAAATGCCACGATCAAGACCTCGAAGCAGAAACGAGGGAGAAACACTCAGGTACACTCCAGGCGCTCACAGTATAAGGGTCTATCTCTGCCATTAATGCTTGCATAACACACATTCGTCTCCTTTGATTAGCCTAATAATCAGTCCCTCCAGGATTTCACGATTTTTTTTTTGTGATTTTTGCGATCAAAATGACTGATTTTGTGGTGGTAATTTCCAAAAATTTGTGAAAAAATGTGCGATTTATATATAACATTTACCATTATAGTATTCAGTCCTTCCAGAACGTTTTTTTGTGATTGTTGCGGCCAAAAATTGATTGATTAGCCTACTCGGCCCTTTTCTTTAAAAATGCGATGGAATATGCGGGATATTTATGCAATTTTATGCGATGAAATTGCAGGAATTTGCAAAAATTGAGAGAACTTGCAAAAATTGCAGTTTGATGAAAAAGATTTCTCTTTTTCAGTGATTCCCCCAACATCCTGTTCTCACTAGGCTAATGTAAGAGTCATTTCTTATTACTTCCTTTGATAAGCAAGCATACTACATCATAGAAAGTGCTGGGAATATTTAATTTCTCATCTTGTTTTATTTCAGACTATAACGAGTGTAAATAAGGTGTGGCCCCTTTAAGAGATGCGCGCTCCCTGTTGAACTCTCTGCAGTGTTATATGTGCGCCTCGAACACCCCATGTGTGCGGGTAATTTCTGTTTGATGCTACTTCTTTTATCTTATGTTGTTTATTAAGTAACGATGTGACGGTAGAACGTGTGAGACAGTTATACGAGTTGGATTTGTGAGATGTCAATCGCCTCCGTGAGTCTGTCCGGCGTCGCGTAATTGCGTCACTTCATAACGTTCCCATGGAAACAGGAGGAAATGGCTGCTCTTGTGTGAAGCAAACGGAACATTTTTCAACTTTCTGCTAAGATACATGTGACTTTTTTTTGCAACGAAAATGCGAGGATCATGAAATTATGCAAACCCCGCATATTTTAAAAGGAAATTGGCAATTTATGCGAATTTATGCAATTTATTATATTTGAAAAAATGCGGCCCCCGCATAAATATGCGGACTTTGGCTGATTTTGCATTGAATTCAGCGATCGCATAATCGCGTTTTTCTGGAGGGACTGAATAATAATGGCTACTGCAGTGACTGTGATATACGCAAACTTACCAACGTCCGTCACCGTTATTTTTGCAATGGCTGATCGTGAGAGGAAAAACATGTTTTAGTTGTATAACATCGGTTAATGGAAACGCCATCATTTCGCAGTCGTTTTTTTTTTTTGCTACATTTTGAAAAATCGTGTTTTGTGCAAATTTGTAATGGAAACGCGCCTACTGAACCTTATTCCGGTAATTTTATTTGGAAATCACGATATTGACATATTTGAAGCATATTGACATATTCTCGTTTTATAAATAAGAAATCGCATAAACTGGAAAACAGAACTTTCTTTATGAGTCGTTTTCTCAATGGAGAGTTCAGATTTACAGTCAAATCTGTCCTTATAACTGAATCAAACCCCTCGCACTATCCTTACCGGTCCCTCTTAACCCCGATGTTTGTGTTTCAGTTCCACCATTACACGACACTCATTCACCAAACGCTCATTTAACTGCGAGAGAGAGAGAGAGAAAGTGTTTCCCTCCTCTGCTCTCTAAAACGAGAATCTGACGTCTTTTCTTCAACACAAAACACCATCCACGTCATTCACTGATACACACACTCTAAAATTAGACGAGCAAACAAGCTCAATTGCAAAGAATAATCCATATTTAGACCAACACAGACACACACACGTTTATATTTACCTGTGTGTTTGCTCATTTCATGTCTTTATAATCTGTTTACTGCTGTGAAAATGGCTTTCATACATATTTAATTTGTATAATGTCACATGCACGTGATAATGACAGTGTGCTAATTAGTGCTGTTTGCTATTGCAAGTATCTCTATTACGGTTGCTCATACTAACACACAGTGTTAAAGTTTGTGGCCATTTTCTTTCAGACTGAGTAGCTCACATCCATGAGATCAATGAGGGAATTCTAGCCTTGTGAGCTGAATGAGGATTTTATGGCCAAATGAAGTAAGGTTGTGTGTGTTAGTATGGAAGCTTGTTTATATCTCCGAATTCGGACTTTATAACAATCAATTGTGTGTTTATATCTCACAATTCTGACTTTATAACACACAATTGGGTGTTTATATCTCACAATTCGTGTTTATATCTCACAAGTCGGACTTTATAACACACAATTACGTGTTTATATCTCCGAATTCGGACTTTATAACACACAATTGCATTTGTATGTCACAATTCGGACTTTATAACAAACAATTTTGTGTTTATATCTTGCAATTCAGACTTTATAACACACAATTGGGTGTTTATATCTCGCAATTCTGACTTTATAACACACAATTGGGTGTTTATATCTCACAATTCAGACTTTATAACACACAATTGGGTATTTATATCTCACAATTCGTGTTTATATCTCCGAATTTGGACTTTATAACACACAATTGGGTGTTTATATCTCGCAATTCAGACTTTATAACACACAATTGGGTGTTTATATCTCGCAATTCAGACTTTATAACACACAATTGGGTGTTTATATCTCACAATTCGTGTTTATATCTCCGAATTTGGACTTTATAACACACAATTGGGTGTTTATATCTCGCAATTCAGACTTTATAACACACAATTGGGTGTTTATATCTCACAATTCAGACTTTATAACACACAATTGGGTATTTATATCTCACAATTCGTGTTTATATCTCCGAATTTGGACTTTATAACACACAATTGGGTGTTTATATCTCGCAATTCAGACTTTATAACACACAATTGGGTGTTTATATCTCGCAATTCAGACTTTATAACACACAATTGGGTGTTTATATCTCACAATTCGTGTTTATATCTCCGAATTTGGACTTTATAACACACAATTGGGTGTTTATATCTCGCAATTCAGACTTTATAACACACAATTGGGTGTTTATATCTCATAATTCAGACTTTATAACACACAATTGGGTGTTTATATCTCACAATTCAGACTTTATAACACACAATTACGTGTTTATATCTCCGAATTCGGACTTTATAACACACAATTGCATTTGTATGTCACAATTCAGACTTTATAACACACAATTGGGTGTTTATATCTCACAATTCGTGTTTATATCTCCGAATTCGGACTTTATAACACACAATTGGGTGTTTATATCTCGCAATTCAGACTTTATAACACACAATTGGGTGTTTATATCTCACAATTCGTGTTTATATCTCCGAATTTGGACTTTATAACACACAATTGGGTGTTTATATCTCGCAATTCAGACTTTATAACACACAATTGGGTGTTTATATCTCACAATTCAGACTTTATAACACACAATTGGGTGTTTATATCTCACAATTCAGACTTTATAACACACAATTGCGTGTTTATATCTCACAATTCGGACTTTATAACACACAATTCTGAGTAATAAAGTCAGAATTGTGAGATTGCAAACTCACAATTGTCTTTTAAAATGTTTTATTCGGTGGCAGAAACAAGCTTCCATAGTTTGTGTACATGATCTGTGGTTCGACCTCTTCTGATTGACAGCTGTCTGAATTGTGTGCACAGGCTGCAGGTGTTCCCTGAGCATCAGTGTGTGTGAAGTGACCTGTGGGTGTGTTTTTCCTGTAATGTCTGTCCTGCAGCATTTCCATCAGGCCAGCAATGTGAGGAACATGTCACTACAACCTCCTCAATCTACTACTGTCACAGAAATCAATACTGCCCAACACACACACACACACACATTCAGGAGGACATCTCAATTTCTCTATAGACACTCAGAGAAATAAAGATGTCTACAGTAAAACAAGACAAAAAAAGTAAAAGTGATCTTAATTTGAGCTTTGGGTTCTTTTCAAATTTAGTAAATAGTCAATTAAGATTCAGAAATTACACACACACACACACATTCAGGAGAACATCTCAATATAAAGATATAAAGATGTCTTTTTAAATTGAGTAAATAGTCAATTAAGATTCACACACACACACACACACACACACACACACAGTCCAGTTGTAAGTAGTCACTTGTACATGTGATAGTTTTGCATGTGTTCGTGTTTTTGCTTTTATAAATTAGTTATAGTTTTTCATTTGAGTTGATTTTAATCTCGGCTGGTAATTATGGAAGATTGTTTCTGCCAAAGAACAAAAAATCAAATTAATGAAAAATCTCAAA